>NC_038047.1:44768017-45108363 GCF_002211085.1 Panicum hallii
CGCCTCCACGACGCCTACGCCACGCTATCCGACCCGGACAGCCGCGCGCGATACGACGGCGCCGTCGCGGTGGCCGTGGCCGTGGCGCGGCGCCCGTACCCGCGCTGGGCCGCCGGCGCCGGCTACGGCCGGCCACGCCGCACCTGGGAGACGGACCAGTGCTGGTAGTAGCAGTAGGACCTGGACCGTGCCGTGCTTGTGATTTGTGAATAGTGTTAGCTACAAAGCACCTCCTGCCGCCATGCGGCCATGGCGGCTCACCTTGGATTTTTAGTACCGGTGGCCATCCATGTGACTCCATCTCGTTTCCGTCCTTCTTCTTGCACTGCTGTGTCTGTGTAAGTGTAATGTAATCTTGAGAAGCGATTGCGAACAAATTGACCTATGTAAGGTGACTGCGAGGTTTGAAGGAAGTAGCCCTGCCTCCTCCGTTGAATCTAATGAGATGTTCTTCTCTTGTACTAGTCTTGTTGATTCCAATATGCCGTGCGGTTTCACATCACAATTCCGGCGAGCTCTCTTCTTTCTTGAATCGGAACAAGAACCAAGGAAACGTCGTTCCTCTGATGATGCCAGCGATACCCAAGGGAACAGTCCACAGGGAGGGAATATTCCATGCCACGCCTTGGAACAGGGAGTGCCGCCTGGCTGCCGGGTGCCGACCTTTCCTCTTGTCGCCAAGGTCAAAGCATGCCAATTGGCAGCCGGCACCGGCGGCTCTGCTCTTGCTCTGCAGCCCCCTCCTGACGACGACATGTGACGGAAGCGCCGGTTCTTCTACCATCAAGCTGTTATCTTTTTCCCCGCCGGAGGAGGACGTTTCAGAGCAATTGAACAAAACTTCTTTCCTCCTGTTTTGTTGGATCCTTCAAAGCTTGGTTTCATGCGAGGCCGCCAGCCTACCAATTCGGGCGGTCCGGAACGAACGAGGATTTTTAGGGGGGGGGGGGGTGGGAATCACATCAACGGATAGGCTGATCGCAAAAGATAAAGGAGGGGGCGCTCACATGGTGTGCTGCAAGAGCCAAACGGCTTAGGGCAGCTCCGGTGTGCGTTTTTTGAGGGTGCTAGAAAGAGAGAGAAAACAATGGAGAGGGTGCAATCCCTGGAGCTTTAGCCTGAGTTCATTTCTCTTTTTTTCTCCTTGCCTCTGACTTTTTCTTGTACAGTTTTGAAACTCTCTACTCTATCAATATACTATGCTGGGCAGCTTCGAGTGCCAAATTGCAGCTCGACGAGGCTAAACTTTCGAGTGCCACGAGATACAGCTTGGTCAGACGGCTGAAAGACACAAAGAACGTTTGGCGCTTTCTCGTGCGAGAAAAAAGAGGATTTTTGGTCAACCAAGGATGCATGTGCCGTGCAAGAGCATGTGCAAGAGCATCTCGAAGAGTCTTTCTAAATTATCATTGGGAGAGTCTTTTACATAAACATTGCTTTCTATATATTTTTATTCTCCAACAGTTTTTCTACATCTTATATATACTCTAGAAAGTTTTTTTCCTTATCTATTTTTGGTTAGCGAGAAATGCGGAATGAAAGATGGCTATATTTGAATAACCACTTAGAGAAACCATTGTAGGGTATTTTTTCTATTAAAATCTCTATTCCTAACAATTAGAAAAGATATCGAGAGTCTTGCTCAAGTTGCTCTAACGGTAACAAAGTTGCACCTGCCCGTTGCTACAGTGACCGTCCGCTGTTTTGGCACGGGTGAGTGAGCTACGTGTTCCACGAATTCAAGAAGCCCAGGGTCTCGTGGCGCTCCATCCTGGCCGTCAATCCTTGATCCAACGGCCTCAGACCCGACACGGCATCGGAGAACTCGAAAGGAGAACTGCACGCGCCTCGTCCCCTTCCCCCGGCCTCTTCCCCTCCATGCCACGATCGCATGGCACGATCTCGCCATCTAGGGCAGGCCACCCGGCTCGCCTCCACCCTTCCTCTCCCCTTCCAAATTTAGCTCCTCGCCTCCGGCATCACCGCGCTCGCTCGCGTCCCACCTTCGTCCCAGCCGCCGGACAGCAGCCGGCCGGCCGGCCGGCCGCGACCCGGATCGGAGGGTTCCACGATCAGCTAGCTCATCGCGCGCGGCGGCATTGATCGATCCCGCCGGCCGATCGACCGGAGCTGTCTCGCAGGGCCACCGCCGCGGGGATGGACGACCTGAGGGCGAGCCTGGCGCGGTCGATCCAGCTCGCGGAGCAGCTGATCAAGTGGGCGGACGAGGCGCAGGCGTGCCGGTCCGAGTGCCAGGACCTCGGGTCCTGGATCGAGCGCCTCTCCACGCTGCTCCGCCAGGCGGCGCGCGCCGAGCTCTACGAGCGCCCCGCGCGCCGCATCCTCGGGGACACGGACAGAGCGCTCGACAAGGCCGCCGCGCTCCTCGAGCGCTGCTGCGGCCGCGGCATCCTCCACCGCGTCTTCACCATCATCCCCGCGGGCTCCTTCAAGAAGGCTGGCTACCTGCTCGACAACTCGCTCGGCGACCTCACCTGGATCCTCCGCGTCTCCAACTACGCCGCCTCCGACGAGGACGAGGAGGACGACCACATCGGCCTGCCCCCCATCGCGCAGAACGAGCCCATCCTCTTCCTCATCTGGGAGCAGATCGCCGTGCTGCAGTACGGCGGCCTCGAGGCCCGCGCCGACGCCGCCGCCAGCGTCGTCTCCCTCGCGCGCGACAACGACCGCTACGGCAAGCTCATCATCGAGGAGGACGGCGTCCCGCCGCTGCTGCGGCTCATCAAGGAGGGACGCGCCGACGCGCAGGAGAGCGCCGCGCTCGCCATCGGGCTCCTCGGCCGCGACCCCGAGTGCGTCGACCTCATGATCCTCGCCGGCGTGTGCACCTCGTTCGTCAAGATCCTCAAGGACGCGCCCATGAAGGTGCAGGGGATGGTGGCGTGGGCCGTCTCCGAGCTCGCCGCCAACCACCCCAAATGCCAGGACGCCTTCCTCCAGCACAACGTCATCCGCCTCCTCGTCTCCCACCTCGCGTTCGAGACGGTGCAGGAGCACTCCAAGTACGCCGTCGCCTCCAAGATGTCCATCCACTCCGTGGTCATGGACAAGAAGACAAATGACACCTCGCAGGAGCCGTCGGACGCCGGGGCGCAAGCCACCACCAGCGCGGCGAAACCCATCGTGGGCGGTGGCGTGACAGGCGCCAGCTCGAGCGCGGCAGCTCCCGGTCCCAGCGCCAGACCCGCCGGCATCGCCGGGACGAGGATGCACAACGCGTCCATGTCGGCGACGAGCACGCGGGGGAGGGAGTACGAGATCCCGGAGATCAAGGCCTACCTCAAGTCCCACGCCGCCAGGGCGCTGGGCACGCTCGCCACGGGCAACCCCGCCATCTGCAAGAACATCACGGAGTCGAGGGCGCTGCTCTGCTTCTCGATCCTCCTCGAGAAAGCCGCGGGCGACGTGCAGTACAACTCGGCGATGGCGCTTGTGGAGATCTGCCGCGTCGCCGAGCAGCACCCCGAGCTCCGGCGGTCGGCGTTCAAGCCGACGTCCCCGTCGGCCCGCGCTGTGGTGGACCAGCTCGTCCGCGTCGTGGAGAAGGCCGACTACGACGACCTCCTCGTCCCCTGCATCACGTGCCTGGGATGCCTGTCGAGAACGTTCCGCGCGACGGAGAAGAGGGTCATCGGGCCGCTCGTGAGGCTCCTCGACGAGCGGGAATCCGAGGTGACCCTGGAGGCGGCGTCGGCGCTGACCAAGTTCGCGTCCACGGAGAACTACCTGCACGTCGACCACTGCAAGTCGATCATCGCCCACGGCGGCGCCAAGCACCTGGTCCAGCACGTCTACTTCGGCGAGCAGGGGGTCCAGACGGCGGCGCTCATCCTCGTCTGCTTCCTCGCGCACAACGTCCCAGACAGCGACGAGCTCGCGCAGGCCGAGATCCTGACGGTGCTCGATTGGGGGTTGAAGCAAGGGTACATGTCGCAGGATCCGTTGATCGAGAGCTTACTGCCCGAGGCCAAGATTAGGCTGGAGCTCTACCAGTCCAGAGTGGCAAAAGCAGGGTACTATTGATCAAACAGTTTTGTTGCAGAGAGGAGGCAGTGTTACCAAGACAACGGAATTGCTGCTTACTCCTGATCACATCAGCTGACTACTGTATATAGATTCAGGTAACTTCATTCACCGTTTGATTAACCTTTTCTTTGAGATAAACATATATGAGACAAACATATATAGGTGAACTAATTCTGAAGTGATCTGTGTGTTTTTCATGTTTGGCTGGGATACCAGATGCGATCGCCGATTGGTACATTTTTTTTTGAGGATATCAGAAAGTTTTGTTTTGTAGGTTGGTTCTTTATGCTCATTCTCAACCTGTATCTCATTTGGTGGTGAACAGTGCATAGCTAGCCCTTTTTAGGGGGATCATTAGCCCTTGATACTGGAGTCAGTCAGTAAACTTTTGTTAGAGGATATCAGAAGTTTTGTAGGCTTAATTTGATGTTTGCCCTTAAGTTTTTACTGTATCTCTTTTGGTGATGAACAGAAGTACAGCCCCTTTCAGGGGGGAGATTAGCATAATTGTACTCTGACTTGATGTATATTAGGTCTTCATTTACTGAGAAGAATTTATTTGACTCGAATAATGTGGATTCTTTTCTGACTGTATGAAATCCATCCATATACCGTGCTAATTCAGGAACTTCTACCATTAAATATGCTGAACTTTTTCCTGACGAACTATGTGAGCCAAAAGGAAATTGGATCTTCATTTGTTAATTTGAACAGATAATAGCAGCAGCGCCCCTGTTTGTTACTATGCATCCACATGATGAATTTTGGAATTCAGAAGAATCTAGCTCCCGTTTCCACGAAGTTCATCTTGCAAGGAGTAATTAAGGCTGGGGAGATATCGCCCCGCCACGTCACCTCTCGCCCCCACTCTCACCCCACTCTTACCCCACCCCTCCAATGCAGGGCTACAGTGACCGCTCTCACTTCTCTCTCCTCCACGTCAGCTTTTCTTTTTCAGATTTAATTATTTCACTCTCTTTTATTCGCGTACGCAAAATAATTCAATAAACTAATTTTATTCAACTAAAAAATTACCGATTACATCATAATTAAAAAAGAAAATTACATCGCAATTAAAAATAGCAAAAATATATAATAATTAAAAAATCGGTGAAGGTATGGAAATCTGGAGACCAACCGGACATGGTGGAAGAGATTTCGAATTGTAGAGGAGAGAAATGAGCTCAAATGGGGTGTGGAAGGAGTGAAAACCGGGTGGGGTATTTATAGGGGGTCGGAGATGAAATTTGAAATCTTTTGCAATTTTTTTCAAATTTTTTGGAGTTCAAACGGTCAAATAACGGCTAGTTCAACGGATAGTCCGCGTGGACCAATCAAAACGCGCCACGTCACGTCCTCTCGCCCGCGTACACCGACGCCAACGCACCGCCTCGCTACCGCCCGCCTACCGTGTAATATCTAGGTAGTTAGCCAACTAGATATTATATTGGATGTATTATATGTAAGCATGTTATAGTGTATACAAGTTGTACAAAACATTAGGGGTATAATTGTAATTTAGGAGTTGTGTGATTATTTGAGTATAAGGGTGTAAAAGTACTCTTAAGTGGTAAACCTAAATCATTGTACATAAGAACAGTGCAAAAGTCAAATAAAACCTAAGAGAAATAGACTTTGAAAGAAACTAAGGATCTATGTGTAATTAACAAATGTATAAGGATTTACATATGAAATAGTTAAAATGGTAAAAGTAAAACTCAAATTTACTTAAGGGTTAAAGTGTAAAAAGGGCTAGTCATGATTACTGCAGGCAATCTTACAAAAAGACCCCAAACATTAAGACAATTTGTTTGAATTATAACACAAAGTTTATAATTTGAGTTGTGTTCAAAAGTTCAAAATAAAACCGTACCCTTTGAGATTTTGAACTCGAGCTCTAAAGCATTCTTGTAGAATTTAAAATTCTCTACAACTTTGCTTTAGACAGTTTCCTCATTAGGATTTTGTAGTAGTGGAAAATTTTAGTTTGCAGAGGAGTCCCTGAACTTTTTAGAAATCACAAACTAGTCCTTCTGACTCCAGCCTGCTTCGTCTTCCTCTGACCACGCCGCTTCCCCCTTCTGCTCCGCCCTGCTACCGCCGCTCACCGCCGGCGCAGACCTCCCGAGCTCCACCTCCAGCTGCTACACCGTCCACGCGTCATCTCCTCTCGATCCCGGCCTCTTTCCTCTCCCTTCCTGGCCTCACGCGCGCGCGCCACGACACCCCGAGCCATCTCCGGCCGCCACCTCCTCGTCGTCGTGGACAGCTCACTGCAGCGCCTTAACCTCCTCCCTCTCGCGCGCAGCAGCACCACTTCAACACCTACGTGCTGTTCTGCTACTCCCAGCGCCCATTTCCCAGCATCCGAGCCGCATTTCCTCGCCGTCGTCTTCCTCCGCTCCGGCCGTGCACGGCACGCTCGTGGGCAGCTCTCACCAGCTTACCCCCGCCCCAATCAACACCTGCACAAGCTTCCCCGTGACTTGCTCGTGCTCAACGACCCACTATTCTTCCCCAATTTCCACTGAAGTTTTGTCCCCGACGAGCGCCGCCGCCGCCGCCTTCGGCCTCCACCGTGGGCAGCTCGCTCCGGGCACTCTCACGCCACCACGACCCCCTAGCCAGCACCACATCATCTCTGTGAAGCTCCCCGACCCATCCTTTGGCCTTCTAGTCCACAACTGCGCCTCCCCGACGCTCGCCGGCGTTCTTCCTCGTCGCCGCCGCCTCTGTCTCCGTCGGTCTCCTTTAATCCAGCACGTCTTCTTCCAATTGATGGTACCTACACGTTCCCCGTGTCTCACTGAAGCTTATGCACAGGTTGGTTGCCAACGTTCACCACCGGAGCTCCGCCGTCGACGGTGACCTCTCCGCCGTTCCCTCGGGCTCAAGTCGAACTCCACCATTCCGGCCATCCCCGTCCACGACAAGTAGTGCAACTAAACCACAGTAAGACCCTGAGCCTTTCCCTGCCCTTGAACCTCGCCGCCGGTGACCACCGTCGCCGGAACACGGTCGCCTCCACCTTGCTCTGTTCGGGTTCACGGCCAAGGACCTCAGGTTAGAAGGAAAAGAAACTCAGGGGGTTAAGTGCATAGCCTAAGACTCAGTTGAATAGTAACTAGGGACCTCCTTATGTAAATGTTGCTGTCAACTTAGAAATGCTATATCTTTCCGAGGAAAAGTCATAAAATTGTAAACTAAATTTTGTTGGAATCCTTAGATAAAGATCTACAACTTTACTTAAAGGATTAACTTCAGTTTCTGAATGTTTGATGATCTAATTTAAATATCAAATTTAATTGCTTGTAGGCTTTGAAAGTGCATAGTAATTCATAGAAAAATGATAAATGTTAAAACCAGTGATGATAATTTTCTTTTAACATGTAAAATTTAAGAAAAATAATTATCCTAGTATTCTAGTATTATTCCCTTAGTGTACAAGTTTTATTAGAAATAATGTGTAGTTTCCTTTATATAATTACTAATTATACTTTTAAAGGTTCAAAAATCATGAAAAGTATATGAGAGTTCTGTTTTGTAATATTATAACATGTTATTAAGTTTTTAACTAAGAATTAGGTATTAAATAATTTGGATATAATATAATTGATTTGTAATGTAATGGTAACTTAAAGTTCATATAAATTAGTGAGGTCAATATATAAAGCTTTTTAATATAAATGTTAGGAACTACCCCACCTGTTGTTCCATACCACTAGTTAGGTAATTAGTATAGCTAACCCTGTTGTTGAATGGGTTTAGATAAAACATATAATGCCCGATAAATGACTGCCCAGTACAGGGTAATTAAGTTGATTATCGAAATATAATATCCTATACATTGAATTGCAACTTTATCGTGAATTGAAATACAAATGTATGCATCCATTAAACTTCATCTTGCATATCATGTAGACTCGACCACTCTACCTGACGGGGATTATCAACTGATTCCAGAACAAGAAGAAATTTATTCTGAAGACCCCGGGAATCTCGTCGCGGATTTCTCTGAAGCCCCGAATCAAGGTTCGAAAGCAAATAATATGACTAACCCCAACCCTACCAGCGAAGGCAAGCCCCGGACATAACCCCTACTTTACTACACTGCAACCTATATTATTTATATATATCTTTATGCATTAGGTTCTTAGGAGTTGTTTGGAAACCTTAGTTGCATTGTTCCAGGAACCAATGTATTGAACACTAGAACTTGAGTACGACTAGCTGCTATGCTATTAGGACCGGTAGAAGTCGAGTGATTTCCTATCACTCGCGCGATATAGGAGTTGTAGTGTTTACATTCCTGTTATCACTATAAGGATGACGGACGGGAATTGTGAGGTATCATGGTTGAGATGATACCCTGTCTGTATTGATGGAATTTGATAAGGTCGCAGTGTGTGGTAGCGGTGGTTAAGCGTTTGAAAGTACTAGCCACATGCCGTGAAATATGGTAAGCGGTAAGCCTAGTAACCGATCGGCCCGAGGAGTGGACATACCCCCCACCACATGTATTTGCTTCTTTTGGTTACTTTATTCGACGTGTAGGCATACGTGTTGCTGGGCAACCAGGAGTACGGGTTTTGTAGTCGCGCTACAGACGTACGTCCTGCACTTTGGAAGTGCGTATAACCTGCAGTCGCTTGTGGTGGCCCTGATCCACGAGTCGGAATGAAAGGCAAACGGTTGCTTCGGAACAACCCTGTGGTGTTCCAAGCGTGTGTGTTAGGTTTACCTTGCAAGGGTTGAATCTCGATTCAGAATCGTCCGCCTCTCACGATGTATGAGACTGCTTATTCCCTTTATCACATAGAGTAACAAGAGTAACTTTGTGATTATGAAAGATGATGTTTGATTAAGAATTCTACCATATTTTGAGTAGTTATAAGTGCTTATCTAGAATGACTAAATTAACTAGAACTGGAAAGCTAAAAATTGAAAATAAGGATCTACTCTTTGTTGCTTTTCAGCTGAAAACTCTACCCACAGCTAAAAGCCTTCATGAGTCTAGTTATGGGCTAAGGTATACCCGATTCCGGGTAAGTCTTGCTGAGTATTAGTATACTCAGCCTTGCTTTTGTTGATTTACTTCAGGTAATCCTCCTGATGAGCCAGCATTCATTACACCATGGCCCTACCCTTTGCCTGATGGTTGGTCCGTGGAATGGGATCCGTCCCCGACCAACACAGATTCCGCCGAGTGATATCATGCCAGGGCTAGCATGATACCTGTAATACGACGTGTACAATATTTACGCTTTTCAAACTCCGCTGCTTTGACTGAAAACTAAAACCTGTCTTGTAATAATCTCTCCTCCGTGGGAGCTAATGATGCTTTGTACATTTTTTAATATAACTGACTGTGGTGTAAGATATTTTGGCATTGTATCTCTGGACTCACCTTCGTGTGAGGTACCTTGTTGGATCCTGCGTTCGGTGGTTTATCGGGACGTTACCCGACAGACCAATAGTTTTATACCGTTTGAAGTACGAGGTAGCCCTTCGGAGAGGACTCGCGTACTTGAGCCGGTATAATTCTGGTTCGTTCTGCCACATATCGCCCCCGCGCGCCTGCCAACGCGGGCGAGAGCGGGGCGGTAGTGCTACCGCCTTCTCTCTGCCTCTCGCCTCACTCTCGCCTGGGCTGGGGCGACAGAGGGGCGGTATCGCCCCCCATTGGCACCCGCCTAAGGTATAGCCCACCATGTTCTGAATAAAACATTGGAGAAAGAAGGCTTCATGCCTTTTATCTGGATGCTTCCCCTTTTGCTAGTCCTAGAAGAAACTAACCATCTCTCAGCTCAGAAAGGCAGAAGGTTTCAAGTTTCCTTCTTGGTTGCAGTAGCGATCATCATAATCTGTTGGCCGTTGCCAACCCTTCCTCAGAAAAAATCTGAGATTCTTGCCGGAAAGAGAGAGAAGCATGCAGTATCTCGAGCTCGATAGGTATTTGAGGTAGGCTGCATTAGCTTTCCATCAAGATGAGCTGCAAAGTGACGTGGAGCCACGAGGACGCAGCCTGATCAGTGATCTGACGTTGACCCATCAGTGCTCATCCAGCAGGGAAAGGGTCGTGGCCGGGCCGGCCGTCATTGCAGACGCCCATCTTTGCACGCACAGTAGGATCTCGGCGAGAAGGAAAAGGACACATAAAAACCTGTCGCTCTCTCGTGCTCTGACCCAGATCGTTCTTGCTGGTGTGTGTGTCCTATCGGGATCCGATTCAGACATGCCATCAACATCTTATCGTCATGTACACCGTCGGATTCAGTCAATTCTCAGCAGTAGACAATTGTTGCGATGAATCGGATTGGTGGTGGTGCAGTTGCTCGATGTTTGTTTGATGTTGTCATCGCCCATTTCGAGTTTATGATCACCAAAGTTCAGATCTCGAGTGGATTTTATTCAGATCTCGCGAACAAAAAGGTGCTCGATCATCTCTGTTCCCTTGCCAGGAGATCCACTTAGCCGTATGTGATCTTGTTATGCGCTGCAGACGAATCTTACCCGTATTGCAACTTGCATCTCGTCCAGATGAACAGAATCTGTGCCTGAATCTAAAGACAGGTAGGTATGCTCCACAAGATGGAACCAGGTGATTCGATCCATCATCATATGACAGCCAATAAGAGGGAGGTATGCGTGTATGCTTTACTGAAAAAGCTCTGACTGACATCCAAGATGACAGATCCTTGAGATGCAGGGAGCCCATCGCGACTAGTAGGCGCAGGATCTCCCGCCTTTGGTAGTAGCAGGATGACCTGCAAAAGCTGCGACCAGCCACGACGACGCCCTCTAATCCTGATGACGACCGGTCACTGCTCACCCAACAAGAAAAGGCGCAAACAGCGTCAGGGCCGGCCGGCTCGGCCGACAGTGCGGACGTGGCGCTGACACACACGACGCAGGCCGCGTTTTTTTTCCTTCTGTTCGTGCTGTTCTTCAACCGCCAGACGACGCACGCGCCGCCACGCCTGCCGATGACGATGGCTGATCGCCGCTCCCGTCGCGGGTCACGTCGGCGCGCGTAGGCGCCGCCTCAGGTCGAGACGTACAGCCACCAGCCTGCCTTGGCGGCTTGATGCAGCGACCCCTACCAGAAACACCGGAACAGAAGGCGTCCATCGTCGCGGGCCGGGGTGCCGGCGCCGGTGCGCGCGGGGGGCTCGACGGCCGGCAGGTTTCCAGGTCCGGCAGCAATCGTCGACGGCAAACAGGCAGTGGTGGGGAACGACGCGTCCCGAGCGCACTTTGCCCAGGAGCTTGCGCTGCGGCGCGATGCTTTCTTCCCTTTTCCACGCGGCTTCTTCTCTTTCCAGAGAGGGAGGAGCGGAGCAGGGCAAAGGATCAGGGCGCCGTGCGCCCGTGTGCGGCTTTCGACGGCAGCCTCGCGCCCGTGTCCGCCACCTGACCGGGGAACGGCGGCCAAGAAGCTTTTGGCGATCATGGACGACGCCGTGACCATGACCGGCCGCTCGCTTTGTTCGTTTGCTTACGTGCGAAGAATCGTCGTCGATCGCACGTGGTCCCCAATCTTTTCCTGCTGGCGCGCGCCTGGCCCTCGGATCGCCGATCGGACGGCTCGTAGCGGAGCGAACCACCGCGCGCCACTTCGAACATTCAGTCACGGCGCACCTCATGAGATCGTTTTCTTGGGATAGTCAGCAGATTATTCATTTGTCTCTCCAATATAAAAAAAACTGTTCTTTTATTCTTTTGGTAATAGAAGGTGCTCTAGCAGATTATTATCGCTAATATAAAAATTTTAGTTTTGAGTGGTCGCCAAAACATATCTCCTGGAGATTCCTCCCTGCACCCTATCTATTAAGTAATCTGCTATGTCACTTGCTACAAAAATATAAAAATGCTATTAACAATGGAGAGAAAAAATACATAAGATATGAGAATCTATTGAAGCCGCTCTTACCAGAATTTTTCTTTTCTTTTTGCTGCTACATGGTACGAGTGCAATCGCTTGCATAAATACATACATATATACACTCTCTTTACACCCTTAGAACACATGAAAGACTAAAACAACTTATCATGAGATAACACAAAGTCGCTAGGGGAGGAAGTATTTACCAAGCATCTATCTATCTGAAGTACTCCTTTCATTCTACAATATAATTTGTTTTGGTTTTTCTAGGTTTCAAAATGAACGGAGGGAGTAGCCGAGTAGGCAACTCCAATCTGCTAGGTGAGCTGTGAACACCTCCTGCACTCAGTTTTTAGACGTGGGATTCATATGCTGGCACACGAGTACATGGGGCCCGCCCGAAACGTGTCAAACTAATACATGGGTCCCGGAGTTTCCATTCGCGCACAAAGCAAACCGACCAGTGGCGTAAGCTCACGACGCTGATAACACACACAAGCAAAAGGACAAGAGCAAAACCAGGCAGAGGAAATGAAGCAACAATGTCGTGATCAAGCCGCTCACCAAGCAAACTACACACCAATCATCGCATCGGCCAGCCACCAATGAACAAATCTGAAGTTTTTAGTCTGTAGAAAAATTTGATCCGAAACGAATCTGCAATTTAATCTTGAAAAAAATCGTATTTGTCCCTTCGAGAGGACCGTTCCAAATTGCTGATGCCCTGTAGCTTGACCCATGCGATGCGAGCGACGAATGAGAACCCACCGCTCAGCTGACTGCTCTGGTTGGCGGCCCGCGGCCGGTCCTGATGATCTCGCCGGCCGGCCGGCCCGGCGGTTATAAAGCCGGCGAGCGCCAGCGGGGGAAGGCTTTTCCTTCCTACACGGCCGCGCCGCGCACCCCGCCCACGCACGGCACGCCTCCCCGCAGCCCCACCCCACTCCCCCGCTCCCTTAGCGAGGCGAGGTGGGGTTATGGGTCGCGCCCACCTCCCCCTCCTCCTCCACTCCTCAACCGCCGCCGCCTTATTACCCGGCCGCCCCCGCCCCGACTCCTCCTCCCTCTAGCCGGCACCAATCGTTCGTCCAGTCCGACAATCGAGCTCCCCAACCACCGGCACGCCTTCCTCTCCAAAGAGCGCGGCTTCAATGGCTTGTTCGCGGTCGCGCCTGCTCGGCTCGCCGGCCTCGATCGCGGTCCTCATCCTTTCCTTCTTCCAAGGTACGTGGTGGCTGATTCGTCGGCGGTGCGCCGCCGTTTAATGCTGCAGGGGTTAGTCGCCTCGGATTGCTTTGGATTTGGGTGGCAAAGCTGCGAGCTTTCGGGATTTGGATTTGAATCGCGGGCGCTCTCCTCTCGCGCAGGGTCGGTGTGCGGCATCACCTTCACCTTCACCAACCGGTGCCCCGACACGGTGTGGCCGGGCCTGCTGTCGGGCTCGGGGACGCCGCCACTCGAGACCACGGGCTTCGCGCTCGCGCCGGGGCAGTCGCGCTCGCTGCCCGCGCCGCAGGGGTGGTCGGGCCGCTTCTGGGGCCGCTCCGGCTGCGACTTCGACGCCTCCGGCAAGGGCTCCTGCGCCACGGGCGACTGCGGCTCCGGCGAGGTCGAGTGCCGCGGGGCGGGGGCGTCCCCGCCCGCCACGCTCGCCGAGTTCACCCTCGACGGCGCCGGCGGCAAGGACTTCTACGACGTCAGCCTCGTCGACGGGTACAACCTGCCCATGCTCGTCCAGGCCGCCGCGCCGGACTGCCCCGACACCGGCTGCCTCGTCGACCTCAATGAGCGGTGCCCCGACGAGCTCCGCGCCGACGACGGGCGCGCGTGCCGCAGCGCCTGCGAGGCGTTCGGGAGCCCCGAGTACTGCTGCAACGGCGCCTACGGCAACCCCAACACCTGCCACCCCTCCCAGTACTCGCAGCTCTTCAAGTCGGCGTGCCCCAAGTCCTACAGCTACGCCTACGACGACGCCACCTCCACCTTCACCTGCAACCACACCGACTACACCATCACCTTCTGCCCCAAATCCACTCCGTCCAGGTGCTCACCTCTTGCCCAAATTTTCAATCATCCAGCTCGTTCAGTGTTCACTTTCAACTGCAACTTCGAGCTTCAGATTTCAACATTATGCTTGTATGAGATAGATTGCTTACTTGAGAAAGGTGAGATCGTGATTCGGAATGTGGAATTGGGGGAAAGAGTTAGGCTTGGAGCAAAGCAAAGAAGCTTTGATTTGTACTCTTCTTCTCTTGCCATCTTTGCCTTTCTTCTGTCCCACACAGCACCTTTCTCGCCATCTTTGTGTGTTGGGTCTGACTAGGAAGTTGCAATTGCCTTGTTGGAACTTTGCAACTGCAAAAAACACATCACACTGACACTGGGTCTCACGTCAGTTGCTTAAATTAACTTCACAAGTTCATGGTATTAACCTTTTGACTGCATACAAAATATGCTGTGCAAACCTGATCTTATGCGAGCAATCGTTTGTTTTTGACATTTTTGCAGCGATAAATCCAAACACTCATCGCGGAGGCCGAGCCATGAGCAGCTTGAAGATTCGGTTTGGCTTGCTTCCCTGAAAAAAAGTGACGCCGGTGCTCTGGCAGTGGCTTCATGGTCGGCGTCCATTGTGATCCAATCCGCCCTGGCAATTGCTGTGGTGATCACACTTGTTGCATTGGAGCAACCTCTGTTCAGCTTGCTATGATTCTGCAAGGTTGCAGTTCTTGATCCAAGCTTTTTTTCAGACTGAAAGTGGATTAGAGAGTAGTGATGAGCAATGGGGAGAGAATATTGTGTAGGCTTTTTGTTTGTGGATAGGTGCTAGAGAAGGAATTATGAGTTACAAGTTGGCAATTGCAGTTCCATAAATGCATTGCATTGGTTCATTACCCTACAGAAACATCGCTCATTGCATTATATTCTTTTTGTGCATCAACTGTTTTTCTTTGGGGCACGACCGATGTTGCATGTTGATCCGGCCGCACCTTGGAACGAGAAGAATATGAGATCTGATACTCTGTTGTCATCAGGTCCCTTTCTCTCTAGTTTGTTCAGCAAGGCGCATAAAAAAATATCGCAAATAGATATTACACCATTTGGTTTGCAGAGGTGCCACTTTGCTTTCTCCTCTGATGTAGCAAATTGCAAGTTGAATGATAAGCGTGTTAGTGACATCTCATCCAGAGGAAAAAAGTTTGAGATTCACTCCCATGTTCTTTCTGATCAGGAGTGAGCACTTATCTGAAAGAAAAAGGAAACAGATGACCCTTTTCTTTTTTCTTTTTGAAAAGGACGAACGGTGGAAGATAGGAAGGCAATTAGGCAAAGTCGTTGGTAGTGCTGAACAATGGCCGGCTGTGATAATATATTAAATTAATGAATTGACATCACACTGAAGCAAAGCAACCAGAATTTGACAGAATACGTGTGGTGTGGTAGATTACTCCTACACATTCTCCTGTCAGTATGAGAAAAACAAAATTAAATAAAGATGAAACAAATGGCCAAGTTTCAACCGGCAGTCTTCTTGATTCGCATTTCGAACGAGAGTCTCATTCGGCCCAATAGTAGCCCATATTGACATCCCGGCTCGGACCACAATCTTCGAAGCCCAATAGGCAGCCTGCGGTGCACTGCTCCACTACACAGTCACACAGAGGTCGCTGGTCGGGGAGTTTTTTTTTAAAAAAAAAAGATAAAAAAATAAAATTCGAAAAAAGAGCCGGAATTGAAAAATTCGAAAAATGGGTGCGGGCGGGAGGGAGGCGTGGGGCCGGGGACCTCCCGCCCATCCAGCGGGCGGGAGGTTCCAAAAATATTTCGAGGCCCCTCCCGAGAGTCTCTTCGCGAATAAGAAAAGTTTCTTATTCGCGAAGAGATCCTTGAGGCAGGCATCCCGCCCGGCCAGTGGGCGGGAGGTTGCCCTGCTTATTTTTTGTTGAAATTTATATTTCACAAACTATTTAAAATTCAGACTTTTTTAAATATAAAATTTATTCGCCATACTCTAGTTCAATTTTACGAAGAAGATTACGGTATCTAAAACTCGTACGAAGATGGTTAAGCGATAACGTTTTGCAACGTAGAATCCAAATATTACGATAGTACGATACATGATAGTACGATACATGAAACCATTAAAAATAAAATAGTCTGATAACAAACAAGTTTAAATATACAAAATGCCAAGTCATAGTTATAATTACAAACACAAATAATGATCTGTCTTTAGTCAAAGCGGCAAATATTACAAATACACATCCAGGTCTGATACAAACTCAACGCGGCAAATATTACACATGAGCAAACAACGTTCAAATAAAATTACAACTAAATGATGCCTGATGACGTAGTAGCACTCGATCGGCGACGTCTCCCACTCCTTGATGCAACCGGAGGTCTTCCATCCGTAGCATCACCCATAGGGCCAGCTTCAGCAGAACTGGGGCCAGCATCATTGTTTGGACAATGTTTATACGTGTGTCCACTTTGATTACATGCACTGCAGCGCTGTATCCTCGGACGGAGCTCTGACTCATCCATATCATTACGAATACGCCGTGTCTAACGGCGCCCTCTCTTAACCCGAGCTGATCTTGCGTCTGGAATATATATCACAGGATTCGCTGTCTCAGTGAACGATCCAACCATACGGAACCCATAGACCTCGTACTGCCACGTGCTGGCAATTATCTCCTTTCTGAAGTAATGGGAAATATATATATTGACAGGACGTCGAATATCCGTACAAGCAGCCATTACATGAGAACAAGGTACGTGTAGTAACTTTGGCCTTATACATGAGCAACAACAAGTTCCATCAAGTTTCAGAATGCACTCCTTCACAGGAGTTTGACGTCTCATGCCACGTCGTGCTCTGTCTTTGGGAACTACCTCAAACTTGAGCTTCTGTGTACCACATTGCCGTACGTGGTGTAGCTGGGCGCTAGTTGCCTTCTTAGTCATATATTCTGTCATTATTTTCCCCAAATATCTGTCAGGATCTTGCATTAATGCCGGATTTTTAGTGAACCGATCCCTAAAGTAATCGGTACACCCAAGGACGATGAATTCCATAATTGCAACTAGTGGAAGCCCACGAACACCTTGCAGCACCCAATTGTAAACCTCGGCGAAGTTGGTGGTCATTATGCCGTACCTTGCACCATCGCTATCGTAAAGTAACTCCCACTTCTCCTTCGGTTCATTCTCAATCCATTCAGAAAAGATTTTCACCGCTGATCCAGACCTTCTGCGAGTATGTGCAGTATCTGTTGGCAAAGGACACAAAGCCTCTGCTTCATCCTGTGCAGTTCTGTTTTTTGCTGCGTCCTCGCTTCTTTTCTTCCCGGTCAGTTCATCAAATTTCGTCCACTGCTTGTTAAATTTTCGCTGAATTG
Source organism: Panicum hallii (assembly GCF_002211085.1). NCBI lineage: Eukaryota > Viridiplantae > Streptophyta > Magnoliopsida > Poales > Poaceae > Panicum > Panicum hallii. The sequence continues at coordinate 44,785,358 of NC_038047.1, forward strand.
TTTCCTTGCATAGCCTCTTGAACATATTCATAAGGTGCTTGTTCTTGAATTGTCTGAAAAAGTTTGCACCGATGTATCTCATGCACCACCTACTGCGAACATCACGCCACTTGGGCGGCTCTTCGGTTTCTGCACACCCCTCCTGCAGATCTAGTATTACCCTCAGTATGCCGGCGTGACGATCATGAATTAGGCAGATATCTTTCCTATCCCGAACGACTGCAAGCTTAACCCGTTGCAGGAACCATTACCTACTGTCTGTGTTCTCACTCTCAACAAAAGCAAAAGCAACACGAAGCAATTGATTGTTTCCATCCACTCCAATAGCTGTCAGCATTTGCAATCTATACTTTCCTGTGAGAAAGGTCCCATCGATGCACAGGAGAGGCCGGCAGTGTTGGAATGCGTTAATGCATGGACCCAAACTGAAAAAGAACCGCTGCAATATGTAGGGCGGACCTTCTCCTCTGTCTAGACTTTTCAGGTCATAATAGCTTCCAGAATTTTTTTGACATAGGACGGCCAGCAATCGAGGAATATTATCATATGCAGCCTCGAACGTCCCAAACCTCATCTCCAACACCTTCTGTTTTGCACTCCACGCCTTACTGTACGAGATGGTATACTTGTACTTTTCCTGAATATGCCTGATAATAGATTTTGGTTCAAATGACATGTTCTCAACTATCATCCTGTACATCCCATTTGCGATGTATTGTGATGTAAGGTTCCGATGGGTCTTCTGCACCCCCGGCAAACGACAAGTGTGCTGAGTGACAATTGAGCATTCCCAATAATCTTTCCATTTACCCTTATAGTCATGCCCCGCCACGGACAGCCCTCCTTCACACATACCACATCGTACTTACGAGATTTGCACTCGACTGTTTTGAACTCTCGCATAAGAGAGAGACCAACACTTAACAGCTTCCTTCACCTCTTCAATTGAGCTGTACCTCGCACCCTGGACAATTTCGTTCTCCCTGCAATCTGAAGGCACGCTAGATCCCTCATCTACGACAAGATGACTGAAGTCGCTGTTTACCCATTCTTCAGGCACATCATCATCATCATCAGACGAATCGGTATTCATTGCTTCATCCAATTCACGTTCTTCGTCTTGCAGCTGTTCAACAATAAAGGGTATGTTCTCCCCCTCATCAGCCACTCATTGAGGTGCTGCGGTGCCACCTGCCTCAATATTTACCTCCTCAACTTCTTCATCAATATTTTCATCCCCCGGAGCAGCTTCAATGTTTATTAAAGGGTTCTGGTGCACACTGACAAGGAGTACTAGTGGCCATTGCCAATGACTTGCATTTTGCAGATAGGTTAACCAGTCCTTGTTGCTTGCAAGTGGCATCAGCTTCCAGATCAAAGCGTGAGTGGTACGATTTATGACGCACTGAACACTCACACTGTGTGTCTCCTGATTAATCCTTAATCCCCTCATTAACCAGTTGCATAGGGATTCAAATATCTTCTTGTGCGGTCTGGTAATTCCTCTGACCGCACAGTTGAATTCACTTGAATCTACCCCATTCGGCCCATAAATCATATTTCCTTCTCCGTAATATATACTGAAAATACCCTTCTCGGAAGATATATCTGTCAATCATTTAAAAACTAGTGATACTACATATTAATACACAACAACCCTAAATTTCAGCGATTCCCAGATTATATTTTCCAGAATCTTAACTATTCAGAATATAAATTATACTACAAACAATTGAAAATACTAAAACCTATTCAAAACATACGACTAGAATGAGAATATACGACTAGAATATTTCAGCGATTCCTAGATTATAGTTATTTTTAAGTAATTATACGACTAGAATGAGAATATAACTCTAAATCGACATGTGAACAGGGCTTCGCCGCTTCCTCTTCTCTCTTCCTCTCCTCCCTTTCTTTTTTTCGGGTTTTTGCTGAATAAAATAAAAATTTAGGGGTAGGTGGGGGCTTATATAGCCGCGCGGGGGGGACCTCTTCGCGAATAAGAAAACTTTCTTATTTATGAAGAGGCCCTTGGGGAACCTCCCGCCCGCTGGATGTGCGGGATGTCCCGGGCCCCACTCATCCCGCCCGATCAACGGCAGGAGGTATCCATTTCTCAAATTTATCCCATCCGGCTCCCTTTTTCGAATTTTATTTTTTTATCCTTTTTTAAAAAAGTCCTGTTCGAGTCGGAGTCGGAGGCGAACTCACACCGGGCCGGTTAGGGTTAGCGGTGAGCAAACAATGGTGTTGTCCAATCGCCGGCGGAGCTGCTCTCCTCCGGCCACCGCATCCTCGCCGCACTTCCCGCCGGAGCTGATCCCCGAGGTTGCAAGGCGCCTCACCTACCGCGCCTACCGCGCCCTACTCCCGCTGACCTCATCCAACCTCGCCTCCCAGGCGCCGCTCCTCCTTGTACCCTTCGAGGATGAGTCCAACGCCCTCTTCCACCCCACCCTCCGCCAGATCTACCTCTTTCGCCTCCACCGCATGCACCTGCCCCTCACCAGCAGGGATTGGGCAGTCACCGAATTCCACCCACTCGGCTGCCCGTGCCGCCTTGCCATATGCGAAATCAGGGGGAAAGTGGGCCAGCCCAGCCGCTGCAGCCTCAGCATCGTCAACCTCCTCACAGGCGAGCGAACCTGCCTCTTCGGTCTCCTGGAGCGCATCTCCCGCGTCCTCCTCTACGGCGATCTCGTCCTCACCTGGAAGTACATGGAGCGTGCTATCCAGTACTGTCACCTTGAGGCCGCGGACCCTACAAGCTTCAGGATTTGATCTGTGTGAATGGCATCCTCTACGCACTTGTTATCCTAGGTTACCGTCTCGCAGCTGTGGAACTGTCAGAAGACAAGAATTCGGTGGAATTGGTGCTTCTTGGAGGCAATTTCGACATGCACGGGGAATTCCCCCCACGGTTGCACCTTGCAGAGTGCTGTGGTGAGCTGATACTGATTAGGACCATGGATCTGGATCCACGGGTTTACCATTTCTTCCGGTGGAAGTTTGGGGAGGCAAAGTGGGAGAGGATTACTAGCCTTGGTGGGTGCACCCTGTTTCTCACAGATGGTCGCGTTGTAGGATGCCTCGGTCCTGATCATAAGGGCATTCGAGGGGACTCCATGTACATAACAGAATATACCGATGGGAATTGGTATGAATATTCTTTGATTGATGGATCTTTCAACAGATTTGTCACTGAGTACCCAGGAAGAGCAGTACCATTGGTTATCTATCCACTGTTTTGGGTCCTTCCAAGCATGTCTTGATGCACTCATATGAGTTTAGGTACACTTTTCCCTTTATTTACTTGGCGTTATTGATTAATCTTGTGTTTGTATGAGCATGCTGTTTCAACTTGTATATACGTAGGCAGTCTCCTATGTGATCGAAGTATTGAAATGAACAATTTGTAGGTTATGAAGATCTGTCTTACTCTTACCTCTAAAGCAATTTTCGCTTCTTCCATTGTGAAACTGCTTCATATGCATTGCAGCTACTAGTAATACTCACATGCACATAAATGTGACATGATTACCCAGTATGGGAATTCACAATGCAGCAACAAATGCATCTGTTTTATACCCAATTTGGTAGGCTTGAATGATCCTGCTCTCCCAAATGGTACGTGGCATATATACATGTTCTGGCATAAGGAAAACAAATACAGCTACTTACTGGTGTAAGATTATAAGTTGATGGCTTCATGACAAATTTCCTTTTCCAATATAGACTTTTATTTAATTCTTTTACTTACTGTGGAAGCTAGTTATTTATATCATAGATGACAGTGTCAAATGCTAATATATAAAGCTCCACAGCACCTATGATAACCTATCTAGAATTCTATATCCTCCTCCATGTGAACCTTCATCAATTTCTGAACTAAAACACTTCAGTTATGGCCTCCGTTTTGCTTCAACGACCTTCATCAATTTCTGAAACTTTTTTCCTATCTAGAATTCTAGATCCTCCTTCATGAAGTGATTTTTCAGCCTCTTTTTAATTTATTCACCTAGAATTTTTGTTTACCTGTTAGAAACATGAAGAAAACCATTCCTCTAGAAAATGTAACTTATGTGTGTGTTTGTGATTCTCTTGTACCTAGGGAAATGATTAATGATTTTGTTTACTTTCTTGTAAAGGTAGCATTGAAATATACCACTATGGAATATTTATATGCAGCACAAATATCTGTATAAATAGAAAATGGTAACTCTCCACACAATCCCATTGGCACATCAGGCCCATGAATGATTTGATTTTGGAATTTACAATCATTAATTTAAGGCAAAATAGGTATTTTGGTCCCTCAACTTTATCCCGAGGGTCAAGTTCATCCCTCAACTTTTAAATTGGCCAATATAGTCCCTCAACTTTTGTTTTGAGGTCAAACTCGTCCTTATGCTGATATTATACTCCATAATAACATGAGATAAATGCAAAAGGTCATTTTTACCTTTGGTTTCTTTTTCCCCTCCTCAATTTAGTGTCACCGTTCATTCAACTTTTCACAACATTTTATATGGTAGTGCGTAGTTATGCAATAAGTAGATTTAAATTTTACTCTACATGCGTCTGCAATACAATACGATGCATGTGTAAATAAAATTCTAGTTCCAAATTAAACACTTCTGATGTTCATTAGATGGGGAACGAGCCAAGGGCAAAGAGGACTTTTTCAAAAATCTTATGTTATTATGGAGTATAATATCAGCATAAGGATGAGTTTGACCCAAAAATAAAAATTGAGGGACTATATTGGCCGATTTGAAAGCTGAGGGATGAACTTGAACCTCGGATCAAAGTTGAGGGACTAAAACGCGTATTTTTCCTTAATTTAAGATCCGTAGCAACGCACGGGTACTGGGCACATCGGCTAGTTTCCATTTGATTTCCAAAATGTATATGTTCCAACAATGATACTGCCTTTTGTCTTCCCATCTGGTGATTGCCATCTTACAATTCTTTGGTTCATCCATTGCGTATAATTCAATATTATTAAGCTCTGAATGTGTTATCTTGTAGTAAGGAATTGTATTATAGTATGTACTCAATAGTTTATATTTTATGGACTTCTGCACGATAATGTCTGATTCAAGAGCACAGCAATTTCCATGGAAATTGATAGCTACTCATGCCCTCACAGAATTTTTCCAATAAAAAATGACTCTTGACTTTCTTGTCTGGTGTTGTTATTACAGGTTCATGATCTTACTGGTGCTCTCTTTTGTGTTTCAACTAGTCCCTGATGGTGTCCAGCACAGCTGTGGCAATGGCATGTTATGACCCTCAGTCCGCATCCAAGCATGCAGCCCTGCCGTGTTGAGTTCGCTTGGTGTTATTACAGGTTCATGATCTTGATGGGTGTGCTGCTCTCTTGTATTGCTTGGTGTTATCACAAGCATGTAGCCAAGGCAAAGGCGACCGTGAACTTTATTTTGGAAGTATTGTAGGGACCTCTGTGTGTGCGCGATGCTGACACAGATGATGGATTTGAATGCTTTTTGCTAAGCATCTATTTATAAGTGCACACGAAGGACCTGCTGTGATGCTTGTAATGCTGGCATGCACTGGAAGTAGAATTCCTGTGTTATCTGCCTCGTATATTCTTCATCGCTATTTTTTATTTTCGGACTGTGATATTGCAATCTGGCTCTGTGACTGGAGGACATGTCCCAACTCAAATTCACATGAGCTTTGCTTGGATGCACTGTTGTTCTGAATACTGCAGTTTGTGTTACTGATCGCTCCTGTGGCAAGAAATTGAAAGCACTTGCACTGCTCATGGTGATTTCAGAACACATAATTCAAGCGGCGCTAAGCCCTCCCGATGCGAATAGTTAGCTCGACAGGTTGTTGGGCAGATCGATGGCCGTCCCAGAAGCGTCTTGCGGTTCGGTAGCCTTTGGGATTTCAGTCCCGCACTTGGGAGTCTTAGACTCATGGTGCCGTGCAGATGAGAGATCCTTCTGTACTGCGAGTTGCTGACGATTGCTTGCTACGCAGGGTGACGAACTGAAGCCCTCCAGAGTTCTGGCTTGTTTGTATCTTGCGGCAGGCGCCATTGCCGGTTCTGTGGAAGCTTGCTCTGGCACTCTCCAAACAAATTTTCCGAGCACAGGCTCAGACTTGACGGAGAGCAACTGAGCCAAGCAACAAGCTTCTCGAATTCGTGTGCTCATTCTCGTGCTCCGATGGACAACCTCTGACTGTTTTCTCAATCTGCTACAGCCTACAGGGTTCTGATGAACCATGCACATTCCCTGCCTCAAGTGACAACCTCCAACCATGCACATTTTTTCGAAGAGCCAGTGAACGCACGTGGCAAGCCCGTCCAGCCTAATAGTGGCCCATACTGAGCTCTCAGCCCGTCGTCCCACATAACTGGCCTCAAGCCCAACTACAGCCCACCGTGAGTTCCCAGCCCACCAAGCAGGCTTAAATGCTAGAGACTCGCCCGGGAATTTTTTTAAAAGGTTAAAAAATTAAATTCGAAAAAGGCTGACGATTTGGAAAATTTTTAAAAATGGTACCTCCCGCCTGATCAACAGGTGAGAGGCGTGGGCCGGAGACCGCCTGCCCATCCAACGGGCGGGAGGTGCCTCTTGGTGAATAAGAAATTTTTCTTATTCGCGAAGAGGCCCCTCCCGCGGCGGCAAAGGCATCCCGCTCGCCCAACGGGTGGGATGTGCCCTTTTTCTTATTTTTATTCAAATTTATATTTTACAAACTATTTAAAATTTATACCTTTTCAAATATAAGATTTATTCACCATACTCTTGTATATATATAATTTATTTTAAAAAAACGATAACAATATTACTTTGCTTCCCATTACTCATGCAGATCGATCTGATCCACTGCGCGGAGGTCGAAGCTGCATCTCAGATCACGTTGTTTGACCGTGGAGTACGTGTACCGAAGGCACACTAAAAAAAGAGTTTTCGTCGGATTCATGACAACTTGACGCGAGCGTTACGTGCACTGACGTGTTGCAGCAGAGACAACGTGGGGGCCTCCGGTTCATCTCATGCGTCCGCCCACGTGTACACAGCTGGCCTATCGACCTCACCGTGCTCCAGATGCATTCACATACTCGGAGGGGCATATACGCCGACGGCCTAGGACAGGGGGGAGGACCAAGAGGGCGTGAGGACCGGGACAGGTGGAGTAGATACTCCTGATTCGGTTGACTCTGTATATTTGAACTATTTTTTATATTATACTATTTTATTTTTAATGGCTTGATGTATCTTACTATCGTAATATTTGTATTCTACGTTGCAAAATGTTATCGCTGTCAGACCCGGGGCCACCGGGCTGGGCACATTACGTAGTCTAAGAGATTAAGCCCGTCTTATTCATTTTCTTTATCTCTTGTTTATCCCGTTTAAATAAGAGATAGAGCTAACCAACACGGGGAGGATCTACTCGAGATATGCTCTGGTATGATCTCTCGATGGAGGTTGGTTAGCATCTTTGTAACTCTGACCTCTCGGATATATAAGTGAGGTCAAGGACCACCCTAGAAACAGAAGATGATTAGGTCATTCTACACCAAAGGGAATACAAACCACCATACAGGACGTAGGGTGTTACACTCCGTGCGGCCCGAACCTGTCTAAAAGTCTTGTGTTCCTTGCACCTTCGAGTTCCTGATCTCGGCGTGTCCTCACCCAAAACTTACCACCTTAGGTATACTCCTCGGTGGGCAGCCGATTAAACACCGACAGCTGGCGCGCCAGGTAGGGGAGCGCGTCGAAGATCCACCGGCGAGCTCGATGGCGTCTTTCAATTTCATCAGGTCAGTTCCCTCACAGGGTACGACGTTTGTTTTTGGCTCATGGGTCTGCATCGCAGATGGTGCGGATAATTTTCGGCGATTCCTCGTCGACATGAAGCCAAAGACCCTCGCTGCGGATCCTCGCAGTACAGCCTCGACAAGTTCGTCGACGAGCTCGACAACTTGACGCTCCATGCTTCCGCAGTACAGGTTGAGATGGAGCCTGCTCCAGGCTCGACTTCTACTGATGTTGCGACAACTTCCCCTAGTTTGGACTTGTTCCAATCTAGGGATTCGCATGGACGGACTCAACTCGGCTCATGCAAACCGGCCACTGATCTTCAGGAGGCCAACGCATCTGGGTCCCTCTCCATGTTAGAGAAGGATGTGGACTTGCTGCTCCAAGATGGAAAGCTTGAAGCCACCGCGTGTCGGGGGGCTTCGGGTTGTTCTGGTCCGGCTGATTTGGTAATTACCTCTTTGCCGAAGGGGCGCATTGTGCATTAAAGGGGCATGATACTCTCCGATCTACCCGAGGCAGAGGGCCGGCTTGTGGCTCACCTCGAGCCATTGCCCTTTCAAGAAGGCAGGCCATTGGCTGCGGTGGCGGAGGGGTCGACTGAACTAGTCGATGAAAATTCTCATGACCTTTCCTCCTGCCAGGTGCTGATGGCCGACGAAGACGAGGACGGTGGGGACTTTCCCATCGACAACTTTGAAGCGATCTCCGAAGATGAGATCACGGCCAACGCCGGTAACGAGAACGACGCCGATCGTGAGGCGCGGAGGGCCAGGAACAGGGCCCGCACAATCCGGCGGAGGAGGGCTAACGAGCGAAGGCGATCTATGCATCGTGAGCTCGACCCTGAGTTTGCTGCCGTAAGCGAGCGGGGTTTTAGGACTCCGGTGGCCAACATCGCCAGGGTGACGGCCATCCTCGAGCGCAGCCACGATCCGGAAGTACGTCAAGCACTCCTCTACGCGCAGAGGGCTTGGATCCAGCTGGATCAACACAATCCGGCGTCCATCATCCGGGAAGAATGCGTGGACGAGAGTCGAAGTCAGGCTCGCAGTCGAACGGCTGGTGGCCGTCCTCAACACCAGATCAGCAACGACAACGCAAGTGGGAGCCAGGCCCCTGTCGGGAGGCAACAACCACCGCAAGGGGGTCATCTGCGACAGGCCAATCGATGATCTCTCCCGGAGGACCTGCGCCAGCACATCAATGAAGGTCGCGACGCGCGCACCGTGATCTCCTCCAGGCGCAAGACCCGCGAAGAAGTCAAAACTGAAGGTACTGACTGTAGCGATCGATTCCTTGCTTTCTCTGCTCGTTTCAGCAGCTACAAGTACCCAGAGGGCTTCAAGCCGATCGGTATCACCAAGTACGATGGCAAGCGGGCTCTCCAGCAGTGGCTCCGTTGCTACTCCATGGCCATTGAGGTCGCAGGGGGCTCAAATATCACCAAAGTCGTCTACTTCCCGATGGCTTTGGATCCTGCACCGCTCACTTGGCTGGAGAGCCTCGGCAGCAACTCCATCGACTCCTGGGAACGACTTAAGAAGGTCTTCATCGACAATTTCCAGGGAGCGATTACCCGTGCAGGTACTCGACACGATCTTGCCCAGTGCAAACAAGAACGTAACGAGCCTCTGCGGTCCTACACGCGTCGCTTCTTCGATGTCCGCGCCACCATCGCGAACATCTCGGAGGACGACATCATCGACTGCTTCTACAACGGCATCACCGACCCGGGCATATACAGAGATTTCGGGCGGAATAGGCCGAAAACTGTTGCGGGCCTTCGTGATATAATGCACGATTGGTCCGAGCAGGAGGAGAAGATGCGGGAGCGGTTCCCGCGGCGTCAAGACAACAATCTGCGGCGCCCAAACGACAACCGCAGCGACAAGGACCAGCGGGACTTTTCGAGGCCACCCCGGAAACGAAAGCCAGATGAGGTCATCGCGGCTATCGATCGTCCTTCGCGGGGCAAGAAGTCGACGACGCAGGAGGAGTTTGAGAAGCTCCTGCAAAAGAAGTGCCCATGGCATCCGTGCGCCAGCCATGCTGCCATCGACTGCTATCACCTTCGGAGGACGTTCAGCAACTCCGGTGGCGGAAAGAAGAACAAGAAGCCTGCTGACAAAGAGTCCGAGGATGATGATCAAGAGGATCACGGGCGCAACCCGAAGTTTTAAGACGCGTCAAAGGTTGTCAACGTCATCTTCGGGGGAGACGAGGATTTTTGTTCCACGCGGGATCAGAAGCTGCTCCTCCGGGAGATTTTGTCCATCGAGCCGGCGGTACCACGACCACTCCGTTGGTCGGAGGTCCCCATCTCGTTCTCTCGTGATGACCAGTGGACGAGCTTTTCCGAGCCTGGCAAGTTCCCCTTGGTCCTAGATCCTGTGGTGGCGGAGGTCAAGCTTACCAAGGTCCTCATCGATGGCGGGAGCGGGCTCAATCTCATCTTCGTCAGCATTTTGAAGAAAATGGGCCTGGATTTTTAAGGATATGCTGGTTCCCAGCAAGTCCCCCTTTTACAGCATCGTCCCAGGTAATGCGGCACACCCGCTTGGTACGGTGGTCCTCCCAGTTACCTTCGGCACGCGGGAGAATTATCGTACTGAGTTCATCAAATTCGAAGTGGCTACTTTTGACTCTTCTTACCATGCAATACTGGGTCGTCCGGCACTTGCCAAGTTCATGGCAGTGCCGCATTATGTCTATCTGCTTCTTAAGATGCCAGGACTCGGTGGAGTGCTCACCCTCCGTAGCGACTTGAAGAAGTCATACGACTGCAATCAGGAGGCGATCCAATACGCTTCGACTACTCGCGTGCCAGATGCTTCGGGAGAAGTACTCGCGGCCGCGCAGCAAGCTCTCCCAGACCGGGCTGGAGATTCCTTCCAAGAAGGCCAACAAGTCGAGCATCCAGTCGACTGATGATGTGGCCCTCAAGACGATCCAGCTTCAGGAGGGCCCTCTGCCGTCATCGGTGCGGGCTTGGGTGACAAATAGGAACTCGCGCTCGTCAGCTTTCTTCGGGCTAACCGAGACATATTCGCATGGAAACCAGCGGATATGCCAGGGGTGCCCAGGGAGTTGATCGAGCATGCTTTGAATGTACACCCGAAAGCTACGCCTAAGAAGCAACGCCTGCGGAGGTTTGCCCACGACAAGCGTGAGGCCATTAAACGGGAGATCGCTAAACTTCTCGCGGCTGGATTCATTAAGAAGTAATCCATCCAGAGTGGGTAGCGAATCCTATTCTTGTAAAGAAAAAGAATAATGAATGGAGAATGTGTGTCGACTACACTGATCTCAACAAGCATTGCCTAAAAGATCATTTTGGGCTGCCGCGCATTGACCAAGTTGTCGATTCGACGGCTGATTGTGTCCTTTTTTGTTTTCTTGATTGTTACTCAGGATATCATCAGATCACGCTCAAGGAGGAGGACCAAATCAAGACTGCTTTCATCACCCCGTACGGGACTTACGCCTACAAAACAATGTCATTCGGGTTGAAAAACGCAGGCGCAGCATACCAGCGTGCGATCCAGATGTGTTTCGCGGATCAGCTGCACCGGAATGTTGACGCCTATGTGGATGACGTGGTCATCAAGACTAGGGATTCTGATAACTTGATCGCAGATTTGGAAGAAACATTTAGCAGTCTGCGCAGATTTTGGTGGAAACTCAATCCCACCAAGTGCGTCTTTGGAGTACCTTCAGGAAAATTGCTCGGGTTCATCGTCAGCAATCGGGGCATTGAAGCCAACCCTGTAAAGATCACGGCCATCACTGATATGGAGGCTCCGGCCACAATCAAGGATGTGCAAAAGTTAACAGGTTGTATCGCGGCTCTGAACAGGTTCATCTCCCGGCTCGGGGAGAGAGGACTACCTTTTTTCAAGCTTCTGAAATGCCAAGATAAGTTCCAATGGACGGAGGAGGCCGAGCGGGCATTGCAGGATCTGAAACATCATCTTCAGTCACCTCCAATCCTCTCGGCACCATTGCCCGGGGAGGATCTACTACTTTACATCGCGGCAACAACTCATGTTGTCAGCAGTGCTATTGTAGTCGAGCGAGGCGAAGAAGGCCATACGTTTGGAGTGCAGAGGCCTGTCTACTTCGTCAGCGAAGTCCTCTCCGAATCCAAGGTACGGTATCCAGCTGTTCAAAAGCTCTTGTATGCAATCTTAATCACATCAAGAAAGCTACGCCATTACTTTGACGAGTACAAGATCACTGTGATCACGGACTTCCCGCTGCGGATATTCTTCATAATCAAGATGCCACGGGTCACATATCCAAGTGGGCAGTGGAACTGGGGGCTTTGTCAATAGACTTCAAGCCATGCACTGCAATCAAGTCACAGGCTCTCGTCGACTTCATGGCTGAATGGAGGGAGAATCAAGTCCCAACCCTAGTGGACAAGCTAGAGCACTGGACCATGTATTTTGATGGGTCCCTCAAGCTCGACGGCGGCGGCGCTGGTGTTCTACTTATTTCTCCGCGAGGTGAACAATTGAAATATGTCCTTCAGATCCTGTGGGCGGTATCCAACAATGAAGCCGAGTATGAAGTTTTGCTTCACAGGCTTCGTTTGGCGATATTACTAGGGATCAAGCGACTACTTGTATATGGCGACTCTCTCCTTGTTGTTCAGCAGGTCAACAAGGAATGGGACTGCAACAAGGAGATAATGGATGCTTATGTACAGGAAGTGCGCAAATTGGAAAGCAAATTCTCCGGCCTGGAGGTTCGTCATGTATTGCGGGAGCACAATGTTGGTGCGGACACCCTGTCCAAACTGGGGTCCACGCGTGCCCAGGTCCCGTCGGGAGTCTTCGTCCAGGAGTTCAAACAGCCATCCATCAAGTCTTCTCCGCAGGTAGCCATCGACGTGGGTCCCCAACAACCCGATCGAGAGGTTATGGTGCTGGAAGAGGACTGGCGGGGGGCTTTTATCGACTTCATTCGAGATCAACGATTACCAGCAGGAATCGACGCCAGGAGCGCAGAAGCAGCTCGCGTCTTACGAAGAAGCAAGGGTTTCGTCCTGGTCGACGGCAAGCTCTATCGGCGAGGCGCTCGGTCGGGAGTTCTCATGAAGTGCGTCACAAAGGAAGATGGTTACGACATACTGCGGGAGATCCACGACGGCGTCTGCGGCAACCATGCGGCTTCAAGAACGCTAGTGGGGAAAGCATACAGAGCCGATTTCTGGTGGCCCACCGCAGTGACCGACGCGGAGGATCTCGTGCGTAGGTGCCAAAATTGTCAATTCTTCGGCAAACAGACGCGTGTTCCAGCGCACAGCCTCATCACCATACCGCCATCCTGGCCTTTTGCCTGCTGGAGTCTTGACATGATCGGGCCCTTCACGACGGCGCCCGGCGGTTTTACCCATGTTCTGGTGGCTATCGACAAGTTTACTAAGTGGATCGAGTACAAGCCGATAGCCAAGCTCACGCCAGATCGGGTCGTCGACTTCATCTCAGATATTCTGCATCGTTTCGGCTTCCCCAACTCCATCATCACAGACTTGGGGTCAAACTTCACGGCGAACCAGTTCGGGGAGTTCTGCGAGAATGCTTGCATACGTCTCGGTCGCACACCCAAGGGCCAACGGACAAGTCGAAAGGGCGAACGGCTTGATCATTGACGGACTCAAGAAGAGACTTTGTGATGAAAATAGTAAGAAGGGAGGCAAATGGGTGCATGAGCTGCCACATGTCGTCTGGGGGCTTCGGACTCAGCCGTCCAAAGCCACAGGACAAACACCTTTCTTCCTTGTATATGGATCTGAAGCTATTCTACCAGCCGATATCATGTGGAAGTCTCCAAGGATCGAAATGTACAATGAAGGCGAGGCGGACGAGGCGCGGCAGTTAGAGCTCGATTCTGTGGAAGAAGCTCGCTGCACCGCTCTTGTTCAGTCAGCTCAGTACCTGCAGGGGATCCGGCGATATCATGATCGCAACATCAGGGAGCGGTCATTCAGTGTTGGTGATTTGGTCTTGCGTCGTATTCAGGACGAATCCGGCCTACACAAGCTCAATTCAAGGTGGGAGGGCCCGTTCGTCATCAGGCAGGTTACAAGGCCCGGGTCTTATCTACTACAATATCCTGAGAGTCAGGATGTCCGGAACTTCTGGAACATTCAGAACCTGCGCAAGTTCTACCCTTAAGACGAGGCCCGGTGATAGCTGAATCCTCGGGGGCTGAGAAGATCTCTTTTCCCCGAATCAATTTGGAGGCTACGAGCCACATGACTCGGGTTGCACATTCCTTCCTACTTGCACGACGGCCATGGTCACGTGCAAGCACTTATATAAAAATTGACTTCTCGTCGTGAATAATGCGGGGGCTACGGCCACGTTCATCCCCCTTCGATTTCAGTTCCTGACGGAACCCTCGGCTCCGTCTAACTCCTCTACATATCGAGTTCCGCCGCGACCTCGGATGCTCGCACGCGACAGCAGCCGCATTTTTTCCAACGCAGTCGATCCGCTCGACTAGCTTAACAGCAGTACGCTGGAAAAGGCTCGCATAAAGAGCTATCTCGACTACATCCTGAGTGGCTGCACTCAGAACAGTCTTGTTTCTGCTAGAAAAGAATGGCAAACTCGCGGCACCGCCCGCACCTGCTCCTTGCAAGCTTGATCCGACCGTCCGGGTCTTACCTAGCTTACGGAGCACGCTCACAGCAGGAGCGACCTTCGACTACACTCCGAGTCGCCGCACTCGGGATAGTCCCTTTTTTGCCCTATGCACGGCAACCCCGCGACGAGGTTCGCGTTCTTTCCTAATAAGTTTAGACCCGCTCGATCGAGTTGTGGCTAATCTGTTAGACGAGTATTAGCTACCCTTCGGGTCGTTGCACCCAGGGAAGCGTCTACTACTTGAGCCTTGTAAGCCTAGATCCCAATTCAGCTAAGGCACACAAACAAGTAGAGATATCGAGTGAAGTATTTACATAAGAGAATGATTACTTGTTTCTCACACCCTAATCCTGCAGTACACTGTGTACAATTTGTTCTGCTACAGGTTGGGCCTCTCGCAGGTACTCTTCGAATCGCTCGTCCGTGCAGTTCGCCGCCATCCCTTGTGCAAAAATGCTCAGCTGCACATTTGGCACGAAGGACTTTACATACGCAAGGGCATTGCTCACGCATGCGATTGGAGCCTCAGATAAGAACTTGAGCACTTTCTTCAGGGCTTCGCGGAGTCGCTCCAGCAGGGCCCGCGGGCCCGCTTCGCCTTCTTCTGGGGGATCCACCATGTCCACCAGCTCCTGGGCGGCCCCCCGGAGGTCCTCCAGCTCCTTGCGCAGCTGCTCGTCCTTCTCGCCCAGCGTCTTGACTTGCTGAAGGCAGTCGACGAACTGATGTTCAGTATCGCCAATCACCTTCTGCAGCCTTTTGACATCATCTGTACGATGATACAGCATATTCTTCACGTCAGTAAGCAACTCTTTTTTGTGTTTCGTTATTTTCCTAAGCTCTGTGGTAAGGGTACTTCAGCATCTAAGGGGAGTTACTAAGGAAGCGTACTCGAGGGAAGCGAGGGCCTACCTTGGTGCACTTTCTTCTCTGCCTTGAGTTGCTCCTGGTACTCTGCTTGTTGCTCCTTGAGCTGTTGTTGGAGCTCGGAGTTGGCCTTCTCGAGGTTCTTCAGGTCATTCTTGAGCAGCCAAGTCTCTCGAGTTCTTTCTTGCTTCAGTATGTCCAGTTCTCGCTACAGATAGCAATTCTTGGTAATTTCCTCGGAGACGCGCTTGTCCAGGGCAGCTAACTCTCGCGCATCACTCACAACCGCGCGGAGTTTCTTCGACTTCTTCTGGGACTTCGTGATTACATGCTACGCAAAAGGTGGAGATTGAGTCATAAACAACTCACCAATGTGCACAACTGGAACATTACCCAAGTATTACCATGGAAAAATCGTATAACTCCTTGAAGGTGCTCTTGAAGGTCTTCAGATTTTCTGCCGTCAGCAGGAGGTCATCCACCAGGTCGGTGGTGATGACGTTCTGGTACCCCGGCCCGGCCCTCAGCATCTCACGGGGATTCCCCGAGGACCCGGCGATATCCCCGGACGGCGGCTGCTGGACACCTGCAAGTATACAATGTAGTCAATACATTGTGCTTAGACCTCGGTAACCAGTCGCGGGCAGGTAAGCGCGTACCTGTGCCATCGGTAGGAGCGGCATCAGGGGTCACGACTTGTTCTCCGCCACCAGGTCCGGTTCCTTCTTGTCGGGGCTCGGGAGGTGGCAAGTCGGGAAGCGCCGCATCTGCCTCAGGGGCCACCTCCGTGAGTACTGGCCCTCCAGGCGCCGGGGGCTCGGAAGCTGCAGCAGCCGGGGCAGGCTCTGCACTGGAGGGATCAGCCCGGGTCGATGGCTCTGGGGCCGCAGTAGCCGTGCCTGGGTCCATCTGGAGTTGTACTGCGCTTGCAGCCCTAATGATATCGAAGACACTGTTATCCAAGTGGGCAAGAGCAAGATCTTCAAGGACCGGAGGAAAACTCACAGCGTCGACTTCTTTTTGGCGGCCTTCTTCACCCGCCAGGCCCGTCGAGGAATATCTGTTGCTGGCGGCGAGACTTGGTCGGCCGATTGAGGGGTCCCCGCCACGGCAATAGTCACTGCAGCGACGGCGGACAGGCCTGTTTCCACCCTTTCGGGCTCGGTCCCGGGTGGCAGAGTAGGGAGACTGCAAGTGGATACTGTCATTGTTCAGCACCATTGATACTTAACAACTCGCCAAAATAGCAACTCAGTACCTGGAGGACTCGACTTCTTGCGCCTTGCGTTTGCGCACTTGTCGTTGGCCCTTTGGCACCGGCGGTAGAGCGCCGGCCAACTCCACGCTCTGGTCGGAGGAGTTGTCCCGGCGTGGTTCTCCTTCGGCTCCTTCTCCCGCCTGCGAGTCCACGCAGTCGGTGGACTCGCTGCTGCCTTGAGCTGCAGCAAGGCGAGCCTTCTTGGTTGCAGTGGCAGCAGAAGGGCGCGGTCCTCCTTTGGCTCCTTCTCCCGCCTGCGAGTCCACGCATTCGGCGGACTCGCTGCTGCCTTGAGCCGCAGCAAGGTGAGCCTTCTTGGCCGCAGTGGCGGCAGAAGGGAGGAGATGATATGGTCGGGGGAGGTCAGGTTGCGGCGGGTAGCTGCAGTACAGCTCCGTGTGTCCCTGCAGAAAGTTTTTCAGTCAAGTAACGGTACAATAGCAGGTATCTTCAGTGAAGAAGTCGAATACTTACCGGTTTGGGCGGATTTTGTGCGGAGAACAATGTGGGCACGTACGGCACCGCGTTCACGTCTAGCAGCACCCGCTGAACTCGCTAGAGCGCGACTTCGTCTGGCAACTCCTCTGCGCACATGCGAGAAGGATCAGCGGGGCCTGTGTAGTCGAAGCCCAGGCAATGGCGCTGCTGGATGGGTTGGACGCGGCGTTTGTAAAATGAGAACATGACGGAGGCGCCGGTCACTCCCTTCTTCTTCTGTGCCTCGATGGTCTCCAGCAGCTCTCTGATTTGAATCATCTCCATGCCGGAGGGTTCAAGGTTCCATTCCCCCCTCACCACTGGTGGTCTGTTCGACTTCGTCGGAAGATGGGGAGTATGGTTTTCGATGTAAAACCACTGGTTTTTCCACCCAGGAAGGTTTGAGGGGAATTTGTACGAAAGGTATTTTTCACCGGCCTGCTGTCACAGTTGGATGCCGGCGCCCCCTACTACAGAAAGTTTCTTTGTGGTAGGCTGGGGTTTGACGCGGAAGAGGAAGCGGAATAGATCCCAGTGGGGTTCGATTCCGAGAAATGCTTCGCAGAGGTGGATGAAAATGGAAATATAGCAAATGGAATTAGGGTTGAGGTGATGAAGCTGAAGCCCGTAATAATAAAAAAGGCCATGAAAGAAGGAACAAGTGGGGAGGGCCAATTACCGTTCGGCAAAATGGAAGAATGTGACGATTTCGTCGACATTCTCCATGGGGAAAGGTTCACGATAAGAGGGGCGCCAGTTGACAAGGTTCTTGTCTTGCAGCAACCCCTCGGAGACTAGTTTGTTCAAATTGTTGAGGGAGCACTTACTGTGTGTCCACTCCGCGGTCGATGGCTCCGCATCCTTCTTCCTTTCCTCGATCTCTGACTTCTTGGGCGTCATCTCCGATGCGCTAGCCACGAGATGCTCGGGGGCTGCGGGGAGAGCGGCGGGGAGGTCGGTGCGGGAGAATCTCCTTGGGGGGATGGCGGCGGTGCTTGGCTTGGATTGGGGATTTCGGTGGCTTTTGATGGAATGCAGATTGAAAGCGTGGTTTTTTCCTACCATTAACGCGGGGTTAAATAACCAGCGGGGTGGGGAAAAGTTACTGTTCTGAAGTTCAGGAGTCACTTCCGAGAATATTCCGAATCTGAGGGGTCGTTTGATGGATTATTTGGATTGGATATTCGATTTATCATTTTTTCAGGGTTTGTTTGCCTGAAAAAAGCGATTTTTCGAATTAATAATCTAATACCTATCATCTGTACCATCGTTTTGATAATTTTGCAAGTTGTCATTTTTAGCCTGCATGCCACGGTTGTTGGATCCTTATCTCCAAATTTTGTGGGATTTGGATTCAAGGCTCGGGGGCTGTGGGATACGTGGCATCGACTATTTATTTTTTAAATTTTTTGAAAGATAAGTAGGGTTACAGACAAATGGGACCCTCAGCCTGATTCTCCGATTCAACCTAAGGCTCGGGGGCTACTCCATATGGAGTGCGATTTTTAAATCGCACACCATAACAAAAATTCGGGGCATGAGCACCTCATAGCTTCGATGCAGCCAAGCAAGTACTCGAAAAAGGGCTTCAAGGCGAAGCTTCAGAAGAAACCGAAGACTGCTTCGAAAGTACTCGATAAGCCTGCGGAACTCAGCTACGAAGAGCTCGGGGGCTTGTCAGACCCGAGGCTACCGGGCTGGGCACATTACGAAGTCTAAGAGATTAAGCCCGTCTTATTCATTTTCTTTATCTCTTGTTTATCCCGTTTAAATAAGAGATAGAGCTAACCAACACGGGGAGGATCTACTCGAGATATGCTCTGGTATGATCCCTCGACGGAGGTTGGTTAGCATCTTTGTAACTCTGACCTCTCAGATATATAAGGGAGGTTAAGGACCCCCTAGAAACAGAAGATGATTAGGTCATTCTACACCAAAGGGAATACAAACCACCATACAGGACGTAGGGTGTTACGCTCCGTGCGGCCCGAACCTGTCTAAAAGTCTTGCGTTCCTTGCACCTTCGAGTTCCTGATCTCGGCGTGTTCTCACCCAAAACTTACCACCTTGGGTATACCCCTCGGTGGGCAGCCGGTTAAACACCGACAATCGCTTAACCATCTTCCTACGAGTTTTAGATACCGTAATCTTCTTCGTAAAATTGGACTAAAATTTTATACGTATACAAAAGAGTATGGCGAATAAATCTTATATTTGAAAAAAGTATGAATTTTTAATAGTTTGTAAAATATAAATTCGAACAAAAAATAAGAAAAAGGGCACATCGTTGGGCGGGCGGGATGCCTTTGCCGCCGCGGGAGGGGCCTCTTCCCGAATAAGAAAAGTTTAGTGGCACCTCCCGCCCGTTGGATGGGCGGGAGGTTTCCGGCCCCACGCCTCCGGCCCGTTGATCGGGCGGGAGGTACCCAAAAACCCGTTGGATGGGCGGGAGGTTTCCGACCCCACGCCTTCCGCCCGTTGATCGGGCGGGAGGTATCTTTTTCGAATTTATTTTTTAAAACTTTTTTAAAAAAATTCCTCGCCCGGCGGGGGGCGGCTGGTCTAGGTCGGGAGCACAGATCATGGCGATGGCCAATCGCCGGCGTGGCCGTTCGCCTCCGGCCACCGCATCCACGTCCCGGGACCCCGTAGCCGCCGCGCCGTCGCTGAACTTCCCACCTGACCTGCTCCGCGAGATCGCGAGGCGCCTGACGAGCCTCCAGGAGTTCTTCGCCCTCTGCCGCGCCGCGCTCCCGGTGACCCCGCCCAACCTCGCTTCCCAGGCGCCGCTCCTCCTCGTCCCCGACGCGGCTGCCGCGTCCCACGCCCTCCTCGACATCCGCCGCGGCTTCCTCCGCTTCCGCTTCACCCGCTCGCACCTCACCGGCGAGACGGCCGACATCCACTCCCTCGGCTACCGCGTCGCCGTGGACCTGCGGGGCCGCTGCCAGCTCCGCGTTGTCCACGTACTCACCGGCGAGCGGACCCGCCTCCCCAGCCCCCCGAGCCCCTTCTCCGGCCTCCTACTCTCCGACGATCTCGTCGTCGCGTGGCACCGTCTGAACCTCCAGCAATGCCGCCTGGGGAATCCTTATCCGCGATCCCTATCGCTTCCATGATTTGATCTTCGTGAACGGCACTCTCTACGCGCTGGTGACCCCTGGTTACTGCCTTGCTGCTGTCAAGCTGTCGGACAACAGCGGTTCAGTGGAATTCGAGTTTCTTGGAGGTGAATTGGATGCAGAGACCCTTCGTCACATTTCAGTGTTCTGTCTTGCAGAGTGTTGTGTGAGCTGGTACTTGTTACCAGACCGAAACCGCAGGATCGACGGACGTTCCATGTTTTCCGGTGGCAATCTGGGGAGCAGGAGTGGGAGAGAATCACTAGCCTTGGTGGATGCACCCTGTTTCTTGCAAATTATCGTTTTGCTGGGTGCCTGGGCCCTGATCATCAGGGGATTCGAGGCGACTGCATATACTACACGATCCCAGGGCTTCTGCGAGTGCATTCTTTGGTTGATGAATCTGTTACTGAACGCATTATTAACTACCCAATCGGTAAAGAACCTATGGAATTTTGTCAATCTGTTTGGGTCTTTCCGAGCATGTGTTGATGCACTGACACGAGATCGGAGCTGCATAGAAGTTTTTGTCCAAATAAAGGTACATTCAGCATTCAGGCCCCCTTGTTATATTATATTATTTCTTAGTCTTACATTTGTGCAAGTATCACATTAGCAGTACATACCGCACATGTCATGGAACCTGCATATGAAATGAGTGGCCTTCATACTCAATTCCTTCCCTATTGAAGTGTTAACGACATCAATAGTTCTCAAGATCTGGATATTGACCTTAAGCATTTTTCGCTCCTCTATATATGCAGCTTCTGCTAACATGTTTGCAGCTATTAGTAGTACTTATATGCACAACTAAAGGTAACCTGGTTATTTGTTAAATTATTTTCAAGGAGAAAACGTATATAAGAAAATATGGAGAACATTTACCTATTTTCCTGCATACAATTTGTTAATCATTGATTGAGCATACAGGTACTCCTGGATGGAATTCATAATAAATAAAAATTCAGTCCTTGTTGCCTGCAATCTGCTAAGCCTGTATAATCTTATACTACCATGTAACATATTTAAACTTACGAAACAGGGTGGCCTGACCAGACACGCCGGGTCGGCCAAAAATCCCCGGCCGTCTGATCGCCCAATCCGACAGCCGGAAAAGCTTGTTTCTGACACTTTGCAAAAGAACCCCCTGAACTTCATAAGAACCAACCCGCAGTCCACGTTCGTGGATTTTTTCCAAAAAACCCCCTCAAACTTTATAAAAAAACATGCAGTCCCCGCGTGCGTCCCACATTTTTTCAGGAGAGCCCTCAAACGTTTTAATAATCAACCCGCAGTCCACCAATAACAACCATGTATGTTTCTCAAAACAAACCCTAACTTTTACATAAATTAACTTAAAGCACTTCGCCTCTCAAAACAAACCCTAACTTTTACATAAATTAACTTAAAGCACTTCGCCTCCAAGGAATAGTTCTTATCGATCCTATAACTCAAATATACTAATTACGTTCAAATTCTTGCAACCTTCAAAGTATTGGATCTCTTACGTTTTAGCTCGGTTCTCAGCGATCCTCGTAGCCACCTTGATCGTAGCGAATCTCTACATTTACAATTATTTTAATTTTCACAAAATAAGATAAAGAGACACATGTAGTACGATAATATAGACACTACACGCGCCGGCGAGGCCAACCGATAGGGCCATGTTAAACGAATATTAATTAATATATTGCTCTAAAAATGCTAGATCTGATTTTGTTTGATTCCTCAGCTTTAAGTAATTGCTAGATCTGTAGCTTAAGATCAAAGATTGCAGGTCCCTGTCTCTGTTTCAATTTAAATGATTGTTTGCTGTCTAAAAATGGTAAACAGCATAGTGAATAGCTCAAAAATGCTAAAATGATGAAACCACTTTTGGTACCACCTACTCGCGTCCTATTTGTTGCTTTCTTTGGTCGAGTAACTAAGAATCTGGGGTTCTATAGGGTTCTACAATGGTAGTTTTTTTTGGTATAGCCAAGCTGTTTGGCCAGGGCTAGAATATTTTAGATGTCGGTTTCATGCTTACTAATGCTGGTGCTTTTTTTAAAGAAAAGAAAGAAAAAAGAGTGCTCTCTAACGCACTGAAGCATTACGGGTCCTCTTGGTAGCATACTTAATAATGGAGGGACGTTGTGCGGAAAATTAAGATTTATCCGCAATGCTACCACTATACAGATACCACTACACAGATAGTGGTAGCATTGTGCTCTTGTAAAGTCTGCGCAGCTCATTAGCCATAGTATGAACAAGAATCGTCTGGATCTCTCTACCGATGTATTTCTCTCCGCAGTTTTTTAAATAACTGCTAGCTAGCTTACTATTGTATCCCAGTGTGTGTAAATTTAATGTATGCCATCATGCACTCTAATATATGTACAATCACGTTTATGATGCACTTTAATCACCGTTGTTTTCTTCGCGCGCAAAGGCGCGCGCCAATCACTAGTATCAACATATTTTTGGCAAGGAAAAAAACGCTACTGCTACCACGCAAATTATACAAGCTAATGTTTTCATGTGAACTAAATGTTGCTGCAATTTCCTTTTCAATATAGACTACTATGCCATTCAAGTTCATGATTGGAGTTGGAGCATATATAAAATGATTAAAATGCTGAAAATTATCTCAATACTGTTTGGTAACATCATATCTAATTTTCCTGTCTAGAAACTACTGAATTCATTTCTTACGAACGATTGATTATGAGGATCGGCATAAGCGGTATCTTGATGATTTAGCCCACCTGATGGGTTGTTTCATACCTGATACATTACTAGTCTATTTTACATGTTAGCAATTTTCAGACATGTGGAAGTTGAAATGATGCATTGACAGGGTTGTGCAAAGTGTTTTTCTTGAATGATCCTTATGTTACTTGGCCTCGTTCCAGGCACCGTTCTCTTTTATTTGCCTCCAGTGACTTCATGGCTATGTTTGGCAACGGAATGTGTTATGACCTCTGGATTGCACCTGTCGCCCTCTATGGCTCTCTATACATAATGCCGGTCCGATACATGTGGGCCAAGTTCACCAAGAGCTTCAGCACGGAAATGGTTCTAAGCACCAGTGGTGAATGAGAATGAACCTTGTGGAGCAGAGATGGCACTGTGGCAGATTCCTGTGTTACGTGCCTTTGCTTGTTTTTGGTCGTGTGTGAGGTAGATGTTTATGCAACTGCCATCTAGATTGCAGTTGTGTCTCGGACCTGATAACCTCGGCTGTGAACTTTGATTTTTCAGTCTCAGAGGTTCAGAATCATTGGGGAATCAACTGAAACATTCTGATGTGCTGTGTTTTTATTGATGATTATTTGCAACACCGCTGGCTTGTTCGTATCTATCAGGATATTTTCTAATCGACTACTACTTATGAAGTTGAGAATTCAGGGAGGATGCTTGTAGAATTCTTTATCGCTCATTATCCTGCTCACGGTTATTAGATACCTGTGCATTGCCTAAATTTTTCATTGCAGAAATGTTCCTCACGGCTTTGAATATCTCTCCTCCTTATTCGGTTATATATATACCAAGAATCCTTGGCACAAGTTGGTGCTATGCATACCAAAGAAGCTATGCAGGACTTACCTGTTCACTAATTAGGTTATTGGTTTTGAGGGCAGTACATTTTTGTAAAGATAGAATTGGCATGCAAATCTGTTGATTCAGCTTATAATTTTAATTACGTCTAAGTGTTATTTCACACCTTTTTTTTCGAGTTCAAAAGGGAAGTGCATGAATCTAGTAGATACCTAAATACTAGCTATATATACACGTCGAATGAAGGAAGGGGCCTGCAGTCGTTTACGTGTAGCATGGATCGGATCAGCGCCCTCCCCGACGAGTTGCTGCACGTCATCCTCGGCTTCGTGGGCGACGCGCTCGCCGTCACCCGCACGGCCGCGCTCTCGCGGCGATGGCGGCACGTCTGGGTCCACGCCAAGAGCCTCACCATCGACGCCGCCGCGCCGGGCCGGTTCGTGGACTGGGTGCTCGCTCGGCGTGCCGATGAGGACATGGGATCCCTCCAGATCCGTATCTCCCCGCAGGGCCGCCGCACCTCGCCGGAGCAGGCCAACGGGTCCTTCGCTCTTCGCTTCCGCGACTCCGGCGCGCCGCTGGCCGTCGAGCTGCCCGCCGACCCCGTCAGGGCGACGTCCATCGACATGGATCTGTCTAACCGCACGCTCCGGCTCCCGCCGGCCTCCGCGGCGGCGACGTACGACTCGCTGACTGAGCTCCCTGCTCTTCTCGGTGAACTTCGCCGACGATGATGAGGACGGCGCGCCCTCGGCGACCTCGTCACGTCCTCCTGCCCCCGCCTGCGCACGCTCCGCGTCGTGGTCGCCGCGGGGCTGCCCTACCTGGTGCTCCGTGCCGAGGCGCTGGAGGAGCTCGAGGTCTCCTTCGCATGGTGCCTGCGGGCGCTGGACGTGACGGCTCCCAACCTGCGCCTCCTCAAGGTCAAGCGCTGCGCTACCGACGTGGTCAGGATCGTGGCCCCGAGGCTTGAGGAGATCTTCATGTCCATCTGCCGCCGCCTCACCCTGCCGGCCCTAGACATTCCACAAGACTGCTTGGCTAGTGTCCGGCGCCTCAAGGGCATCAGCGTGGACATGCACGGCAAGTACCACCGAGCCACATACGTCGGCCTGTGGCTCATGGAGAACTGCCATGGCCTCGAGCACGTCAGTGTGAGGCTCCGCCATGGGGACGATTACCATGGGGATGAGCTCCTCGATCTGACCTCGGAAGCCGCGGCACCGATTGTGAATGTTACGAGCATGGTGGTGAGACCAATCGAGGTCCCCGATCGTTACCTTGTGGCAAGCGTATCAGCCCTGCTCATGAGGTTCCCTTGCTTGAGATCGTTGAGCGTCAAGATCTATGGCACAAAATGGGTAAGGTTTCTTTTCCATAACAAAACAAAAATTCCATCTTCATCGTGTAACGATTCTAAGGTATTTGTATGTACTGTGTTTCGCAAAAAGAAACAACAATTTTAAGGCATTCATACACTTAGCTAAAGCTACTGACTTATTTTATATTTTCTTCAATTCTGTAACCTTTAGGGCACCGTGCGGCCGAAGTGTTTCTGTGATGCTGTTGCCTACTCAGATAAGTGTGAGATTCATAGAAAGGAAGCGTTGGAGTTGCTTGAAGAGGTGGAAATAACCGGCTTCACAGGAGCAGACGAGGAGATGAAGCTGGTGAGCATGCTATTTCAGAGCTCCAACTCAATCAAGCACCTGGCTCCACGTGGTGACGCGATTGGTCGTCGGCACCTGATGAAGGTCCCTAGCACTAGCAGTGACCGAGGATGTTGGAATTTGGCGGAACAAGTGCTCAATTGGTCGACTAGATGCGATCCATCAGCATAGAATTCTACATGTATCCAATAAATTAATGCTAGCTATTTGTTCATTCACATGTTATGCTACGCAAACCCAATATCATCTCATAATTTGAGGGTTTTTGATGTAGAACCTGTAAAAAAGGTTAGTGACCTGCAGCACTCTGCAAGATTTCTCTAGTATTTTGTTGGATTTATCGAGAAGTAATTAATAGTGCATGCACATTCCTTGTGCTTAAAAAAGATTCTGATGATTTGGTAACAATATAGAGCAGGTCAATATGAGTGGCTGAGTCTATCAGCCATATATTCCAACTCCCCCGGAGAGAGTTGATTGTAAACACTAAACACCGCTAGAAAAATACAGCTGCCTGCCAGATGGAATTGACTTAGTAGAGCAAGCATGCCACAGGGCTGCCGCAGCTGGTGCTCCGTTCCGAGTCGCTCGAGAAGCTTGAGGTGACGTGTGCGTTCTGTTAGGCTGATCCCCATCCGGATCGGTCCAACGACCGAACCGGACTCAATCTTGCGCTCTGATTGGAGGCGTCCAACCTAAGCATGGTTGGTGGGCTCCCGTCGCGGAGCGCTACATATAGAGGTGGGGGCCGACGGCACACGGTACAAGGTTCACCGTGCGCCACCAACACGCCACCGAAAACCCTAAGTCCCGATCCGATCCACGGGAGCGCCGAAGCGACGGGAAGCGCCGCCACCTCTTCACTACGTCGCTGACATCCACGCCGTCGACGCCGCACCGCCACCTCTTCACCACGTCGCTGACATCCACGCCGTCGACGCCGCGCCGCCACCTCTTCACCACGTCGCTGACATCCACGCCGTCGACGCCGTTACCTCTTCTGCGACTACACCGACCCACCATCGACTACTTCACTGCTACCATCATGTCGAGCTCCTCCACCAAGCTCGAAGATCGATCTCTCCCTCTTCCGTTCATGTGTACCCCAGATGTAAACTATACTTTTATTCACAAGATTAATGGAAGACCCGGCTGATTAACTCCTAGTTGATCCTAATGGTCTTAACACGTTCGATCTGCGGACGCTGGAGATGACGGCCCCCAACCTGCGCGCCGTCAGTCTCTCCCTGTGCTTCCACGAACCACGGTCGCGCGACGACGAGGACATCGCCGGCAACAAGTTGGCCAGGATCGCAGCGCCGAGGCTGGAGGAGATCGGCGTGCACTTCTTCACCCACGCGCGGCCGCCGGAACTGGACATTCGTGGCCTGACCAGCGTCCGCCGCCTGGCAAGGGTTTGGCTAAGCATGCACGGCAAGTACTGCCGCGACACTGACGTCGGCTTGGGGTTCCTAGCGAAGTGCCCTCGCGCCGAGCACGTCAGCTTGTGGCTTGTCCACAACGAGGGCGTCGCCGCCGACGGCGAGCTCCTGGATCTCGCCGCGGCGGAAGGCGCGCCGCCGTTTGCCAATGTTCGGAGCATGGACATCAGTGCATGGAAGTTCCCGGCGTGTGACCTTGTGGCAAGTGTATCGTCCTTGCTGATGAGGTGCCCTCGCTTGAGATCTTTGCGTGCCGAGGTTGATTATACCGTGCGTGTAAGTACTGTATGTAGTTCCATAGTAAAAAAAAAATATTACATCCGTTTTAAAATATAGCAATTTTTAGACTTGGTCCAAATCAAATATTTTCATCTTTAATCAATAATATCTTTAAAACATATTTATTTTTGAATAGAAAAGATTTTATTATGAATATACTAGTATTATTTTTACGTTGTCAATCTTTATAGTTTTTTTTACTATTTGTGATCAAAGTTTAAAAGGCTTGAAAAGGACTAAAAAATAGTTATATTCTAAATTAAAGGTTGATGATATAGTATGCATACAATATCTAAATGCATATGCTGATTGTTTGCTTTGCCTTTCTCTCTCTCTCTCTCTCTCTCTCTCTCTCTCTCTCTCTCTCTCTCTCTCTCTCTCTCTCTCTCGCCTCTGAACTTTAGGGCACTTGGCGGCGGAAGTGTTTTTGTGATGCCCTTGCAGATAAGTGCAGTATTAATGTGAAGGTAAGGCTGGAAACCCTAGAGGAGGTGGACATATCCGGCTTCACAGGGGCAGCCGAGGAGATGCAACTGTAGAGCTTGTTGTTTCAGAGCTCCGATTCAGTCAAGCGCATGACTCTGCGTGGTGGCACCAAAAGGATGCCCAAAACTATTTCGTTGAAACGGAAGAGGGCAGAAGAAGGAGGCGGTGGTGGTGGTGATGACGCTGACACAACCACAATCGGAGAGCAACTGATGAAGATCCCCAGCACGGATCGGGGGTGTTGGCGTTTTGCGAAAGAAGTCTTCACTTGGATGGTTTCTAGCACTCAGTAGATGAAAGAGTGGTTAAATATATAATGTGGATGTGCTAGCTGATTGAAAACAAAGAATCGAAATCTAGTTGAAATACTGCCTCCGGGTCAAGAAATTAAAATACATCATTGCAATGTGGATGTGCATGAACATGTTTGTGGGTAGTACGTGCTTTTTGAAAAAAAAAATAGTTCTCGCTTGCATTACTTGGTTTGGTTCCTGCATGCAGGTACATCATTCCCTGCAATGTAACCTGTTCTCTTTTGCCATCAACCAGTCGCTGGCAATGTTTTATTTGCCACAGCAATCGCAACAGCTAGCTTGCTATGCCTTCCATCTGACTGTAGGCTGTAGCCTGTATGTATACGGAAGTGAAAACCAAAACCAATGCAAGCTCTTATCTGAATGTATCTGCCAATCAGTGTAACATAATTATATTGGTGTCCATGAACAGCTTTATTGTGAAGTAGTCCAACGTCAAGCGCCTCTGCAAGTTTATTAGCTTCTTCTAAAGCAAATGGATTCGAATCCTTTTCTCAAGTAGTCACCTTCAAATGTTTATGAAGAATCTCTTTCTGTATGCGTTAATCTCCTGTCAAGTACCATTTTCACGAAATGGATGTGTTTATGCTTATCGTAAAGCCAGTTCTGCTATGTACAATTTGTGTCTACTTCACTGTGACTTTGTGTGACTGAAGCCTGCACACGGCTTCTTGGGAACCTGCAAGAGTGCAGGGTTCAATTGACTGTCGTCCGGCTCTGTCAGTTGCTTGGCCGCCACTGTACTTTGCACACTCGTTCTAAATGTGAACTGCAACGCAAATTGCTCCCATCCTTCCTTGTTACAGCCTTACAGGTGGCTACTCAGCCTAGATTTGAAGTAGTAGCTAGCAGCGACTCGTTGGCCACGCCGTTGGGGCTTCTTCGGCTCCAAGCTATCTTCTTCTCCCCGGCCCGGAAGAGGCTAGAGGGTTCTCCAGTGTTCATTAGAAACCGATCTCCCCTCAAAAAATTAAAAAAAAAATTCAGAAACCGATCTGGTCAAAGCAGGCCGTCATCCCAGCATGCACGATCTACCCTATCGATGAGAGGCTGGTGAGAACCCAGTGCGGTTGCAGCCAGGTAGCCTGCCTGCCAACGGCCGGCTCAGTCCCTGCATGAATGGAAAGAAACGGGAGGGAGACCATAGCCATACCCATACTTGGCTGCTACGGAAACTTGGTCGAGGGTTAACTGCCGTCCATGGATTACTTGCTTGCACATCTCTTCTTGTGTATAAACGTGCACCATCCCTGTTAATTATGCCAAGTTTTTACTGCGATTCCTTCGCGGCGGCGGCGTGATTACTGATCGGGCTGTCGTCGTCCACCTCCCGCCCGATTCCTAATCCTTCCCGGACGGACTAGATCGACCTCGTTTAATTTTCGCGCTCCATGGTAGTATATATACGCCACAGTTCCTCGTCGACCTCCAGGTAAATTAATAAACTAGCTGCCTATAGGGTTGACCGGAGCTCGCTCGGTTAATCTCTAACGGTAGTAGTTCGTTACGACTGAGGAGATCTTGCAGCAGGTCGTTGTTACCTCCGGCGATGTCGCTGACAACGCCGGAGAAGCAGCGGGGCAACACCATCACCAACAACGACGAGGAGATCAAGGGCGCCGCCGCCTTGCCCGAGGACCAGGTGTTCGAGCTGCTCACCCGCGTGCCGCTCGACGACCTCGCCGCGTGCCGCGTGGTGTCCACCCGCTGGCGGCGCATCACCTACGAGCCGGCGTTCGCGCCGCTGCACTGCCGCCGCGCCGCCGCCGTCTCGGGCTACTTCGTCCAGAGCATGGCGCGCCACCGCTACCGCGCCGACTTCGTCTCCATGCACGCCTCCCCGGCGCCGGCGGTCTCGCTGGACTTCCTGCCGTCCGCGCACGTTCGTCTGGAGGCCGTGGCGGCGCACCGCGGCCTCGCCTGCTGCGTCGAGGCCGACACGCGGCGGCGGCCCTGCTACTACGTGTGCAAGCCGGCCACGCGGCAGTGGCGGGCGCTGCCCAACCCGCGGGTGCGGTTCCGCACGGCCGCCACGGCCATGGTGGCGCGGCCCTCGTCGGGCGGCTCCGCGGCCGCCGAGTTCAAGGTCGCCCGCTTCTCCGTCCCGGCGCTGCGCGACCGCCTCCGCTGCGAGGTGTTCGACTCGCGGCGGTTCGCGTGGCGCCGCGCCGGGGACGTGCCGCTGTGCCCGGATTCGCTCGACCCGTCGGCGCCCGCCGTGCGCGCCCACGGCGCCGTGCACTGGCTCCGGTGGCCCGACCAGCTGACGGGCGCGCAGGACGTGTTCGCGTTCGACCTCAGGACCGAGGCGTGGCGGCTCGTCCCGCTGCCGCGGGAGGTAGACGAGAGGGACGACCCCTGGGCGCGCAAGCAGATATCGGCCGTGGAGGGGAGGCTGTGCCTGATGGTGACCACGGAGGCCGCCGCCGTGGACGAGGAGGTGTTGGAGGTGTGGGAGATGGCCGGGTACGCGGAGGGGAGGTGGGAGAAGAAGATGGCGGTGAGCTTGAAGAGCCTCCAAGCGCAGGAAGGGAACGCCATGATCCTCCAAGACTTCTTCTCCTCGGACGTCGCCTTCCTGGACACTTTCTGCAGAGTCATGTGGTAAGAGCTAGAAAAACTTGCCACTACTCATGACTGCTAGCTTCTGCGTTATGCGTGCGATCATCTTCTTGCATATACTACATGAATTACTAGTTACAGAATTAAACTTGCATTTTGTCCGATATCATCGCAGGTATGATTTCTTGAGAGGGAAGATGGCAGAGGTGGAAGTGAACCACGTCTGCATACAGCAGGTCTTCAAGTACGAATCCGACCTGATCCCCTGCGAGTTGGGCAAAGCACGCCATCCTCCTCTTCCAGCTCGCGCGCCGTCGTCCAAGGAGGCGCAGAGAGGAGACTGCAACTGCATGCATGCTCTGATGAACTTCAATCCTCTCACGATGATGCCGACAAATTAATCCGGACGAACAGCTCCCTGATCATTTTGCCCCCGCCTCTAGCTAGATAGGTGTTCGATCAGGTGCTCTTGTCATACCATTCATTCATTGATCGTATGTATTCGTTGCTCGGTGAAATCAGAGACGAATGTGATTGAGATTGTTACTTTTTTTTTTGAAACGGGGATTGAGATTGTTACTGGAGTTAAATGCGTTGGTCCTGACAATTCAGTTAGACTTGCAACCAACGTACTCCGTCCTATAGGCGTATCCGCCGTCGAGGCCAGGAGGCCGATCGAACTGCTTATACGGCGGCGAGGCGGCGTACGCGAGCGGAATCGCCGCCCGCCGGCGCGCGTGAGGGCGGCGGACGCGGTCGTAGCTCGTAGGCGTGGCGCGCCCGCTCTGCGGCGCGCGCGGGTCGTAGGCGTGCCGCTCACGGTCAGCGATCTGCATGCCACAGGCCCCACAGCTCGCAGCTGAGTCTGTTGCGGTAGCCGGCGGACGGCGCGGCGGGGGGTTTGTTTTCGTTGCGGACGGTTTCAATGCGCCGCGCGACTACTGCTTGGGCCGGCCTGTTCAGCGCATGGAATACAAAACCGCTCGATAATCACAATTATCGGTGAAATTTATCGTTACCGATGCTAACTGAAAACGTAAACCGACTGAAATTTTGCTGGATTTCAATGGAAAATTCAAAAATTTAAAAAAATTCATAAAAAAGTAGAGAACTTATTTTTATAAAAAACTAGACCTTCTCTTGATTCCAGAATGTTGTCACATGTTAAAAGCAATAATTGTTTGCTTAGGATATTATCTAACTACCCATTACCATCCACTAACCCGTTAACCCGTTAACTCTTCCACCACGCTGTAGCCTCATGAGGACCACAATCACTCTCTCTCCCAGCAACCTCCTGTCCCTTTCCTTAAGTTCCAGCTCACTTTCCCCAACCTGCCTGTCACTTTCCTCACACGCGCGCAAGCACAAAGCAAGAGAGTGGGCGGTTTCAGCTCCGTTCACCGATTTTTGTGCGATTAAGGCCGATAATCAATATATATGCGATGATGCTGCAGCTGGGAGCGAGGGAGCTGTGATCCTGGCATCGATAATCGAGGTAAATTGTTGATTATCGATTTGTATCGGACGATTTTCAGTTCAGTTTGAGACTACGTACTCTTGTTTCTATGCACTATAAGGTTTGTATGAACTATGCACTCTTTTGTTTCTGTGAACTATGAAGTTCGTATGGACTATGCACTTGTTTGTTTATATGAACTGTGCACTTCGTGGTTTGTATATTTGTGCAAATTCATGTGCTTTATGCAATTTATACAATTTTATGGGCAAAATATGTAAACATGTTTATTTCTTAGGCAATTCTATATGCAAAATTGTGCATGTATGTGTAATTTATTTAATATAATATAATATATAACCTAAAAAATTAAATGCTATCAAACCTTTATTTTTTTCCACTGCCAAAACATATTTTCAGTAGGTGAAGCGATAAATCGTTCAGTTTGCATCGATTATCGATGATAAATTGTTGATTTTCATTTTTTTGAATTTAGGTCTCTTTACCGATCGGTTTTGGACTGATAAATGCTGCATCGCCGGTAAGGTTATCCTTGATTCAGCGCACACGTCACCGATTCAAACCCCCCCCCCCCCCCAGTTCACACTAGAGAAGTCCCCAGTTCACACTAGAGAAGTAGAGATGGCCCATGTCGAACGAATCAAGCACATTGTTTTTTTTTCACTTTCTGATGATAAAGGGAGCAACCCTGCAAGTACGTGTTTCAGAAAAGAGAGCTTTGTTAATCTCAAAAGAGAGAGAGAGAGAGAGCTTTCTGCATTTGTTCCAGTTTTTCCTCCAAGGAAGTTTTCTGTGGGTGTTGTGCATAGTCGAATTAGTCCTTCAATTTCTATCCAAGGCCCTCAACTTTCATCCCTCATCTTTCAAAAACTTCAATTAAATCCCTCAACTTTTGATTCTTGGATCAATCCAGTCCCTGATCATACCTGACTTCCATGTAGACGTGTCAAATCAGCCATAATTCCACATAGGATGCCAATCTTTCACTTGCATTTGATGATGAGGGATTAAAAATAATCAAGACTGATATGAATTCAATAGATCATAAGATAAACTAACCAATTTAATATGCAATGATTGTTCCCTCTTACCCTTAATCTGGACAAAAAATAGTCATTGCCTTCACCTCCATATGTTGTTATAGTCCGATAAAAGACCTTATATTGCTCTTTTCCTCCTCGCTCAAATCACTCCAATCACCATGCTTACTTGGCATGTCTATGTGGAAGCTATGTAGGACAGAGGGGTCAGATTGACCCAAGAAGTAAAAATTGAAGGATTTAATTGGCCTATTTGGAAGATAAGGGACGAAATTGATCCTGTGACCAAAGTTGAAGGCCCAAATCGAAATATTCGTCGTAATCCCTTTCTATAATAGGGTTTGCGGTTCGAACTCGCTCGGATAAGCACATGGCAAACCCAAATCCTTTGTCGAGCATGTTTTCTTCCAACGAACAGCATTGCCAGCACTCAGATTCTACTTTTCCGACGAACAACTCTGCAGAGTGATTTTTGGCTTTGCTTACTTGATCTTCAACAATTATTATTTTTTTGTTTAAGATCCCAAACCTTTCCGCGTGAAAGATCATTTGAAAGAGTTCGTCATGCGATGTTTGGCAAATTCCAGCTCGATAAATTTGCCATCAAATCAAATTTTACCGAGGCGGCACGACCAGCTCGTTTCTTCTTCTCTCCCAAGAAAAGCCACCGCCGACCCGGCCGCCCGCAACAAAGCCAACGCCTTCTCCCTGAACTCGAAGATTTCACAAGTCACAGACGCGCACCCGAACGCCCTCCCAAAAGCCTCTCTCGCCGGACGCCCGCTCTCGCCGCCGGCGACTAAATCAGGCGCTCAGGATGGCCCGCTACGACCGCGCGATCACCGTCTTCTCCCCCGACGGCCACCTCTTCCAGGTCGAGTACGCCCTCGAGGCCGTCCGCAAGGGCAACGCCGCCGTCGGCGTCCGCGGCGTCGACACCGTCGTCCTCGGCGTCGAGAAGAAGTCCACCCCCAAGCTCCAGGACTCCAGGTCGGTACCCACCTGACTCTCTCTTCCCCTCCCGCTCACCAGATCTCTCCATCCCCGCCGCCTCACCCGAATCCCCCCCCCCCCCCCCCCCCCCGCCCCAAATCTCCGCAGGTCCGTGCGCAAGATCGCGAGCCTGGACACCCACATCGCGCTGGCGTGCGCGGGGCTCAAGGCCGACGCGCGCGTGCTCATCAACCGCGCCCGCGTCGAGTGCCAGAGCCACCGCCTCACCGTCGAGGACCCCGTCACCGTCGAGTACATCACGCGCTTCATCGCCGGCCTGCAGCAGAAGTACACGCAGAGCGGAGGGGTCCGCCCCTTCGGCCTCTCCACCCTCATCGTCGGGTTCGACCCCTACACCAAGAAGCCCGCCCTGTACCAGACCGACCCATCGGGGACCTTCTCCGCCTGGAAGGCCAACGC
Organism: Panicum hallii; assembly: GCF_002211085.1. Lineage (NCBI taxonomy): Eukaryota > Viridiplantae > Streptophyta > Magnoliopsida > Poales > Poaceae > Panicum > Panicum hallii. Next base: position 44,819,778 of record NC_038047.1, read on the forward strand.
CACCGGCCGCAACTCCAACTCCATGCGCGAGTTCCTCGAGAAGAACTACAAGGAGACGTCAGGCAAGGAGACCATCAAGCTCGCCATCAGAGCACTCCTTGAGGTATGTACTTGCCACTCAATTATGCCCTACCTCTCGCTCCCCAGTTAGATTTATAGACCACAAGCACTGATTATTCAGAGAAATATAGATTGTCAATTGGAGAAACTAGCATAGGGGAACAGAGATCAATTACTTAGTATTAGCGATAATTTCTCAATTAACTGATCCGAATGATGTACCGTGTGGTGCTGGACTTAGATATAAGCTTACACTGCCCAATCCAATGTACCAGCGGAATGTTGCAGTTCAGACTTTGTGTATGCTGAGTTTGTTTCATATATATCATGGTTGATTGTTTATAGATAGTTTTACAATCAACTCCTACTATATATACCCCAGTTTGACTGAAAATTGGATTGAATTCTATGGAATCTTCTGTGGTCAGGTGTGCTGTTTTGTTAGGTGGAATTATTTTTGTTGCATTGCATTTGCTTCATCTTATAAGGGGCGGATCCACAATGAATTCTGAGTGAGGGCACATAAAACAAGAACACAAAAAATAGGCATACATAATATGGTGAAAAATTGCAGACTTCTAGTATGGACTTGGATTTGAGTGAGGGCCTGGGCCCTCACTAGCCTCAACGTGGGTCCATCCCCTTAGAACCTGTTTGGATTGGAACTATTTCGCTGGGAAGTCAGATCTATAGTTAATCTGAACTAATAACTAAAATTTTTCAATGAAATGCCCTCATCCAAACACCCCCTCAGGGATTATACTTAGTGCCTTGTTTTTCTGTAGAGTACAGAAACAGAATACATGAACATAGCTATGGCACTTAGTGCCTTATTGTTCTGTAGACCACAGAGTACATGCACATAGCTATGGCATATTGTTTTTATTCTACACCCTTTGTCTGGTTGGTGAGCTCTGATTTATCTTGTAGTGTAACCATTGCCCCAATAGTTGTTAAAAGGCATTCTTATGTAAGTTCAGTTTTTTTTCTTGGTTTCTGCTTTCTATTTTGGAAATCGTGTCATTGACATGGAGAGTTTGCGTTTCTAGTTGTCTTCTGTATTCCTCTGCAATTGTTGAAAACAGGGCTTTGTCAACTTCATTGTTGGTAGCCAAACTTTAAGTTAGGTTGCATTATTTTATCACAATATCCATAATGAATATGGTAGTTGCTGTTTGTCTGTCCTCTTTTCCCCCCTCGGAAACCCTTGGTAAATGTAAAAAAATGTGAATGCATGTACAAGCCTAAAGCTTTTATGTCAAAGCCCTTTCAACAAAAGAAGTTAGCTAGTTCTTATTGCCAGGAAGAGGTGGCTACCTATCTTCAGCACAATTGTTTTACTTAAATCACCTTATTCAGCACATTGTGTCTGGTTAAATGTCTTTGGTGGCACTGATTGACACTTCATAATCTCTAGGTTGTTGAGAGTGGCGGCAAGAACATTGAGGTTGCAGTGATGACACACAAGGATGGCCTTCGCGAGCTTGAAGAGGCGGAGATTGATGAATATGTCGCTGAGATCGAGGCAGAGAAGGCCGCCGCCGAGGCTGCAAAGAAGGGGGCACCGAAGGAAACATGATCCAGCACATCAACTCTAGACAACTCTTGTTCCACAGCATGCCTTATGATTCACATCTTTCAGACGGATGCCTGGTTGTTTGGGTAAAGGGATTTTTATTTCTGATGAAGCTGCTTGGTTGAAACGCTCGTGCTATGTGGATGCACACTGCTGCATCCGCCATGCTGGTGAACTAGTAATTGTTGTCGCCGTGTTGGTCTTACAGTATATTCCTGACAATGGTAGCATAAGACCGTGAACCGTGGTGTCCTGGTGCACTTAACTTTTTTTTGTTTCGAGGAATGGTGCACTTAACTGGTTGGTTGTGTGCTGGTGCTGCTTCCCTGGCTGTATGCGGTGCCGGAGCCGCGGGATTTGGTGGGCCAAAGCTTAGTCAGCCCAGCTGTCGCCGCCGAGAAAGAGTGGTCTTGGCCCACTTGATTATGGGCCAGGCCCAATTTATATCCCGCCGAGTAGTGGGAGAAGCGGGCCGGGACATCGATTCCTTTTGGAACCCAGAAGTTGTTTTCCGTGGATCTCGCATGCAACTGTTGGAGTCCGTCACATCGTCGGTCTGACGTGGCCGGTGCTGTTGCCACCAGGACAGCACCAAACGGGTGCATGGCGAAGGGGATGGATGGATCAAAACAACAGCAGACAGAGCAACCACCCGCACGGAAGCAACTAGCCAGATCTGGCCAATCAGCTAACGAACTCGTCATGGCGTGATGATGCGAGCAAAATGCGCTGGCTACCTCAGTCAGGCTCCCTCCACGTCAGGTGGTGGAGTTCTCACGGCTCAGGTTCCGGTGGGCCAGGTGTGGCCGAATGGGCCCACGGTGCCCAACCAACAACAGCCACGAACGAACGGTCACCGCCTGGGCCCGAGGCCCGCGACGGTGGGGACAAGGAACAGAAAGGGAAAGTGCAGCAGGCAAGCTACCTCATCCAGGTCCAGCTCGTCGTCTCGTCTGCCTTGTGTGATTGGCCACATGGTAGCAAACAAAACAACCCTGTCAGCCTCAGTCGCCAACAAGTCCTGCCTTCCTGATCCAAAAGTTTAGCATGATAGGATTAGGTTATTCTCATCTCACTGGTCAAATAATCTAGTTTTTTTTTTCCTGTCATAAACACAAGCACGCAGAGCAGGGCTCCATCTTGTCAGGTAGACACGTCAGGGATCACATCAGATCGATGCCCCCCGGATTAACGCTAAGACCCATCTGCAACGAGACAATCAACCAAACATGTTTCTGACCACCACCGGATGCAGATAGATCATAGATGGATGGATTGGAGCATCGTCTGGGGTGAGAAATGGAGGCGACCGGAGGAGGCAAGCAGGCAGCTTTACGGCGGCGGCGAGCTAGGCGGAGATAAGCTCGCCGGTCGCTTTCCTCTCCAATCTCCCTACCGCCTGCCGGTTACTGATCACTCCAGCCAAAGAGGATAAGGAGGAGGAGCAACCACACCTACCAGTGTGTGTGTGTGTGTGTGTGTGTGTGTGTGTGTGAGCGGGGCCTGTTCCAACTCCATCCAGATCGGATGATGCCTGCCTGCCTGTGCCCGGGGATCCGGCCAAGCGGTTGCCATCGTGGTAAAGCGCACGTCCGCGTCGGCATCGCCAATGGATCGGGGATCCGACCAGAGCCGTGCTCCTGGTTGGTGGATACCCGACTTGTTTCAGATGCAGAGAGATGCATCAGAGTTCCACTGAACTTGGCAACATCCGGTAGGTTTTTTCCCCTGATTTTTAGTTCTTACCGCATATGGATTGGACTAGGCCATGGACGGAAAGATACAAAACAGTATGATGAATGGTTTCAAGAGGTGGCAGGCCCGATTCTTTTTGTGTCCCAGGCTTTGAGCAGAGGAAGAAGCCGCCTGACGAACGGTCAGCGACAGCACTGGGGAATGTCCCTGTCGCTTCAGAAACTGAGGCTCATGTGTATGGCCCAACCAACGGAGCCCACTCTGCTGGCTATCCTCTACTTCTGAGCTGATGGCTGCCGCATCACCCATTCACCCTCTCACCTTTTTCATGCAATCAAGACGATCGCTGTTAGCTACTACCATCAGCCATCAGCTGCGGCTAGTACGGTTTCTGATCACAGATTTGGGGGTGTCAACAAGCAGTTGAGCAGTCCAATCGAATTCATGAATCCCAGCACCACCAAACCGCCACAATTGACACACCGTATTTATTCTGTCTGAACTCTGAAGCAGGCAGGTTTCCGGAATCAGCTGGCAGTTGCATGCATTTCGTACTCTGTCTGGTATCCGTTTTCCGTATGAGTAGTGCCTTTGTTTCAGCAATCAGTATGCTTTTGCAGGACGCGCGCGCGCGCGCGCGCGCACACACACAGAGAGAGAGAGAGAGAGAGAGAGAGAGAGAGAGAACGCGCAACGGCCACAAGACTCCATGGAGAAGAGACGCGATGCAGCAGCAGCTTGAGCATATCATCCAATGGCGGTGGCGCCGTACTGCCCCGGGCTTGTTCGTCCTCTTGCTCGTACCTACCATTCCACCAAGATCACGATGGCGTCAAGAAGGCTCCCTCCCTGTCCCCGTCCCAGTTGCCATCTCGATCGAGCGTGCTAATAATATGCTCTACCAAACCGAAACAGGAACGCACCGCTACAGCTTAGCGATAAACCGCGAGTGATATGATGCTAATCTGAACCGCTACAAGCACTGGGTGAGTGAGGACGTGGAAGCTTCTGCCACCTAGCAACCTCGCCGGACGAATCAATCGAGTCATGGCGACCAGACCGTTGATCTTGTCAAGACGAGAGAGAAGGCGCACGCCCCCCTTTTGATTTCCAAGTTTCCAGTGCACTCATCTCCGACGGACCATCATCACCCATCGCTCTCTCCAGCGTCCAGCCATGCCGATCGCCTGTCAGAATACTGTACCAGCATGCCCTCCTGCCTGCACAGGTTTCATCCGTGGAAGAGCTGGCAACAGTGAGCGGCTAGCTGAAAACCAAACCAATGGCTGCTACTGCATGCCAAGCAACAGTGAGCAGCTAGCTGAAAACCAAACTGGTGGTCTCCGATCGATACCCATCGGTGGGCTACTCTAACACCTACGCCGCACAAGATGGATCGATCACCTTGCCCGTCAGATTTCTTTAACCCTCCATGTTGCGGTTGCGCTAGGCCTTGAGCTTTCACCGTCAGCTAGCCCCTGCAGGCCGCCCGTTCCAGCAGCATCCAGGCCCCCCTTGCCCTTTGAATAACCCAGGCGGGTTCGTTCGCACCATCATGTGGTTCCAATTAGGAATGATCCCGACTAGGCAACGCAGCCTACTGCAGCAACAACGAGCAAGTGGTGCCGAAAGAAACAGCGGCGGCGTTGCGTTACGTTCGTCAGCGGCCGAGATGGGTAACCCGTCCCCTCCGCATAAACTATGGTAGGAGGGTCTCCATCAGCCCCGGGGTTTAGCCAATGATCGGGAGGTGAAAGTTGCTCACCGGTTTGGGAAAGGAGCTGGGCAGGTTCGGAGTAGCGGAATCCAGGGCCAGCGGACGGAAGTGGAAACCACCACCTACAAATCCGGGGCTGGCAGACTGGCAGGAGCATGTTGGATTGTTGGTTGGTTTGGTCCCTAGGTTTTCCTTCCCCTAGCTAGCGGCACGCAGAACAGAAGCTCTGAAAGCCGGGGTCGACATGGACCACCGGATCATTTTCAGACTACCTCCTTTCGACCTAATATTATATTATTGTTTATCTTAATCCCCATCGTGAAAAGACTCGGCGCGTCAAAATTGCAGCCGATGAAGGCCATGATGAGATCAGTGTGACTGAAGCTGAACCACCATGGACGATGGAGCATGGGCATGAGAGCTGTGAACAGTGAGATCGAAGAGAAGGAGCGAGCAGAGCAAGCAATCTGTTCTGAGCTTCTGATTGGTTCCCGCATGCTCCAACTCCCAAGGGATCAAGGCCAAGTTCACATGCCCTTCCACTTCCACAGGACCGGACTGGAAGGTGCGCGTCAGTGTTTCATGTCGGCAACCGATCTGAATCAGGGACAGGTGTCGGTCCATCCAGTCCGCTGGGTGTGCCTACCCGATCCCGGTCGTCATGGTCCGGCCGCCACGACCTCCCCATCCATCCTGCCACCATGGCAACAGTCTCACGCTCGGAACTCGCCTGCAACAAAAAAGAAAAGGGAGTAGGAAAAGAAAGAAAGGATAAAAATTGCAGGAGCTTATCAATACGCCGTGCTGCTGCTGCTGCTGCTACAGGAATCTAACTCGTAGTACTACTGTTCGGACGTTCGGTGCGACGGAGTTCTTGGCATCTTGCCATTCCTGTCGTGACGGCACCAGCCTTAGCAGGAACCCACGGATTCCATTCCATTCGCTCAGTGACCAGTTGAGTCCTGCTGCGCACCGGTAACATTCATGGCGGTGACGGCGACGCAAAGCGGCGCCGCGGCTGCCGGCCAACTTGGGTCCGCAGCATCTGGAGGCTGGAGCACTGCAAGTCTGCAACTTGCCGCCGCCCGCCATGGATGGCCAGGACGCAACGCCTCTACTGCGGCCTGCGGCTCAAAGGAAACGATGGCGACGTCAGAAAGGGAAGATGAGCTTTACCTGACTGGCCGGGAACACTGTTGCGTCGCGTTGCTTATGCTCGTTCGTCCTCCCTCTCTCTCGTGACCAATAGGCGATGGCAGCGGCTCGATTGAAAGAAAGGCACCAGCACTTTCTCAGAGCACAACAAAGGCCATGGAGAAAGAGTTTCTAGTGATGTTCAGAAAACAGAGTTGAGGAGACATGGACCGAGCTAAAACAGAGAACACCATTATCCGAAACAGAGCAATGTCTCTGTTTTTCTTGAAAAGCTGAAACAGAGCAATCTCATCAAATCAATCACAAATAATCTAATCACCAACACAGGAGTTGAGCCTTGACAAAACAGAGAATCTAGTCTTTGCTCTTCGGAGAAACTGAGAAACAACCTTGGGACTGAACATTTACATGGACCTAAGGTTACCTAGCATCAGAGTATATCATATAATTATTCCTGGCCTTGAGCCTGCCAGTAATTTACACAAAATGGAACGAGAAGAGAGCAGGGAGGACACGAGCCACGAATCCTCCTCACACCCCGTCTTCGCTCTGCTTCTCATCCTCTGCTGCACTAACCCTCCTACAAACTGCCTGCCTATCAAAGAAGAAAGAACAACCCAACCAACAAACGAGAAGAAGAACACAAGAGAAGAGAAAAAAAAGATTGCTCATTCCGTTGGGCTGTTTCACTTCATCTCGAGGCCTCTGAAGTCGAGCATGCCGACCCTGAGCCCCAGGAAGTGGCTGTTGCTGCAGCTGCACCCGGCGGCGCCCTTCTGGAGGCCCAGGCTGCAGCCGAAGCAGAGCCCTCCGCCGTGGCCGGCCTGGAGCACCTCGCGCTTGACGACGACGGGCTTGAGCTCCTGGTCCTCTTCCTGGTGGCAGGGCGGGCTGATGCAGAGGTCGAGGTTGAGGTCGGGGCACCTGGGTGGCTTGAGCTGCTGCTGCGGCGCCTCGGCGGCCTCACTGAGCTGCTGCTGCGGTGGCGGCGGATGAGCGTCGGGCTGGAAGGAGATGGTGACGTTGCTGGCGGCGTCGGCGAGGGGGCGGTGCGTGACGGGGTCGATGCCCCTGCCGATGAGCTTCCGGCGGATGTGCGTGTTCCAGTAGTTCTTGATCTCGTTGTCGGTGCGGCCGGGGAGGCGCGCGGCGATCAGCGACCACCTGCAAAGCCATGGGATCAGTCGCTTGGTCGGTCGGCTCGGCGTCGACGACGAAGGCGATCAGCGAGAGCAGCAGCAGCAGCGAGGACAGAGGGCCTGCGTGCGTACTTGTTTCCGAGGAGGCTGTGGAGCTTGATGATGAGGTCGTCCTCGTCGGCGGTGAAGTTGCCGCGCTTGAGGTCCGGGCGGAGGTAGTTGATCCAGCGCAGGCGGCAGCTCTTGCCGCAGCGCAGGAGGCCCGCGGCCTTGGGGAGGGAGCGCCAGCAGCCCTCGCCGTGCGCCCGGATGTAGGCGACCAGGCGGTCGTCCTCCTCCTTGGTCCAGGCGCCCTTGTTGGTATGCGCCTTCTCGCAGCACGGCGACCGCCCCATCGCTCCGTCCGTCTGTCTGTATCGTGCTTGGTCGGGTGTTTGGGGTGTGGTCGGGCGCTGCTGGTGGTGCTGGCGGCGGCGGCGGAGGGCGATTCGGCGTCGATTGGGTGGGTATCCGTGGAGAAGGAAGCGGGGATGGGGAAGGGGGGGCGCGGGTTTTATAGCAGAAGGGAGGGAGGGTTTGATTGGTTGGTTTGGTTGGGGTTGGGAGCGAGGAGGGAGAGGGGATGACGAGTTGGTGGGTGGGCCGTGGGCGTGGGCGGGATTGGGTTGGGTCGCTGGTGGTGGTAGGCCAGCGCGCCGCCGCGGGGGGGACGAGAGGGTGACGTGACGGCGGCGCGGCACGATCGACCCGGCCGCGGCCTGCCTGGTATTCTTCTAGCGCGCGCGTTTCGTGCGGCCACGTCGACTGGTAAGCAAGCCCATGACGGGCGGGCGGCGATGCGGCTAGGCGCAAAGGCAAGCCATGGACGGAGGCGGTGACGCATGCCGATCTCCAACTACTACCAGTATCTCTCTCTCTCTCTCTAGGCTCTAGCTTCTTCGCCGTCCACCGAGGCTGTGGACTGCACTGCGGCGCACCGTCTCGCCGCTCTCCCTCCACCCCAACCTTCGTTTTGAAGTCCATCCATCCATGGTCCATCCGATGATCTGACGACGTCGTCGTCGTCGTCTTACTCCTTTCTCGGTCCGGCTCGCGCCGCGTAGCGCGTACGCTTCAATTCCATCCCGTCCTGGTAAAAACCACGAGACGTGCAGCGATGTAGGTATGCACATTCCGGTGGGTGCGCCGCCGAACGTACGAACGCAAATCCATGTTAGGGGGGGATTAGTAATATATATAATATTGTGCGTATTTAGCACGGTTTCACTAATGGCACGTGACTTTGATACTTAGTCGTTGACCCTACGGGCCGACTGCTAATCCCTCCGTTCTAAATTATAGATCGTTTTGACAAATTTAAATTTATGTATAGATACATAGCGAAATTATATATCTAATTTTATCAAAACGACATACATACCCTCTCTTTTTCCGGGATCATGCATCTCGGAGGCGTTGGAACGTTGGCATGCTGTGACCGTGACGACGACGCCGCATCAGCACACCACGCCACGTGTTACACGGATCAGGTTAGATAGATTTCTCAGGTTGGGATAGAATTCACGGTGAATTTTCGGTCAGCGTTAATTTTTTTTTTAAAAAAAAACCCCCCGCGCACCACCAAACCACCTTCCTTCTCGCTACGTACGGGGTTTCACCAAACCCGGCCGTTAATTCAACATCACTTTATCCAGTCTGCTGAATGTCGTCGTTACCAACGTGCCATGGCCACGGGTGCATTGCACCGTCGTCAGGGACGCCGCGACAAAGGCGCCGCGAGGCCCCGACGAATCAGATCGTGGCGGCGCCACGGCCTCGAGCGCCGGCGCTAGCTGCTGCCGCACCGCTCCGGCGCCCGGAGCCCCGGCCGGCGGCGGAACGCGCAAAGCTTCATCCTGCCTCTACCAACCACATTCTCCCAGGGCCGCATTGCAACAGCCTTCAATTCAGGCCGCTGATCGTGTCGTAGGTAGGTTTGGGGTCTGGTCCTCGCCGCCATGACCTCCAGAGCTCTCAGACCTCCCCCCCACTGTTTCATCCGCACGTTCCAACCCAAACCATGACCTTGAATCCAGCCTCGATCGCGCGCGATCCGTGAAGCTCCGGTCCGAGAGTTAGGCCCCGCTACGCTGCCCGTGCTGCGAACAAAGTTGATGACGAACGAGCACCGGGTGCCCGTGCCATCCTCCTCGCCATAAACGTGCCGCCACTGTTCGGGGGGTGTTGACTTCCACCATTAGGCGCTAGTGTAGGGCCCAATCCGGAAGTCAACACAAACGTGGTGGTTAAGGGCGCTGTCAGTCGCGTACTCCTACTAGAAGATCCTGTGCTGCTAATCGGCACCTGCTTAATTTTGACTCGGTAGGTACACCCAAGCCGCCAGTTCCGAGTTTATCTAGCGCGCTACGGCCGCATGCTGCTTGGAATGGTACTCGATCGCCCAGGTTGGTGAGCCGAGCTGCTGCTGGCTTGCTTTGTTTGTTTGGTCGACCAGGAGATCCAATCCAGATGCGAACTGCAAACCACCTCCTCGCGTCACGTGTTCATGATGTAAATTTGGATGATAATTTATTATTATTAATGTAAAAAAAAACTACCGAGAAGCTATCCAACGCACGTGTCGGGTGTCGTTGGTGCAACCACCCCAGAGTCCAGACCAACCCCTGCATCTGCTGTTGCTTTACGGAGCAAGGAACACAAGATCCTTTCTTTGTGTTATCAGGGGGCGTATTCCCTTTCAGCTGCATCATACACGACTGGTACTTGCTTCGGGTGTATAGGAAAAAAAAAAGAGAGAGGAAGGAAGCCTCTCGGCATGTTACGTCCTGACAGTTACAGTTTGGGTTGTTTAGGCTGAGAATCATCTTCAGGCATCAGGTTTTACCATTAACAGCCTGGTGCAGCACTGCTCTACGCAACGGCCGCCTGCAGCAACTTGCACGGTTTGCAGGTTTTAATTAGACAGGTAGCCGCGGCCTGCAGCGCTTCTAGACTGCCTTTCAGATCTTCCTTTTTATATGATCCGTAAATTGCATGTTCCCAGGACTTGTAAACAACAAACTGAGTTCAGTTCGGACGGAGAATCACAGATTGTAAAAGATTACGGTCAACGTTTGCTTCCAACAACTTCACTCTTTGAATGCACGAGATCTGTTCAACCTCCCTGGCGAGGTTCAAACGTTGTATTCGAGAAAACAGATTATGCCCATGATCATGAAAACACGACACACAAAAAATTATGAGAACGCAACATTACTCCCAGAGTCCCAGTTCCTCACAGAAGTTCCAAGTGCAATGGTAGTAAAGATTACACAGTCTGCAGATACGTTCGATAGCAGGCTATGCCACCTCCATATCATTCTCATTGAAAGATTCATTAGTACAATGTAAACATGAAGGCAATGTTTCTGTTCGTAAGAATTTCAAAATATTTTCAGACGCAATGCTGCGGTTCCTTATTCCTATGATCCTGTTATTCGGTCTTCATACTTACTAAGCGAAGCGGTGCGGCAGAGAACTTTGCCATCTACTTGGCCTTCCTGGAAGCCTCGTATAAGTAGCCAGCAACAACTACAGCCGCAGCAACTGCTACCCCAAAGGCACCCTGTGCAAGCACGGCACCGGTTGGAAGATCTGTTTTTGCAGATGCTGCACCGCGAGGAGCGAAGCCAAGCTCTGAGAGTTTCTTGTGGGATTCAGCGTAGTCTTTGAAGAAGGCATCTTCATCCTGGGGCAAGAAACAAGGACTTGGTTCCAAATCAGTGGATCTGAATCTTGTATGATGAGACAAGATGCAAACATAATAACGAAGTCGGCCACTGTACTGAAGAATATTGAAAGTCCGGCGTACCTTTGCATAAAGCTCAACATAGTGCCTAAATTCAGGATCCGACAATAGTGCCTTGTCAGTAGGGAGCTGAAGAAGCCCCTCAGATTCCCCCTTCAACAGCTCACTGCGATAATATAAAAGATAAGTGATCTACATAGCACTGGTTTTCTGTATCAAATGTAGTCTACAAAACGACTAGAAATATTCAACTTACAGAAAGTATGAGTTATCAAACTTTAGAGGCTCTTGTGTCCAGGCACCTTCGAATCCAGACCTCTCAGGATGAGCCTTTCCCTAAAAGAACAAACAAGGGTATTAAAGTGGGCTTTTTCAACAAATGAATATCTCTTCAGACAGTATAACAATTACCAGAGTGTGGCCACCAGATAGAGCTACAATGTCTTTGTCTGTTAAGCCCATCCGATAAAAGATGTCCCTCAGATGTGGTGCACCTATTCATGAAAAGAAGTACAAAATCCAAGAGCAAGAGATGTACATCAGAACAGATATGTTCTATAACAAGTATTTAATAACAAGCATGAACCAAGACAAAAATATCAAAGCTAGATCCTCATGCCTGCTGTATCCAATATTAGTTATATGGAAACAAAAGAACATTTCCTGAGTAGAAAATGTTATTTATGTTGCTTAATAAAGCTTCAGGCAACAAATCATGCAGCTAACATGGAGCATAGATAAATGCAACAGTTTGGTTCTGAGAAGCAGGAAGAAGATTTTTATGCATTAATAACACAACAGCCAACTTCCTACCCTCACCTACACACACATGAAGCTTGCACAGGCACACATGTGCAGAGATTTTTGTGCAAAAGAATAATTATAAATGAAAAATTCTGCCCATGTGAAAATAAAAGAAAACTAGGACACTGCAACTGTATTGCATCAAATGGGCCATCTGAAACAGAACCAAAATGCGCATTGCAGACACAAACATGAGCAGTGCAGTAAAAAACTTGAAATTCCGCAACTGATACTTGCCAATAGCCTCCGAACCAAATGATCGAAAAACAATTTAAAGAACAAGAAATAATACTAGAACATACCTTTCTTAGCATCTGGTAGACGCCCTTCACGGGGGCACACTGATGAATCCTGATTCATGCCAAAAAGTTAAACAGTGAGCATCAAGAAAGATGCATCCATTTATTAAAAAGAATGTTAATGCTATGTCACATACGCGTCTGCCAGGTACAAACTCAACAGTTGGCCCACCAGTCACTTCAACTGCAACCACTCCAGCAAGCTGCAAGTAAACTCTATCATGTTAGTTAATAGAAAAAACTCAAATCAAAAAAAGAAAGGTAAAAGGCAGATATCTTAACCAATAGAAGAGAAAACTCAAGCATCCCAAATTACCTGATAAAGGTCTGCGTATGTTATCTTTGGGTTCTTGGCTTTGATTGGCTCTAGTAGAACACAAAACACAATTGGATAAGCAATACCAGTGTTTTCCTTTATTACAGCAGAGAAAAGAAACAACAAAACAATAAGCATGCAAATCACCATCATCTCACATGGAGAACAATTTACGCACAAACGGAGCGATACCATAAGTTGCAGTTACTCTAAGACACCTTTTGATTTTACATTTAAGGCTTTATGGTATACATGTAACCATTGTTATGAGTATATAATCTAACTGCATGACAGAGAAAAGACCTAAGTAAAGCAAAGCTGATCCCAGTTCAGCTAGAATAGGTAACTTGTATGAGTTTTCTCCAACCACTCTATTGTGCTTGCATGTGGGATTGAGAAACAGCGGTTGTGAAAGCTGCATCGCTCTATGTATTAATTATACGGGTGGGTTCTAGAAACAAATGTTCTAACCAAGCAGATATTTATGGGAAGGATCTGTTTCTTGAGTAGCTAAACGCACACCATAGTTTCCCAACTTAGCATCCCAACATTACAGACATGAAAATCAAATATTTTGTAGCCTGGCCTTGACAATATTGAAGAAACCCATGGCCAAAGAAAAGGAGTTTCAATTTATGAGAAAGAAAAGGGTGTAGATTGATTTCTTCAAAGTCATCATTCATGTAGCTCATACTTGTTAGGTTTAAAGGATGCCGTTCAGATATTCTCACAAGGAAGAATATTGTTTAATAGGTTTCCACTATCATATTGAGCACTAAAAATGCATACCAAGGAGATCGATAGCAATCTTTAAACCAGCATTAGAACCATGGGTGTACTCTTCCTCAAATCTAATCGAACCATTTGCGCCACCAGTTTTTGTGTTCACATCATAAGTTCCAGCATCATGCCATCTGCAAAGGACAGCAAAGGAGCTGAGTTTTTAGTGTTCCAAGAAATGCATAATGGTCTAAGGCAATCCATGAAGCAGAATGTATCCCTGGATTAATCATGCAGATAATGGTGGTCAAAATGCAAATTTAACTAGCTATCATATCAACACCATAGAGAGGAACCCAATATATCTAAAAGCATAAAGTGGGAACTCCAGCATCGGTTGAAGTGGTCATCCTCTACAAAATTATGCTTGTCTTCAAGCTTATAATAAGCTGTTATTAAGTGAGCATCAAGTATGTTCAGTAATTAGTGGGTCAAACATTTTATCCCAAGTCCTAAGAGTAAGCTAGAACAGTATCGCGTGTGAGTTTTCTCCAATCCCTCAACGGTGCTTGCAAGTGGGATTAAGAAACAACGGTTGTGACAGTTGCATCGCTACTGTAAATATACAGAGTGGGTTATGGTTGTGATTTGACTGAGGACTATTTTAAGGATTCTAAGATTACCAATCAAACGAACCATATGTGAATTGAAAACATCGAATCCATCGCCCCTTGCTCTTCACTCTTCAGAGCTGGGGGACGCACGCAAGGTGTTGGATAAATTGCCTCGCCCAAACCCCGAACCAAACCAGCACAAACCACGCACGCTGCCGGCAGCACGGAACCAGGCGCGCAAATCTCACACGCCAGTAAGGTCAACGGTGACGCATAGGACCAGCAAGCAAGCGCGGCACAGACACGAAAGCACTAGAGCACCCAGCCAGAGTCCAACCAGACAGGCGGACACAGCTTACTCCCCGCGGCAAGCAGAAGCAAGCGCGAGCAGGGGGCGTGGGGAGCCAGGGAGCAGGGTGAGCGGTGAGCGGGAGCCACGTACGCGAGGCGGAGCATGATTGGGGCGCATCCCTTGTTGGAGATGAGGGCGCGGAGCTGGCGGCGCGCCCTGTCGACCTGGCGCAGGTACTCGGCGTCCACCACCGGAGCCGCCATCTCTGCCGCCGCCGCCGCGGGACCTAGAGATCGGAGACCGGGGGAGGCGAAGGGGAGGAGGCGTGCGGGGGAAGACAAGGCTGCGGGATGGGGAGGCGACAACTGACAAGGCCGAGGAAGATAACGCGAGCGGATTCGATTGGCCCTGAATCAATTGCCGGCGCCAACGAACCAACGAACGTGATGGGCCAAATGCCAGTCAGGTTCGTCGTCCTTGTTTTCTCCGCTCAGCCCAGCCCATTTCGATTTTTCGGTGCCGTCTGTTGTGTGTCAAGACCACGGGCCTAGTTATGGCCCAATCAAATGCAACCGGGCTTTGTCGACAGATTGCCCACCATGCACACACGCCGGTCTCCTCCCGGACCCGCGCGCGGCGCCCGGCGTTCCCGGGTGGCCGCTCGCCCCCCGCGGCGGCCTCCGCGCCCCTCCCTTCCCGCGCCCTTCCTATTTCAGGATCGCTAGCCCGCGGACCCCCAGCCCCTAGCCCCTCTCTCTTTCTCCCCCACGCCCGGCCGCGCCGCGCCCCCGCCCGCCCGCCCGTTCCCTGCCCCCGCACCACCGCATGCGCGACAGCATGTCCGGCCACCGCGCCCGCCTCGCCGCGCTGGCGGTCGCGCTGATGATGGCCTCCGGCGCCGCGGCGGCGTGGGAGCTCACCAAGAAGGGCACCGTCATCTCCTACGACCGCCGCTCGCTCATGGTCGACGGCCGCCGGGAGATCTTCTTCTCCGGCTCCATCCACTACCCGCGGAGTCCGTCGGACATGTGGCCCGACCTCATCGCCAAGGCCAAGGAGGGCGGGCTCAACGTCATCGAGAGCTACGTCTTCTGGAACATCCACGAGCCGGAGAAAGGCGTGGTAAGCAGCAGAATAGTGAGGATGCTCATCATGGCGATGTTGATCACTTACACGAGCGAGATCGATCGGTTCCTTCCTTGCAGCTCAACTTCGAGGGGAGGTACGACATGGTCAAGTTCTTCAAGATGATCCAGGACAACGACATGTACGCCATCGTCCGGATCGGGCCCTTCATCCAGGCAGAATGGAATCATGGGTTAGTTTGTGTGGCTTCCTCATCTCATTCAGTCGCTCACCGCATTCCGATCGATCTTCACAAGTCATGTCTAATAATCTGCACCTTTTTTTTTCTATTTCCTTCTGCTCTGTGCCGATTCTTTTTTCAGAGGGCTGCCCTACTGGCTGAGGGAGATCCCTGACATTGTGTTCCGGACGAACAACGAGCCATTCAAGGTGACGAATCCGATTCATTGTTGCAGTTTCTGAAAAACTGTCGATTGTGCAAATAACCGCAATCAGATGTCATTTGAGGAGAAATGGATGGAAATTTTGCAGTAAGCGTGTTTAGCGCGCTCGGCGGTGAGAATTTTGGTTTCCTCTTTGCAGTCGCACATGGAGAAGTTTGTGAACCTCATAGTGAAAAAGCTCAAGGACGCCAACCTGTTTGCATCGCAAGGAGGTCCCATCATTCTAGCACAGGTTCATTGATCATTCAGAATTGTTGCTTCAGCCCTTCGAATCAAGCTATAAATAAATTTGTACGCTCCTTTCTGATGAAATGTTTATGCCCGAATCTGCCTGGCAGATTGAGAATGAGTACCAGCACCTGGAGGCGGCGTTCAAAGAGGAAGGCACCAAGTACATCAACTGGGCAGCGAAGATGGCCGAAGCTACCAGCACCGGCGTGCCCTGGATCATGTGCAAGCAGACAAAAGCTCCTGGTGAAGTGGTAACTTTATCGTTGTCAAAACATTTTCAGAATTTCATCATAACAACTTCAGCAGCTGATAATTGGGCATATTACTGGCCGAAACCGTCAATATGATAGCATGTTCAGCAAAAGCTTGTGCTTTGGAAAGAACAGCAGCAATAATCTGACAGCTCCCCCCCCCCCCCCAATAGATCCCTACCTGCAACGGGAGGAACTGTGGAGATACATGGCCAGGTCCAACCAACAAGACCAAGCCTCTCTTGTGGACTGAAAACTGGACAGCGCAGTAAGTTATTCCATCAATAATCCATTAACTTGTCCATGTTCAACAAGGTAGATCTCTGTCAATATATCAATTGATCACTGCAGTTCTCATTGCAAAATCAACTCCTGTCTTCTTGTTGTGAACAAACAGGTACAGGGTATTCGGTGATCCACCATCCCAGCGTTCGGCCGAGGACATTGCGTTCGCCGTGGCACGCTTCTTCTCTGTGGGCGGTACTATGACAAACTATTACATGGTACTCAACAGTAGTATGATCTTCTTCACATCATACATAGGGGTTCAAACAAATAGCAAAAAGAAAATCGCCCAATTATTCATTAGGATATGAGACTATGTTCTGATGCTGAATTTTACCATCACATTTGTTTGAAACTCTGAATAGTACCATGGAGGGACAAACTTCGGAAGGACGGCTGCCGCCTTTGTGATGCCAAAATACTACGATGAGGCACCTCTTGACGAATTTGGTAAGACACACACATATATAGCAGTCGATAGCGATCAATCACATTGCTAATTTCCTTTTTATCAACTCTGAAGAGTCCCATTAGTTGTGTCGATGGACTAATATACAGTGATGCATGCCTTGCAACAATGGTGGCACGTAATGCTTGTTCAGGCCTGTACAAGGAGCCTAAATGGGGCCATCTGAGGGACCTGCACCAGGCGCTGAAGCTGTGCAAGAAGGCCCTGCTGTGGGGGACGATGTCGACGCAGCCGCTGGGCAAGCAACTCGAGGCGAGGGTGTTCGAGGTAAAGGATCAGAACGTGTGCGTGGCGTTCCTCTCCAACCACAACACCAAGGACGACGTGACCCTGACCTTCCGAGGACAGCCCTACTTCGTTCCGCGCCACTCCATCAGCATCCTCGCCGACTGCAAGACAGTCGTCTTCAGCACCCAGCACGTAAGCGATCGCCGCCCGGAGCTCTGATGTTCCTGCATCGGTCGGGCATGGAAGAACGAACCGATGCGGTGGCGGCCGGCCACTGACGGGAGCCCGTGAATGCTTGCAGGTGAACTCCCAGCACAACCAGAGGACGTTCCATTTCACGGACCAGACGGTGCAGAACAACGTGTGGCAGATGTACGACGAGGAGAAGATCCCCAAGTACAAGCAGGCCAAGATCAGGACGCGGAAGCCGGAGGAACTCTACAACCTTACCAAGGACAAGACCGACTACGTCTGGTACACCTCCAGGTACGGTTGCTTTGCTTGGCAAATGAAGCTCCTGCTCGATTCAATGGTGTCGTGTCAGTTCTGAGCTAGTGCCGGTGAATGAATGGATGTGCTGCAGCTTCAAGTTGGAGTCTGATGACATGCCGTTCCGCCGTGACATCCGCCCTGTGCTCGAGGTCAACAGCCATGGCCACGCCTCGGTGGCGTTTGTCAACAACGCCTTCGTAGGTAACTTGGAGCTAGCACCTCCATTGTTTCCTTTCTCCTTTCCATGGTTTCCATTCTGGAAGTTGCATTGGGGAGAGTAGAAACAAGGTCAAAACTCCATCGTGTATGTTTGCACAGGATGCGGGCACGGGACCAAGATGAACAAGGCGTTCATGCTCCAGAAGCCCATGGACCTGAAAAAGGGCGTCAACCACATCGCCGTCTTGGCATCAACACTGGGAATGATGGTGAGTATAGAACTATACGTAGATTCATAGATCGATCCAAGCATGAGTCAGAAGTCAGAACATTGTTGTTCATTCAGCTCATTCAGAAAACATGTATGAATATGATATAATGGGTTGTTTCAGGACAGTGGCGCTTACCTGGAGCACCGAGAGGCCGGCATCGACAGGGTGCAGATCACGGGGCTCAACGCCGGCACGCTGGACCTGACGAATAACGGCTGGGGCCACATCGTCAGCCTCGTCGGCGAGCAGAAGGAGATCTACACCGAGAAGGGCATGGGCACCGTCGCCTGGAAGCCCGCCGTGAACGACAAGCCGCTCACATGGTACAAGGTAATTGCCTTGAAAAGGTTGCATCACTAGCAGCAGCTTGCAACAGTCGTGTTGTGCTAACTTAACTTGTGTCCGCATGCGCGTTTCTTCAGAGGAACTTCGACATGCCGTCGGGAGATGACCCGGTGGTGCTCGACCTGAGCCCAATGGGCAAGGGCATGATGTTCGTCAACGGCGAGGGCATCGGCCGCTACTGGATCTCCTACAAGCACGCCCTCGGCCGGCCATCGCAGCAGCTGTAAGCTAGCTCTTGGTTGGTTGCTTGTCTGCCATGGTGATCGATCCAACAGGGGCCTGCTAGCTAGCTGCTGCTGATCGACCCTATGACGTCGTCTGTGCCCGCAGGTACCACGTGCCGAGATCCTTCTTGCGCGAGAAGAACAACGTGCTGGTGCTGTTCGAGGAGGAAGGCGGGCACCCGGAAGCGATCATGATCCTGACGGTGAAGCGCGACAACATCTGCACCTTCATGTCGGAGAAGAACCCGGCGCACATCAAGAACTGGCAGCGCGAGGACAGCCAGATCACGGCGAAGGGCGGCGGCGGCGGCGACCTCAAGCCCCAGGCGACGCTGTCGTGCCCGCCCAAGAAGGTGATCCAGCAGGTGGTGTTCGCGAGCTTCGGCAACCCGCAGGGCATCTGCGGCAACTACACCTTGGGCAACTGCCACACGCCGCGCGCCCACGAGGTGGCGGAGAAGGCCTGCCTTGGCCAGCGGACCTGCACGCTCCCCGTGTCGGCCGACGCGTACGGCGGCGACCTTAAGTGCCCCGGCACCACCGCCACGCTCGCCGTGCAGGCCAAGTGCTCCAAGAGGGCGCCCGGAGCACCCGGCGCCCCCGCCGCCGCCGCGCAATGATCAACTCAACCAAGTCGGCTAGCTGGTAGTAGCTCTTGGTGATCTGATGATGATCGATGATGTCCCATTATTTCTTGAGATGCTGCTGTAAACACGGCTTGCTTGCTTCGTAGACGTGGCTGATGACCTGGCCCGAGACGTTGATCGGAACATCCATGCGTGGGAGGTTGGGGAGTGGATTGCATGCATATTGTCGGTATTATTGTTGTATAAGCTTGACATACATGTAGGATTAGAGTGTGTTAATTGGATGATGAGCAAAACATGTATGCAGATGGTCGTTGATCAATTTGGTGATTAATAATGGCAATAATGGACAGCCTAGTGCACTGACTTACAGATCATGCAGTCCTGTAGCTGAACATCGATCCTATGTTTTGATTCTTAGATTAGTTAAGTAAACAGAGAAGAAAAGAGTAGTAGTGTATTTAATTTGTTGATAAACCATAACATGATCACGTGCTTAGGCACGGTCGCTAAAAAAGAACCATATAATAACATGATCTCTTATGCCTATGGTTAGCTTTGGTCGACGATCATGCGGAAAGAACCCATAGAAATGCCATTGCACAAATAAACACACACGCGCGGGAAGAAATATCATTGGAATCCTATGCTTATGGCTAGCTTTGATTGAAGATCATGCAAAAAAACACAGAAATTTCCTTGCAAAAAACACACAGAGAAATATCATTGGAATGTTATGCCTATGGTTTGCTTTGATTGACGATCATGTAAAAAAATACATAGAAATATCTTTTTGGCCCCAAAAAAAGCACAAATAAAGAATAAAAAGGGGCGTTGCGAGAATCGAACTCGCGACCTCTCGCACCCAAAGCGAGAATCATACCACTAGACCAAACGCCCTGTTTTGATTTTTATTTTTGTTACAATTATATTAACATTATGAAAGAGATAATATTTACGATTTTTTAGGAAAAGATAAAGATGTCATCTAATGACTAACAAACGGTTTGGGATTTTGGGTGCAGTAAAGAAAACTCTTGTAGACAAACATTTTATCCATGGTGGAGATATGCTTGTTATTTGTAACCACATGTTACAGAGAAGATGTTACTTGTTTGTCCACTGGAACTGGTGACATGGGCAACAAGCACTTGCGTTAGAGATGTCGCATGGCACTTCAAATGGCATGACGAGACGAAGGGGTAAAATTATGATTTAGAAAGTAAGTAGCATTTATCCCTGTCCTATAGTACGTAAGACATGCACTAAGCCATCTGATATTAAAAAGGAAAAATCAGTTTGTTCAACGAATAGTGTAGACATAGCAGCTAAGTTCATAGAAAAGCATAAGGCAACCAACAAATTACTGACGACAGCAGCCCAACAATCCATGGAACGGAACGGACCAACAGAGTTTTAAGAATTAATCGGCTTCATCAGTTGGTCGCGGTGGTCAATAATGCTAATAATGCTTCTGTTCACAGAACGTCGCAGATGAACTTATATATACACAGCATTGCTCACTATAGCAACGCGAACACGACCAATTTGGCAATCTTTGCTACATGCTCCCAGGATTCCATTTTCTTCCAGGAAGAACCATTCATACAACAATGAACTGACAGAATACGCACCACCATAAGGTTCAACAGCTTAAAATCATCTCGGTATTATTACAGACACAGTGGACAACAATGCTGAGAAAATCGCCAAGCCTTCAGAGCACAGAAACCTAGATAAGGGGAGAGTGGGCAGGGCAGGAACAAGGTAGAACTAGTTTACGAGTTCTCAACATCACGCCTTGTGACTTTAGGGCGATTTCGCAGAGACAAGCTTGTCGATGAGCTCGGCAGCATCCTCAACTGTCGCAATTGACTGAGCGCTTGATTCCTCGACGCTGATCCCAAACTCCTCCTCAAGGCCCATCACGATCTCAACCTGCAACAGATACAGGGAAAAGTGTTATTTTAAGAACAACTAGAGAACAGAGCATTACTCATTTGCCAAAACAAATTAAGTGCCACATGTCTATCACATCATTGCAGACGCATCATTCACGGTACCAAAAGACCTTATTTCCTTGTTTCATGCTTAGATTCAATATCAGACAAAGTCCAGTAGAGATATGAAGCGAAAAATAAAGTCTAACTACTGACTGTATCAAACATAAACTTAACAAGGCTGGCACAACCGCCTAATACCCTCCAAAATCTATAGAACATGATTATATGACTACTTATAGCCCCTGAGATAATTGGTCAAAGTTTCTACACAGCTTCATGATTCAAAACAGTCTGAAAACATGGCATCAGCTAAACATTAGGGGTGTAGATTTACCGTATCAAGTGAATCTGCGCCAAGATCAGAGAACTTAGAGGCACCACAAACTTCAGTGCCCTCTGGAACAGCAAGCTGCTTCTTCACAATTTCACAAACCTTGTCCACTGTATCCTTTTTGGCCTGTCAGGATGCATATTTGAAAACACCTTATCAGATACTGCATGGTAAGAAAATATTGGGTGCAAACAAGCACTGTATTGTATCAGTGGAGGATACGATTATCTGCCTAAAACTGTCATCCTCCCACACTAGGAACTGATGAAAGAAAGGCCAATCATGTCTTAAATCTCAGAGGGTACAGTAACTCCTTAATGCTACTCGGGCACTACTAGTTCCGTTGACACCCACAGAAACAGTTTATCAGTAAACGGCTATCTATGTCACAGTAAAACAACACTTTGAAATATGTATGTATATCATGGGTCAGGGAAGAGGATGGAACTCACAGCATAGGAAACAGCGAATCTCTTCTGCACTGGCTGCAGGCGGAGGAATGCATTGCCCTTCCTCGAAGCAGAGAAAGAGAGTGAGCTAGTGTTGACGGCCTGCAATTCACGGAAACAAGCATCTTGAGACAACAGAACAAAAGTACATTCATGCGGCATCTACTCAACAGAAACAAATTCCGGTCAAAAATAAATAAATAAAGCAAGCACACATGAAGAGAAAATATAATTAAAATCCCAGATACAGAATCCAGTGCTAGATTGCTAGAATTCCAAGACCATCCCTGTCGGTTGACAGCTTATCACCAGATAATTCCAGTACCAAATTACTCGGCAGAAAATGAACGAACTAGCCAGGTAACAAAACTGAGACGCGCGTAAATATTAAGTCCTAATTCCTGGTCATTTATTTGCAAAACATGTTAGTATTTACATCGCAAAAGCCCTCATGAAAAGATGCCAACTTTGCATGAGAGCAGATCTGTCCAAATCCACTCTGGAAACGGCTCCCTGAAGCCACAAGCTCACATATTAAAGCCATGAAGGTAGCTTTCCCCGTGGAACGAAAAAGGACGTCGAGGCCTTACTGAACCGTGCAAGCAGACACACGCTTTCGCCGTAACAAACTCTCTACAGTTCTACGAGTGCAAATCCACAAGTTGATTGAACACGGCGAGGGGGGGTGTTCTTCATCAGGCCCCAGATCGCGCGCGCGCATACAGAGGGAGCGAGCCACGAGACCCAGATCCCAGGCAGGTAAAGGTAACCCCTATTAAACCCCGAGGGCGACGGATCTGGAGGAACCAGCGGCGGCGGAGGATCTGGTTACCTTGACGGGCCTGGCGAAGGAGAGGGCGGATCCGGCGATGGTGGCCATGGGGGGCGGGGCGCGATGCGGAACTGTGGGAGGCGGCGAGCACGAAGCGCGTGAGAGCGACAAGGGGGGGTGGGCGCTGGCTGCTGGCTAGGTCGGAACGGAGCAGCGGCCCTGACCGGAGCGAGGGTTTTATACGCGGCGGGGTGGCGAGGCGGCCGCGGGCATCGGAAGTATCGACCGGCGGCGGGGTCCACGAGGCCGGGCGGGGGCCCCGCCACGCAGCCAGGAAGTTTTTATTTCCTTTTATTTTTGCGAGGCGCAGTTGGGCGGGTGGGGGCCCGTGGGAGGGTAATTAAGGGGTGGGAATCTCGGAGAGCAGACGGGCTGGGCCCATCCACTGGGGCGGTTTAATGAGGCCGCCGCGGAGAGTACTGTACGGGCAGCACCAGACCAGAGGACACGCGTCGCGGCCCGTCTATTTACTTGATTTCACAGGCCCATATACCTGCCCATGGCCTTTGATGGCGCACATGCCGGTGCGCTGTGCTGTACTACGCTACTGTTCGCGCGCCAGTGATTCTCGGACCGTTCAGCCAGCCAGCCTGTGTGAGCACATACGTACAGATGAGAGAATACATGCATGCATTCAATGAGGATAAATAAAACTCATAATGCCATACTACATGCTTTGCATGCAGCTTCAAATTAAACAAACGTAAATTTTAGATCGCTCATTTGATTGCACCATTATATTTCCCATTATATTAGGTTTAAACATAAATAACATAACACTCAAATAATAGTGTACTACAAAAAATAAATATCGTGAGCAAATGAGTCCATATCACATTTCTTTTGTTTAGGCGAAATTCCTAACTAAAAAAACAAAATCAACATTCCCAATTTAGTCTACAATGCAAACAGATAATTTTAGCATTACCAACAAATTAAGCTACCGAGTGAACAAAATAACTACACAGGCGAACAAATTATTATACATGGTGAACAAATACGTCCACATCATGAACAGATAATTTTACAAACGAACAATTTAGTCTATAATTCAAAAAATAATTTAACATTATAAAAAAAATCAGTATGCACTGAGTATGGATCATCCTTCAATATGATCCACCCGCTTAATGGAGCTGCCTGCCGCTTGCTCTCTCACGCACGGGTGAAGATACCAGCTTGGTCTTTTAATTGAACTGCTACAAAGTAAAAAAAACTGGCCTGCTCCCACCCGCTTGAGATACTTGGACATGGGGTCCATTCGCTGTTGTTGGCCCACGTTGGCTATTGCGCTGCCCCCAACCAGGACTATATTGGGCCGATTATCTCCGGCGGCCTGCCTTTACGGCTTCAGACGATGGACCGTGAATACTGGAAAGACGCGCGGCTTTGCCGTGCAGGTACCTATATTTCGTGTTGCAGTATTGTCGTTGTTTTTATTCGGAGAGCAGTAATTATGTATGTAGGCAAATGAATAATTTTTTAAGCAACGTAGGTAAGAGAGATCCGTCGCTTTGTCATTTCGCGCAGGCGTCATGGGCCGCGGCTCGTTCTGGGCACTCTATCATGACGCTATTATTTGAATAATTTATTATTTTAGGTATCAAAATGGAACTATAACATTTTTTCTGAATTTATTCTAATGAAAGGAGGGGTGTAATCTATTATTTCTTTGAATCGGGAATGTTGGACTGTAGGTTATTTTAAGAAAAGTTATGAATTTTTTGGTAAAATTACCTCTGAGAGAGAGAGAGAGGAGGCTACATGTTTGTTGATTTATCTAAAGTGTGAATGCATTTTTTTGGCAAAATGACCGCGCTAGATTTTGGTGCATGAATTGTGTATAGAGTTGTAGCATACGGCCTGTTTGTTTACTAGGATTAAAATTTAGACCTATCACATCAGATAAGAATCCTAACATTTAGAGTATTAAATAAAATTTATTTATAATTTTTTTTCCATAGATGGATGCTGATTCGTGAGACGAATTTAATAAACCTAATTAATTATAATTTGCTACAGTAATTCTACATTAACCATTTATTAATTATGAATTAATATACGTTGTTAGATCCGTTTTACGAATTAATTCAGGAGTTTTGCAATTATTTTTATAATTAGATTTTATTTAGTATTTTAAATAATAATAGTTTGCCCTCGGAAACCAAAAGTGACGTATAGCTACGGGCCAAGCCCAACCAAGTGCTCTCGGCCGGCTGTTCGTGAGCTCAAGGGTCGCTTGCTTGCTGCTAACTCGGCTTCGAATCGTATCCCGCGCGCCGCGCCACCTGGCCCAGCTGCAGCCGCGGCAGCCCCTGCTCTGCCTCTGCTCCGTTGCGCCTGGCCCCCGGCCCGCAGCCTGCCGGTTCAGCGGCGCTTTGACGGAGTCTTCCGCTGCGCTGTGGCGGTGGGGCACGTCGCGTACGACGACGTGGCGCCGGGCTCGGCACGGCGGCGCAGCGCCGTCGACGCCGGGGGGCCAGACGGCGGAGACATGCGTCCATGTGCCAGGAACCGCACCACGGCACCCCGCATCGGGCCGCCTCCTCACTGGGCCTTCTGCTCCTCCCGTTCTGAAAACATGACAGATTGATAAGATGTTTCAGCTACATCAATCAAGTATTTTTAATTTTGATGCAACTCTCATTTTTCGTCGATCCGTTTCAAATCTAATCAAATTTATATAATATAATATTAATATTTATAGTGTAAAATAAGTATAATTAGATTAATTATGTAATATATTTTTATACTAATTCTATTTGAAAATATAAATGTTAGTAATTTTTATTAACAAATCAATTAAATTTAAAATTGTTTAATTCAGTTATATTCCTTTTGGATGGAAGGAGTACTAGTATTAATATTTACGTCTCCTTTTAGTACTTGTTTGTGTATTTATATACAAGTATTTTAGTCTACTACTAATATCAAGAAGGTTGAAACAAGAAGAGGAATACGTGTAATAGATCATGGTTACAGTATTCTCTTCAGAAATTTTAATTTAGTGTTTATATATTTGTAGTTTAAAGTTATATAAGATTCTCAGACCCTAATCTTATATTATTTAAGCTAAAATTTAAAATCTTTAACCACGTGTGGACCTGCATAAAAGGACGTGCCATAAATGTCGCTTGGCACTTTGCCGGTGACGGCCATAAACTTTTTCTTCCTGAAGACGGCAGAACTGTATGCTGCTGCTGCTGAGGAAAAGAAACACTGTGTGCCTGTGATGATAACGTATGCTCGCATCGCATTCGCAGATACTATAAGCGGTGCTCAGCGAGCACCCGTTAACATCATCAGGCTGCTCAAAAAAATCGAATGGCTTTAGCTTTCGAGACAAGAGAAACCGAGCACCTCAGGCCACGGTGACTGAGCATGGAGCCGCAGCGAGGAGGGGAGCAGCTCGCGTGGGGGGCGACGGGCGCCGCCTCGCCCTGCCTCTGCCCCGCCGCCGTGGCATCGTCAGCCGCGGGCGCACCCGCAGGTAACGTGTTCCCCCGCCAGGCGCTGGAGCAGGAGATGCTGCGCCGCGCCGAGCTGCAGCTGCAGGGCGGCGGCGGGGGCGACCGGCGGAGGGAGCGGAAGATGAAGAACCGCGAGTCGGCGGCGCGGTCCCGCGCGCGCAGGCTGGCGTACGTGAACGAGCTGGAGAAGGAGGTGAGCCTTCTCCGCGCCGAGAAAGAGGAGCTCAGGAGGCTCTGCGAGGAGGTCGGTAGCGGCATGCTTCTGCCGCATTGCTTTCAGGTAGGAGCTCATTTGCTTTGCAGATGTCACCAGCATGTGATTGTGATGTGCGCGTGCAGCTGAAGGAGGCGGCGGAGGCGCCGGCGAAGAGGGGCCCCCATCAGCGGCTGCAGAGGACGTCCTCCGCGCCGTTCTAGCCCCCGCATCGATCTACCAGCCGGGCAGAGAAGGCTTTTTTGGTGCAGTGTGAATCTGACGGTCCTGTTCTTTTGTTCGTCGATGAGCAAGAGATTCATCGAGTGTTGGTAGTAGTCAGTGCGCTGCAGCAGCAGCCAGCTAGTTCGGAGTGGCCGGCGAGCTGCTCGCTCTTTGTTGCGTCGCCGGTGCGTTCCCCTGCGGCGGAGATGGGCAGGGCACAGTGCAGGGATGATCTGTGCCTGCCTGCCTGCCTGCCTGGACAGAAATGGTAAATGCCGGTTCCTACAACACACCACGTTTCCGACGATTGATGTGATGGTAGGGTTAGGCCACCCGGCCGGCGCACTGGGCCACTGTGGAATGAAAAAAAAGATGAAATGATGCTGCCCCTTGTGCCTGCTTGTCTCCTTTTCGTGTCCTTTTTGCCCCCTTCTCTTTGTTTCTCCACGTTTGCTTGCTGCTGTCTTCGTCCCCACGCGTGGCACGGCGCGCGCGCCGGCGTAGCTGCTCGCCGACGCCGATGGCGTTCAGCTCAGATACGTGCAATGGCGAGGTCCTCGAAAGATTTCGTTCCCGTCCTCGCCGCTGGCCCTTGCTTCGCGTGAAAGATGATGGCTAGTACTTGCAGATGGCCTACCATGAGCCGAGCTCTCTCCGTTACTAGCTAGATTATAATTTCTTTTTTTTG
This sequence comes from Panicum hallii, assembly GCF_002211085.1. Taxonomy (NCBI): domain Eukaryota; kingdom Viridiplantae; phylum Streptophyta; class Magnoliopsida; order Poales; family Poaceae; genus Panicum; species Panicum hallii. The sequence continues at coordinate 44,847,215 of NC_038047.1, forward strand.
CGAGGAACACTTTTCTGAAACTTAACTAAAGTTCTGTCTGTGCTGGTAGCCGACTCTAGCGCATTTCTTCCGGCAAGCACGGCAACCCATCATGGTGCCTTACGCGTTCCGATTCCGGCAGCAGATTCGCTTCCAAAAAATCAGCTTCGACAACAAAGGGCTCGGAGGGCTGTAGCGATTTTTTGGAATCGACCGATTCCCGCAGTGTAACGACGCAGCGGGTAGGAGGGCAGATTCTACCGATTCCTGCAGTGAAATTACCCGCGTTGCCACTGGTTAGTCGTACCGATTCGCTTCTTTTCTTTCCGAGCGATCCTTTCCAATTCATCTCTCGTGCGCCTCCTCCCCTGCCCTCTCCCCCTGCCCCCGACGCGCCCTCGCCGCCGCCCGCCGCCCCCGGGGCCGGCCCCGCCGCGCCCCCCGCCGCGCCCCCGCCGCCCGCCGTCCCCCGGGCCGCCCCCCGCCGCGCCTCCCTGCCGCGCCCCACGCCGCCGCCCGCCGCCCCCCGACGCGCCTCCCGCCGCCCCCGCCGCCCGCCCCCCGTGCTGTCCCCGAAAAACAGAGGAGAAAGAGAGAAGGAACGGGAAAAAGGAGAAGGGAAAAGGGAAAAAAAGAAAGAAGAAAGGAAAAAATAGAAAGAAAAAAAGAGGAAAGAAATACAGAGAAAAAATGAAAGAAAAAAGAAATTGTTCAATTATTTTTATAATGTGGATATATATTTTGTATAAATTATTATATATGTCAAATATTAACAAACATGAATATTTTCTTTCCAAATCGGTCATCTATGTATCCATGCGATTAATTAGCATATAAGAGCCTTATGGGATCCCAGGGGCATAACAGACATTTCTTACAGAAATCCACAGCTGAGAGTTGTTTCAGCCAAACAGCTTTCAGTTTTCCCACAGCTGTCAGCTCACAGCAGCTTTCCCACAGCTGATTCCAGAAATCAGATTCTCAGGAATCCACAGCTGAACCAAACATACCCTTAGGCTGAGTCCAGTGGCGGGGCAAGTCAGCTCTTACCCTCCCTCTCACCCCACCCCTCCAATGCACAGGCTGTAGTGCCAGCTCTCACTTCTCTCTCCTTCACGTCAGCTTTTCTTTTTCAGATTTAATTATTTCACTCTCTTTTGTTCGCGTACGCAAAATAATTCAATAAACTAATTTTATTTAACTAAAAAATTACCGATTACATCATAATTAAAAAAGGAAATTATATTGAAATTAAAAATAGAAAAAATACATAATAACTAAAAGAAAATTCTAATCCTCCTCCGAATCCTCATCTAGTCCAAGCTCTTTTTCCACCATCTTGACAGCCTTGAAATGAGTATGTTTTTTTACTTCGTCCATATCCGCAGTTGATCGGGACTTCATTATGTTCCATTATTTGAATAGTTTAGCCTTCACTAAGCCACCTCACATGTTCTTCATTGCAAATGCTTTAGTTACTACCGCACTGCTTGATGAGGATTCCTTCCCCTTCTCCTTCCCCGTAGCCTTCTCCTTCCACTTAGCCGCCTTGGCCCTATCACGGCCTATTGGACGAGTCTCATTGTCCTCCTCGGTGTCTTCTGTTCCGCCGGAGCTGTACTCACCCGAAACTTCGAGGTGGGTTCTCTTGCTACTCACATCAGATCCACTGCCAGGACCATGTTTCGCTGCCCACTTGGGTTCGTGGCGAACAGCTCTCCACCAATGATGGCGCTTGAATGCTGTCGTCACTTTCGGGTCGTTCTCGTACCTCGCCATTGCCCCCTTCATGACCATTGCATCGTCTGCTCCACTCTGACGTACTCTTTCTTCTTGGATGTAGTATCCATTAAACAGGGTCACCTTGCGGTTGTACATGTTCCAATGATCCTTCAGTTGCTTCGCGGTGCGACGACGGGACGGCTCCACGGTAGAGTTGAAGGTCTCCGCTATTTGGCCCCAAAAACTCAAACCGGTCTGGTTGTTGCTGGTGATAGAGTCATTCGAGTGATAAACCTAAGTATGTACCTAGCCCGAACATATTGTTAGTTATTTGAAAAAAACACGATATTTAAATAGATGAACACTAATTAAATTATCTGTTTTTCCTCCTTCGCAATCGTCCAGTCAAGTCTCTTTGGACGCTTTGGTTCGGTCACTCCCGCTTCTTCCCTTTGAGACTCAACGGAGACGGGGCTTGGAACCGTGGGTGCCGCGTGTGGAGGTGGTGGGTATGGACCATGTAGAGGTGGAGCGTATGGAGGTGGAGCATATGAAGTGGAGCGTATAGTGGTGGGTACGGACCTTCAGTCCCGCTCCTTGTGCCTGGAGGTGGAGCATATGGAGGTGGAGCATATGGAGGTGGTGGGTATGAGTACGGACCGTACGGATAATGATATGGCGGTGGAGGTGCCCCCGGAGCCGGAGGTGCAGCAGGGGGAACAATGCCCGGGGTTGCGGCAAAGAATTGACATCGGAGCGGCAATGCATCGGAGAAGACTCATCTTGGGGAGATGCTTGTGACCCGTCGGACTGCAAGAAATCGGTGAAGGTATGGAAATCTGGAGACCAACCGGTCATGGTGGAAGAGATTTCGGATTGTAGAGGAGAGAAATGAGCTCAAATAGGGTGTGGAAGGAGTGAAAACCAGGTGGGGTATTTATAGGGGGGTTGGGGATGAAATTTGGGATTTTTTGCAATTTTTTTTGAATTTTTTGGAATTCAAACGGTCAAATAACGGCTAGTTCAACGGATAATCTGCGTGGACCAATCGAAACGCGCCACGTCACTCCCGCCCCACCCCTCTCGCCCGCGCACGCCAACGCTAGCGCGCCGTCTCGCTTCCGCCCACCTCCTGCCCCCGCGCGGCTGCCAACGCGGGCGAAAGCGGAGCGATAGCGCCCGCTCCCGCCCGGCGGGATCCATTCCGCCCTCTCTCTCCCAGTCGACCCCCTCCCATCCGCCTCCCACCTGCGCCGCGCCGATAGAAGGGCGGTACCGCCCTCCATTGGTACCAGCCTTATTACCAAACAAGGGAGAGAGAGAGGGAGAGAGAGAGCGAGAGCTCGTTTGCTGCTTCATTGTCTCTGTCTCTTCGGCATGCCATTGGCCTTTGACGCCGCTGTCTTTGGAGTCCTCGTACCATATGCTCACTGTACTTTGTGCCATAGGGACGGTTCCTCCTCGTGCGCATCGGGCGCGGGGCACCGTCGATCTTCTGTCACCATCGCTTTCCCTGTTGCCATGGTGAACGCTGCCAGCCCAATTTTTCCCGCCCTTCTTTTTCGGTTCTTTCATTTTCTGTGCAGCGCAGGCCGGCCCTGCAAGGCTGCGAGTCTTCCAGCGACACAACCACCTTCTCGGCTCCTCGTAGAGGAGGAATTCGTGTTCAGCAGGCCCTAAACACCCGAACACGGGAATAAGTGGGCTGGGCACTGCCTAGTCTGCCTTTCAAGCCTTTCAGAATCGCTGTTGGGCTCGATGCATGTACGGCCCGTTGGGAAAGTAAGGAAGGATCCAGAACGTGGTGTGGCCGGCCGGCTCCGTCCAACTCCTGTGTGTGGGCTCTCTGTCTATGGACTCAAAGCTGCCGGGCACTGAAAATATCTTCGATTCCCCAGCATTATAATCACACGTCCAAAAGCTTGAAAACTTGCGGAGACACCTCTTTCCCGGTCTGGATCCGGTGCGGCACTGAATTGGTAACCTTCCCCCTCTTCCTCTCCTCGGCTTGTTAGTAGGAAGAGCGGGCGGATGTTAAGATTAACAAAATGCTATCACAAGTGCTTCGTTATTTGCATCGACCAACACATGAGGAAAATAGGCATATTGTAAAATATACAGACTGTTAAACCGTTCTAATTTTGTCCTAAATTGAATTTCTCTAATCAAATTTTATAGGGCACATCTAAACATCAAACTAATTCCATTAGATCCATCATAAAACATATCTTAGTACTGCACACCCAAATGTTAATTTTTTTCATAGAGTTGATTACATTTTGAATTTAAGATAAAACTATAACAACTCACATGTCAAAACATGAAAGTAGGAAGTGCCGTCACCTCCATGAACTTAAGACGTGACTTTTACATCTCAAGTCCACAGAAGATCCAGGACCCGGCACCCTCCCTCCATCCGGCGCACGACACGATGGACAGCCACACCACCCTGCTCCGCCCACGCGTCGCCGTCGCGTTGGCCGGTGCGCGCGCTCCATCCCTTCACCGCCGCCGCAGGCCCTCGCTTAGCCGACACGCGGGCCCCATTGGCGGTCTTCCTCCCAGTCCCACACGACAGCGACCATTCGCTGGTCCGCCAGCCGGCCCCACGCGGCAGCGGGGTAAGTCGGTTTCCTCTCCGTATATATACCATACGCTTCTCTCGTGTCTTCCATTCCACGGCGTCATTTGTTCAACTCAAATCCAACTCAAAGCGTGCCAGCCTCCTCCTCCGACCAATCTGAAGCAGCAGCGAGAGCCGAGAGAGGCGGCGCGCGCTAGCTGCATGGAGGCGGAGGTCGTCAAGCCGCCGCCGGTGGCGTCCGTGTCCGTGTCCATGTCGTCGGTGTCGCCGTCGGCCTCTGCTGCCGGGCCCGCGGGCGCCGGCGGGGAGTTCACGGCGGACGACCTCGCGGCGGCGGACCAGCTGGTGCAGCTCAGCGTCAGCGGCGGCGGGGACGACGACGAGGAGGACAACCAGCACGAGGCGTTCTCGTCGTCGTCGTCTCCTCGGTCGGTGAACAACGCGGCGCGGGGCGAGGTGGAAGATGAGGAGGATTCCGGGGTGGTGGACCGGAGGGTCAGGAAGCGGTACCGGCTGGTGGCGGAGCTCTACGCCGCCACCAGGCAGGTCAAGGCCGGCGCCGGCGCCCGCGGCAAGAGCAAGCGGAATAGCAGCACGGACGGGATACCCCGGAACTGAGCGCTGGAGATTGGGGCGCCGGAATGCAGAGGCTTGCTGGCTGGGTTGGGCTTGGGCTTGGGCTTGGCCCCGCGTGTAGATAATTTCCTTTTTCTTGCAAGCAGTTGTGACTTGTGAGACAGAGTTTTGTCTTGTTTTTCCCTAAAAAGCAAACGTTTTTGGAAGTTCTGAGATCGGAATTTGAACTATGGCAAGCGTTCAAATCCAGATTTAGTAGCCTTCAACTGTAAATTTAGTACCCAGCCTCCTATCCGTTTTCTTTCTCAATCCTACTACGGCTAGTGGTAATTAACGCGCGGTTGCTTCTGGAACCTTCCGCGCGGGTGGCTGCTTCTTGGTGGTGGCTAGCCTAGCAAATGACGCCGTTTGGCTTGCGAATGCAAGCTATCCATACTAAGCTTCGTTTGCAAGCAACGCCGCATGCATGTACCCGTTGGTCGATATGCGGCTGTTTCTACGGGCAAATGCCTTTAGGCTAATCGTAATGGAGTTTCATGTCCTGCTTTTAAGAAGTCACATGTGAATGAAATACTATGCTTTAATAGAGAGTTTTATTTCACCATTTTCAAAGCTAACCAGTGTAATTAAATGCTAGTTGATCATCGGCGTACGGGATCCCCCGTGAAACGACGGCGATCACAGTGGTCGTTTCACGATATTTTCAACATCTTGAAAACGAGTTAGCAGAGTGTTAGGGGGATAAAACTAGTTCTTTCTCTTCGCTCATTAAATTAGTGCCACATCATCAAAAATGCTGATGTATTATGTTAATTAATGCTATAAAACTCGTCATGAAATCTCCATTATATTTAGCCTTACAGTGCCATGCACAGAGAGTGCGTGTACCTACATAAAGATTCGTGCGCACGAGCCCCCACTCGTGCGTACACAAAGTGCTGTAGATCTGACTTTTCCGGGTCAAGAAGAAAGCCACTTCGACAGATAACAGCAAGTAACACCAGACATATATTTTTCAGATAAAATATTTGCCCAAAAAGGAAAATGTGGCAAAAGGAATCAGTCATGTGGTTCTTTATACTACGTCCAAAGGCCCATACTAACGGAGATTTTACTACCAATACTAAATAGTTCTCGCGGCTCACGGAGCCATGAGAAACAGGTAGGGATTATCCGTCCTACAAGCGTGTGGAAGTTATAAATATATCATACGGATATATATTAAGATCTATACCAAAATCTCCGGCTATACCTTTTCGAGAGAGGTTTAGTTAAATTATTTCATGTACAACTTAGCTTTTAGCTGCTGCTGTAGCATGATATAACCGGTAATAATCCGTTTTTGATATAGATAGCTAAATATTTTGGTCGGCTATTTAAAACATTGCTATATTTATATCATATATCTACCTCTCCAGTGTACTGTGTATATATCTCTCAGATTGACGAATACTACGTGGCGACCGGCAGTAGCCGGGCACGGGGTGACGGCGCGACACGACCCGGCCGGCCGGTTGCGCACCACGTGAAGTGCGCGGCGAGGACGTGGCCGGCGGTGACAGTAACTGGCTGGAGCCCGCGACCGTTGATCTCCTTCCCCCACACAATCCCAAAGTCCACGCGAATCCCCCCGTATTTAATTTCACGCAAACGCCCCGGCCCTCTGCAGGAATCATACAAACGGCCCGGGGTCGGTCCAGGTGTCGCCGCGCAGGGAATCCGTGGCCTTGGTCCGCACGATAGGCTAGCCATGGTTTTGGTTCCGCAACCGCGGCGACGGCGAGGAGGCAAACCTTTTTTCCGGAAAACCCCCTCCACTTCTCCGTTTTCGCGATCCAGGTCGGTTTGCGTTGCGGCCAGGCACGCCGCAGCAACCAACGACACACCAATATCGATTAACCTTGTAAATAACCCCCAAAAATCAAATCAACCAAAGGCCCCCCCGGGAAAAAAAAACCCCAGAGAAATTAGAGCGTGAGACCAAGAGAGGGAGGGAGGGAGGGCACGCGAAATCAGCCGGAGCCCCCTCCGCCCCCGATCGATCGAATCGACCACCCCGGCTATCCATCGAGCGCCATGGCCGGCGAGGCCGCCACCGCCCTGCGCGGCGCGCCCGCGGGGGCCGCCGGGCCGTCCCGATCCCGGTCCCCGCCGCGGTTCACGGCGCTGGAGCTGGCCGCGGCGGAGCAGCTCATCCACCTCAGCGAGAGCAGCTGCTCCTCCGGCGCCGCGGCCCCGACCCCGCGCGGTGGGGGCCTGCTGCTCCCGGCCTCCGCCGCGTCCGCCGCGTCGTCCTCGACCTCCCCGCGCTCCGTGAACAACGCCCCCCCGCCCGCGGCGCCGCCTGCTGCTGTGGCGGAGGACGAGGAGGACGACGACGAGCAGGAGGTGGGTGGGAGGCGGCGCAGGAACAAGCGCTACCGCCCGATCGCGGAGATCTACGCGGCCACTGACCCCAAGCCGATCGGGCCGCGCCGCAGGAAGGCCGAGGACAGGCCCAGGCCGGCCGCCCCCGCCCCCGCCAAGGCCAAGGAGCTAGGGGCGACCGAGTAGAGAGAGAAGCTGGACTTGTTTGTAATTATGGATAATTAGTAGGGACTAGCTAGCTTGATATACTATAAGTAGGAGAATGGTGTGAGCTTGATGTAGGGCTGTAGTATGATCGGGAGCTAGCTTGGGGATACCTAGCTACTAGTAGAGGATCAGATAGATGCTGGAATATTATTAACTGTAAATTATACTGCTGTATCCGCCGGTAATATCCACGATCTATCAACTGTCACAGTTTGCTTTACATGTATATATGGATGGATGGATTACATGCATGATCCATGAGCATCCTAGCTCCTTGTTCCTTGAATTGGCCTTTATTTCGCGGTGTAATTAACTAGGCGTAGGACGATCATCCCGGAATACATTATCTTGAGCTGGTGCTCATGCAATTAATCTATACCAAGAACGAAAAAAAAAAATCCTGAATCAGGCTCTATATATGCAGTTATTCTGGATGCATGCATAGGTCGAAACTCTGAACGGTCCTGGAAGCGCTTTTATATATATATATATATATTACAAATTGGATGGAAGTGATGATATTCGACTTACTGATGAACTGCCATTGATCATAACCTCAGGTTTCAGTGGTCGATAGTGACTGGCAGCTGCTGGGTTAATGTATAGCTACTTAGCTAATGGTCAGTCTAGATCTATATCCATGTCGTTTGTTCCGCGCGCCACCATTGGTGATATCGAGCGATCTAGATCCAACAATCGGTCAGTCAATCATCTCTACATATGAGATCATCCCTCCCTCGATCTCATACATGGCTGGCTCTGTTTGTTTCAGCTTATGGCCGATTTTGAAATCTCAATTTTAGAAAATCCAAAAGTCGGATGACTCCCATAATCCAGAATCGAGAATCCATAATCAGCTGGAGTCCTCGATTCTCGATTCTGGGAGTCATACGACTTGTGAATTTTCTAAAATCGAGCCTTCAAAATCGGCCATAAGCTGAAACAAATAGGACCGTCGTATCAGAGAAAGATGATCCAGAAGTGTTCGTGCCTCCATGCATGCGCCGATCTACCTAGCTATATATAGCATGAATAATTAATCGAGTTACAACTAATATAACTGAAGATTAATTAATTCCATCTCGAGCCTGAGAGCCAAGGTACCTTAGTGCTGAGCTGCTGCTATACTTTCTTTATTAGTCGATCATGAACAGGCCTGATCAATAAATACATCGAAAGGACGAAGATGGCGCTGCGGAGCTTAGAACACTCCGGTACGGTAGCCGTTGCCGACGGAAGCAGCACCTCTACACACGACACGACAGGGTATTGTAGAAGCGCTGCTAGTTGCCAAGGCACAGCTTCTCGAGAACAGGGCCAATGCATGCAAGAAGGCGGCAGCCCGCAGATACCAGGGGCTGTTTGGAACGACGCGCCTAAGGCACCACAGCCTAATCTTAGACGTGTCACACCATGTTAGACAAGCGTTTGGATGTTGTACTAACGTTAGCGCGCCATAGTTTCTTAGGCGCGGTGCCAACGGCTCGCCACAGGGTAATATCGCCACAGGTGCGGCACTCGATTTGACCGCCGCACCCAAAAAACGCGCCACACGCTCTCCTCCTTCCTCCCGTCCGCGCCGCCAGGTACTCTCCCCACCGCCCCTCCTCCCCCCACCCCACCCCACCCCCCCCCCGGCGGAAGGCTGGCGCCGGGCCACCGCCCGCTGCGCCCCCTCCCCCGGGATCCACCGCGTGGGACTACGCGCCCGCCACCCCCGGCGGAAGGCCGCCCCCCACCCCGCCCGGGCAGAGCCCGCCACCCCCCCACCCCCTGGGGCCGAGCCCACACCCCGCCGGCGGAAGGCCGCCACCGCCCCGCCCCTCCCGGGATCCAACGCGATGGCCGCCCCCCACCCCCCTCCCCCCCACCCCGGCGGAAGGTCGCCGCCAGGCCGCCGCCGACCGCGCCCCCCTCCCTAGGGCAGAGCCCGCGCACCCCCCTCCCCCCTCACGCCCCCCGGCGGAAGGTCGCCGCCCGCCGCGCCCCTCTTCCTGGGGCAGAGCCCGCGCACCCCCTCCCCCCTCACCCCCCCGGCGGAAGGCCGCCGCCGGCCGCGCCCCCTCCCTGGGGCAGAGCCCGCGCACCACCCACCCTCCCCCCTCACCCCCCCGCGGAAGGTCGCCGCCAGGCCGCCGCCCGGCGCGCCCCCCTCCCTGGGGCAGAGGCCGCGCACCCCCTCCCCCCAGGGATCCACCACCGCCCGGCGCGAATAAAGTTAGGCAGTGAATCAAACAGCTACCACATATGTACTGATTTGCCTAACTTGAGTTGTGGTAGCAATCCAAACGGCTGCCACACTTTTTTCACGTACGCCTAACGTTAGACGTGACAACGAACCAAACACAAAGCTAAGGTGAGGCAGCTTAGGCACGCCACATGTGTGGCAACCTGCTAACATGGCGTGATTCCAAAAAGCCCCTCAGAATCTCGTGGAACTCGATCGTTATGTGCACTTCTGCAGCTTCTAGCTAGAGGAACGTAGTACCTGGCTAGTACTTTCTGGGGCCAGCGGGGGAACCAGCTGGTATCTTCTAGATGCTTCTCAAACCTGCCGCCGCGCGCATTTGCAGTTTGCATCGGTCGCCAAAAGCCCAACTGCACAAACAGCTCACGCAAAACGAGAGGAACCAAAAATGGAACATGGAGATGCGGGGTATCGATCCCCGTACCTCTCGCATGCTAAGCGAGCGCTCTACCATCTGAGCTACATCCCCATTGAATTACATCATTAATAGGATTACACACCAGCACTTCCATCGCTTCTTCAGTACCGTTCGGGGATCGACATGCGTTGCTTGATCTGTTGATTGCCTCGGAAGCAAGTAAACAGTGTCATACACTGCATACAAACTGCCTCAGAGACAGGCCCAGGACCTCGCAGGTATGGATATTCTGTGCGTGCGCTAAGGTGACAAACTCATGCTAAAATCATCAGCAGAGAAACAAATGGATGGGGAGCTCCAACACGCGAGTCCTACCATAAAGAACCACAAGACGAGACAGACAGACAGTGAGTCAGAGATAAGGTACTCAAAATACAACACTCACTAGTCATGAAGCTGAAAAAAGAACAAGAATAAACATCCTTGCATTGTAGGCAAATTCTCCATTCCAACAGTTCAGGAAGGGCGAAACGTAAGTGGTGTACCAGGCACTCATGGAATTAATACAAAATCTGATCAACATAAAAGTTACAGCAGATGAATTCAAACTTTAATGTCTGCATGACTCGAGCCGGAGGAAATGCTTTCAACCTTGGCCATCCCAAATCGAGCAACTACACATTGCAAGTGTCTGCTCAAAGGCAGCTAATTTAGAAATCATCATCGTCCTCTTCGGCCATGTGTTTTGCCAATTCTTCCTCCTGCTGAAGCCTCTCGCGGCGCTTCTCCGCGCTCTCCTTTTCCTTGTGAGAATTAGGGGGGAACCTCATCGCCTTGACCGCCTCATTGTGCATGTTCAGGCAGAAAGCAATCCTGGAGTTGAATGCGATCTGCGGCTCATTCGTCGAGTAGACATCGCCAGTTTCCTTCGACACCATCCAGCCATTCGCATGATCTATGGTGGCGTCAATTGCACCATCTCTTATGGCCTTGGCTACAATGCTCTCGGCATCGGCAACAGGATTCTCGGAGTCTAGTCTGAGCTTCTTGGCAATGTCAGCAAGGGAGATCCTTGAGTATGAAATGCTGATATTGCGCAGTCCAGTTCGAATGACATTGTGGCGCAGCCTCACGATCAGGTTGCGAGTCCTGTCTGCACTGAATGTGCTTGCAAATTTGTCTGCAACAGCCCTGAACAGTTCCAGGTCCCCCACCCTGACAGCCTAGAGGTAACAATACAAGTTTTAGAGTTTTTCGCCTATTTGTAACACGTAGTTTAAACAATGACAAGTTACTTACATTTGTGAGCTCAAAATAAGGCGTCAAAGCTTTCTTCATTCCTTTCTGCATGAAAACAGTTCTCTCCGGAATCTCTCCAAGAAGTAGCCTCACGATGATAGCCCATTTGTTGCACTGAATACGAAAACCACGAGCTGTTGTGGGTGCCTTCCGAGCAGCTTGCAGGAGGCTTTCTTTAGCATCAGTGTACTCCAACTGAATTGTCCTAATTTTACCCAAGTAGAACAGGTATCGGCAGAACTGCAACGAAAGGAATTGTTTGTTAGCGTTTGTTTAGAAATCTTCCCTACAAAAACAATTTGCTGAAGAAAGATCTCATATTTAAATCACCAACAGTATACCACTAAAGGTATCTTGGCAGAATATTTACAAACAGTGCATACACATGCTACATCTAAAACATATAGTAAATCAAAAGGTTGTATCACAATGAATGGAATAAGCAGATGAATTACTTGTTGGTTGGAATGCGCTTCAAAACGAGGCGCCTTTGATCTAAGCTTTTCTGCCTGGTCATACAAGTTGTAGTGGAGGTAATTGCGGAGGAGGAGATTGAGCAGAGTTTCCTGCAATTTAGAACAAAATACATACAACCAGATCAATTGGCAACTCCAAAACATAACAACAGGTTAGCAGGAACCAGAAAATTAGAATTACCTGGCCAAGCTCATCACGGTGCAAAGTTGCCATCCTGTGCAATGCGAGCAGATTCCTGAAAGAGAAAGTAAAAAACAAATATAGGAGAGATGAATGTTAGGTTAAGTGGAAACTGACGGAACCAGGTAACTACTAAGGTTGGTACTGACGGTGAACAGTAAGCATGAATGAAACATTTGACTTACCCACGGATTTCAGCAAGGCTGTTGGTAAGCTCATACACATAGGAGTAATAAAAGTACAGACGAGAAGCCAAAACATCAACAGTTCTCCGGTTCAAGTTCTTCAGACGAGCAATGCTCGCAGTTGCGCATGCTTTAGCCTTTATACAAATGCAGAACTTCAATTATTATGTTTCACAGATCAAACATATGGAAAATCAGCAGTCCCAGATTTACCTCATCATATTTCTTTTGATCAATAAGGAAAATCAGGACAAGCAAGTAGCAAAAAATTTCAATTTCAGGGAGACCATGCTTGATTGAAATCTGAGCTGTTGGAGCCGCAGCATCAACATCCATCTCAGTATCATCTTCCTGAAGGAGATTACAGATGAACATTAGAGGTCCTGAATGTGATAAAAGAAATAAACCTCAAGACTCTTTCTTCTTTTACTCTATTATACAAAACGGAGTATTAGTGTGACAGGCTCTAACTACACACTATAACACAAGCAGCAGACGCAGCGGAATCTATATTAACAGGGAATGAAGAGCTTCTTCAATCCTTCACATATAGAAAATCAGACCAGTTAAGAATCTACCAAATGTAAGCAATTCATCGTACAGTCATCCAAATTTATTGGTGCCGACTGCCGAGGCAATATAGTCACACAGAGCAGCAAAACTAAGCCCTGAAGATGCAATTCAACAAATGACTCTTCAACTCGTCCTAAACTAGATGGAGCATCTAGGTACTGATAGACAGTGAACATATTTGCAAACACATGATACTGGGAAAACGGCATTTTTTATGCTCAAAGCACAGCATGAAAGAAATCCAAATGATCTGTAAGAGATACATACTGCTCAGTAACAGCAGGTCTAAGAACCTACTAGCCCAGCATGATTAGCTTACTCAAGAGAAAACCTAGTAGAAGAAAATATCTATTCCCCTCATGAGCTGTAGAGTAGAGTGGCCAATCGTGCAGTGACAAATCAAATATCCACAGGGAGCACTTTGATACCGTTGACAATAGAGAATTACTGTGACAGAGCGATATCTTAGAAACAGCAGCAACTCGTTTCATGACGGTAATTGCAGCACTACTGGTGAGAATCAGAGCCCAGTTTGGTCTAATTTACTCTATGGTGATGCTAGAGACGAACTCGAGCGGAAAAAAGAGCCCATGCCTTTTGTTTTTTTACCTTGGGCACCAGGGCGGTGAGGCGAGCGTAGGCCTCAGAGGACGCGGGGAGCGCGAAGGCGAGGAAGGTGGAGACGTCCCGCGCGGCGAGGCGGCGGCGGAGCGCGACGGTGAGGCGGACGGCGCGGGAGATCCGGCGGACCTCCTTGGACAGGGAGCCGGCCTCGATCACGGACGCGATCTCCTTCAGATCTGGCACAAGCGCCGCGTCAGCCACGCCAAATCTGGGGAATTCCGCGGAGGGAGAGCTAGGGTTCTGGGGAGGGGGAGGATGGAGTGGGGAAGCTTACGGTGGAGTGTGGAGAGCGCCGGCGCTGCGGCAGCGGGGGCCGCGGCGGGAGGAGGGGCCGCCGGGTGGGGCTCCGAGTCGTTCATCTGCACGTCTTCCGGCATCGTGGCGGCGGCGAGGAGGAGGAGGATGTGGTGGCGGATCGGTGAGTGCGAGTGCTTTCTTCCGGCTCAAGAAGGTCCTCCTCGCTTCCGGGTTGGGTTACCTCTGTGCTGCGCTGCTCTCCGGCAACGCCCCGCCGCCGTTTCGTCGCGCGCGGGTGGGCCGCCTGCTATTCGGCGTTGTTGGGCTTGGGAGTTGGGACGGAGGATCTGGTGGGCGGCAGGCCCGACGCGTCGTTTGAGCCCGTGCTCTATGGGCTTTTCTGTGCCGTCTCAGATTTTTTTTTTCTTTCTCTTTTTTTAACATTTTCTCTCTAGAGGGGGAAGCCCTACCGAACACAGGAATACGGGCATGTTTGGTTGCATGACTAAAGTGTCAAAAATTACTATATATTTTCTGCCACACTTGGCTAAGGTTAGGCGCTAAAATTCTACGCTAAAATTCTACGCCACATCTTGGCATGTCTAAGCGAATCTTGCAACACTTTTACAAGTCATTGACGAGTAGGATCTACACGGTAGAAAAAAAAAATCTTACCATAAATATGGATACAAACCAAACGCACGACTAACTCGATAAAACCTGTCTAACCTTAGGCGTGGCAAACTGTGTCAATTGAAGTAGGGAATCAAACATACCATACATCTCTTTTTTTAGGAGAAAGAGCGGAAAACCGGAATCTGTTTGTACCAAGAGATGTTTTTTTGAGGAAACGAATCCATGCCAAATGGGGGAATAACGAGAGGCCCCCCGGGCGTGCTTTGATTTTGAAAAACTATGCTTGTTTTCCTATGAACAGTACTAACATACAAGACCACCTCCAATAATCCAATAAGGCAATAAGCAGAGCAGCACAAACACGACCTGCAGGAGACAACCCAAGCAGCGGGTGCCGCCGGAGGACCTCACAAGCACACAAGATGAAGAGCCCAGTTTCAGTTCAGTGATCCAGAGCCTTGTCCGCGGCCGACCCGCCCCATTTCCGTATCCTGGAGCTCGCCTCCCTGGCCTCCCTGTCCCAATCGGTGCGCAGCGTGATGGCCACCAGGACCACGGTCTGCAGGCCGACGCCGGTGAGCATGCCGCCCCACATCCCCCGCACCCCGCCGCGCAGCGGGAAGGCGATGAGGTACCCGACGGGGATGCCGACGAGGTAGTAGCAGCCGAGGTTGACGTAGGCCACCAGCCACTGCCACCCGGCGCCGACGGCGACGCCCGACAGCACCGGCTGCACGCTGTTGAGCAGCAGTGAGAGGGCGAACACCACGCCGAGGCTCGCCACCTCGCGCACCACCGCGGGGCTCCCCGTGAAGGGCGCGCCGTACACGTCGCGGAGGGCCAGCACGGCGGCGAAGAAGGCCAGCCCGATGGCCACCGACGACATGAGCACCACCAGGATCGCGAACTTGGCCGCGCGGGGCCGCCCGGCGCCCAGCTCGTTCGACACCCGCACACTGATGGCGGCGTTGAACCCGAAGAACACCATGATCTCCCACCCGAACAGGTTCGTGCTGTATATATGTAACACGCGGCGATCGATCAAGCCAATCAATCAGGGGTTAGAGAACTTGCTGAAACAGCAGCAGCAACCATGCATTTCATCTGGAACACGCGACACCACTACTCACTGCTCACCAGATGGAGACTGCCGCAACAGCGACCTGAGCGTTCTCCAGGTTGCCGACGATGACGATGAGGAACATGTAGAACCAGAACTCCAGGCTGCACGGACAAGATGACGTACGTCTCATCATTCAACAATCTAATAATGCAAGGTCAAACACGAGACACGAATCTCGATGCTCCGATCCAAGTAATAACGGTACCAGAGCATGACGGCGGAGCCGAGGGAGAGTCGCGCGAAGCCGACGAGGTCGGAGAAGGCGAGCCAGTCGAATCCGTTCCACGCGCCGGGGCAGTACCCCATGAGGATGTAGGCGAGCTGGCCGAGCACGACGAACCACCAGGACGCGTTGAGCGCGACGGCGAGTCCGACGAGCCCCATCCGCATGGGCCCCACGAGGAGCCAGCTGAGCGCGACGTGGAACGCCAGCCCGGCGGCGGAGACGGCCGCCATGGCCACGACCTTGCTCTGCGCCTGCAGGAACTTCTGGATGGGGAAGTTGAGGGCGTAGGCGAAGAGCTGCGGGATCATGTAGAGCGCGAGCCTCCCCGCGAGGGCGGCGATGTCGGCGTCCTGGTGGAAGAGGCGCAGGATCGGGGTGGCAAAGAGGTAGAGCGGGAGCATGAGCACGGCCATGCCGGTGAGGATGATCCACGAGCGCTGCAGGTACACGCCCAGCATGTGCAGCTGCTTCGCGCCGTACGCCTGCCCGCACAGCGTCTCCAGCGCGCTCCCCATGCCCAGCTGCATGCAACACACGCACCCAGCCCCAGCATGCTCCACCGATCAGCTCTGTCTGTGTCGAGCAAAATCTCGTTTCGCGTGACTGAAAAAAATCTCATCCAAGAACTTAAATTTCAAGTTTTCATTATTATGTTTCCAGAGAAGAAAATCTAAGAACTAAAAGTATGATCTTTTTTTATGCAATCCTTGTGTATGTGGCTGGCCTGCTCTAGGTTACTGATCTCGTTTCGTTGACTTGACCAACTAGTCCAGTATTTTTTACGGCAAGCATTGACGGCATTGATGACCACGCCGAGGATCAACCGAAGCATGCATCTCGATGCTCGCAGGATCAACCGTACCGTGATGCCGAGTGCGAGGCCGGCGATGACGTTGTTCTCGGTGGAGACGGCGTCGAGCTCGAGCGTTGTGAGGTGGCCGGCGAAGACGAGCGTGACGGCGCCGAGCGAGTACTGCGCGATGGACGTGAAGATGGCGGGGCCCGCCAGGTACCAGAGCCGCCGGTTCTCCTCCGCCGCGTGCCGCAGGAACGCCCGCACGCTCCTGATCTCCTCCAGGTTCCCCTCCCCCACCTTGCCGCCGTTGCCGTTGCCGTCGCCGGCCGGCGCCAGCAGCGCCTCCCTCAGCCTCTCGTCTCCTCCTCCTCCGTTGTTGCCGCCGCCGCCGCTCGACGCCATCTCTCTTCTTCTAGCTCGATCCGGTATGAATCTTGAATGAACAAATCTCTCTCTCTCTCTGTGTCTGTCTCTCTAGCTCCCTATAAATAAAGCTCTCAGCGTCTCTGATGGCGCTGTGATACTCTACTAGAAACCTCAAACCTCGATGAAGGGTGGAGGTAAGGAGGCTGAGGAGACTTAAATGGGCAGCTGGGTCGTCGTGTCGCGAGTTGGACCCCAACTCAACTGTTGGCGATCACCAGCTACTACTCCTACCTATACATAGCCGATACTTTTCCATACTTTTTATCCCTTTTCCATACTTTTCCGCTTCCTTCAATTTCTAGCCTGAGAATACCCAAAGGAAAAAAAAATACGAGCTAAGAAACAAACTCTCCAATAGTCACCAGTGTCTGACAGTTCATCCCCACCAAAACAGCTTCAGAATACATTCTTAATATCAGAAAATAACGCAAAGGAAGCAGAGCCGACAGAACAAGACATAAATATTGATTTCTTCAAATGCAAAGCATCGGATGACGACATAAGGTATTCATAAAGATAGTCGCCATAAGAAAGATGGTAACAAGTAACTCGGGTCCTGTTTGTTTGTCCATGAGATTATATAATCTAGCTTAAAATCTGAAAAATAATCTCACCGTAAGAATTAATAATCTATGTCGCCAAATAGCTCATATAATCTTGCTTGTAAACAAACAGGGCCTAACTCATTGTAAGAAAAGTTGAAATATATTCAAAACATCTAAGAAATCATAACATGATCTAGTTTGCTGAAAGCCCCTAGCTTTCACATTGATCAGTTGGAAGCAAGATGCCGCCATACTGTTTTAGTCCTGGCAGTTCATCATGTAAGCACACAAAAAGTCAAGCTCCATACATAATTCCATGTGATTATGTGAATGCGGTGATCGACGACCGATCACCCAAGGCGATTATTTTGCCCGTTTTAATTTATATATACTCGATCGCTACTCGTGACACGTCGTTGTGATTGGCAGGTAAACGCGCGCGGGTGGGTCGATCGATGATGTGTCGTGGTTTCACCTGCCATTTCCATCCATGTTTAATCTGATGAAGCTCATCTGCAAGTTGCACTCGGGTCTTGTTTAGCAGTTGTTAAATGCGCGACTAGAAAAACACAAGCAAGGCCAACTACTGGCCATGTTTGTGTTGTTTATTCAGGGCGCGATCCTCGTGGCCGAACTAATCATCGCCAGCTTGAACCACGAATGAATCCCACTGCCAAGTGTGCCACCTCGTGTCGTCGTCGTCAGAGGCAGCTCGCTTGCGGACAGGGACGCGCCGGTCAATAATCCCCCGGGGAAGGCACCGCAGGGTTATTCATATCTATTGTTGGTGCGGTAATTTTATGCGGAACCATCACAGGGTGAAAGTGGAACAGCTAGTACTGTTATTTGTACTAGATCGATGCTGCGCGCGCTATTAATGTTAATTAATTCGTCGAATGCATTGTTCTTCTCGATCTACAGTACATTCCGTCCTGGCCATTTATTGGATAATGGAGCGTGATGGTGATGCCACTCTAGATGCGAGTTTTAGAAATACTTTTCATAAAATATACTCTCATTATTGTTGGTTATGATCATAAGAACAGCGTTTTGAACTAGACGGGCGGTTCTATCTGACAAAATAGCCCCTTCTCAGGCGAGATCACACAAATAATGTGTTCCTACGCTCTCAGCCTTCAAAGCACAACCACCTACAATATTCATGATCAACTCTTTGAAAATTTGATTGATGCTGCAGAGTACGTGTACATCATCTAGCTCTGAACAAAAACGCGACACAAGCAAAGACTTGTCAAAACTGTAAATTTGAGGGACGATGAAATTTACTCTTCTTCCTCAGCGCGCAGGACATCTTGTTTTCGAGAGAGTCAGATTATGCACCAAAGATTTCTCTCTCACAAAGTTAATCGTAACATTAAAACAAGGTTTGTTTAATGTTTTTTTATATTATTTGGGGTTATTGCGTTCTTGCTCTCACTCTGAACCGCAATTGTAATTTTACCCTCATTTTTAGCTGCTTTATGATTTTACCCCTATTTTTCAAAATCGAAGAACAGAACGTAACAGTGTCAAATAAGCTAAGAGAAGACAAGTTTGCCCCCCTACTTTTATGAGAACTTAGTGATTTTACCTCTGTTTGACATCAAATATTTGAACAACATTCCAACAGATCAAAAAGAAATTTACCAACTAATAGCGCCTCTGCATATGGATTAGCATGCGGACGGAAGATGCATGACGATAAAGGCCGATCTGCTCCTCGTCGTGGCCTCGCAGGGAGCCAGGACTCGGGCTAGTCGCCTCGCGCCACGCGGCATCCGGACGAATTTTCTTAAAAAAAGTTAAAAAAATTTATATTTGAAAAAGGGGTGCTGATTTGGAAAATTTTCAAAAATAGGTACCTCCGCCCGATCAACGGGCGGGAGGCGTGGGGCCGGACACCTCCCGCCCATCCAACGGGCGGGAGGTACCAAATCTTTTCCTAGGCCCCTCCCAAGGGCCTCTTTTTATTCGCGAAGAGGCCCCTCCCGCGGCGGCAAAGGCATCCCGCCCGCCCAACGGGCGGGAGGTGCCCTCTTTCTTATTTTTATTCGAATTTATATTTTACAAACTATTTAAAATTCATACTTTTTTGAAATACAAGATTTATTCACCATACTCTTTTGTATACATATAAAATTTTAGTTCAATTTTACGAAGAAGATTACGGTATCTAAAACTCGTATGAAGATGGTTAAGCGATAACGTTTTGCAACATAGAATCCAAATATTACAATAATACGATACATCAAGCCATTAAAAATAAAATAGTATAATACAAAAAACAGTTTAAATATACAGAGTCCATCAAATCAGGAGTATCTACTCCGCCTATCCCAGTCCTCGCACTCTCTTGTTCCTCCCCCCTAGTCCTAAGCCATCGGCGTACGTGCCCCTCCGAGTACGTGAGTGCATCTGGAGCACGGTGAGGACGAGGCGGAGGAGGCGCCGGCGTGAACGGGTCATCCTGGGACTGTAGAGGTGGAGCGTCATACGTCTGGGAGGGGCCAATGATGTCTAGTCCAACTCCGACAAACTGACGGAGCCGCCGTCCCAGTCCGGCACACCAAACGGACCACCGTGTGTAGGAGCTCCCATTGACCATGCATGCTGAGTAAAGCCCTGAGAATATGGAGCAGCTGGCGTCGAACGCGACGGGAGAGACGTTCCTGGAGCATAGGCGCCAAACGTCTGAGGCTCCATTCTTGCAGGAGGAGGCTCCATTGCCGTCGAGTGCATGACTATAAAAATAAACGAAATTAGTCGTGTAAATCAAAGTTGATCGAAATGGTAATTATAAAGGACTTACAGCTCGAACTGGCGGCAGTACCGCTGGACGCTGCGTGCGGTGCTGCAGAGGTCGATGGACCAGCTGTGTACACGTGGGCGGACGCATGAGATGAACTGGAGGCCCCCACGTCATCTCTGCTGCAACACGTCAGTGCACATAACGCTCGTGTTAAGTTGTCATGAATCCGACGAAAGCTCTCTTTGTACTGTGCCTCCGGTACACGTACTCCACGGTCAAATAACGTGATCTGAGATGCAGCTTCGACCTCCGCGCAGTGGATCAGATCGATCTGCATGA
Source organism: Panicum hallii (assembly GCF_002211085.1). Classification (NCBI taxonomy): domain Eukaryota; kingdom Viridiplantae; phylum Streptophyta; class Magnoliopsida; order Poales; family Poaceae; genus Panicum; species Panicum hallii. Next base: position 44,867,671 of record NC_038047.1, read on the forward strand.
GTAATGGGAAGCAGAGTAATATTGTTATCGATTTTTTTTTAAAAAAATTAATAATTGAAGTTGTGAAAGACGTACCGTGCCACGCTGCGCCTGATCACGGTACAATAGATACGTGTCCGAGATGGTCGGCGGACTATGATCCCGTACATCTCGTTTGCAATGTATTGCGATGTAAGGTTACGATGGGACGTCTGCACGTATGGCAAATGACAAATGTGCTGAGTGACAATTGAGCATTCCCAATAATCTTTCCATTTGTCCTTATTGGCATGCACCCACCACGAACAACCCTCCTTCACACATACCACATCGTAATTATGAGACTTGCACTCGACTGTTTTGAACTCTCGCATAAGAGAGAGCGACCAACACTTAACAGCTTCCTTCACCTCATCAATTAAGTGGTACCTCGCACCCTGGACAACTTTATTCTCCCTGCAATCCCAAGGCACGCTGGGTCCCTCATCTATGACAAGATGACTGAAGTCGCTGCTCACCCATTCTTCAGGCACATCCTCGGCATCATCAGACGAATCGGCATTCATTGCTTCATCCAACTCACGATCTTCGTCTCACAGCTATTCAACAATACGGGGTATGTTCTCCCCCTCATCAGCCACGCATTGAGGTGCTGCGGTGCCACCTGCTCAATATTTGGCTCCTCAACTTCTTCATCAACATCTTCATCCCCCGCAGCTGCTTCGATATTTATCAAAGGCTTCTGATACACACTGACAAGGAGTACCAGTGGCTATTGCCAATGACTTATATTTTGCAGATAACTTAACCAATCATCGTGCTTGCAAGTAGCATCAACTCCCAGATCAAAGCGTGAGTGGTACGATTTATGACGCACTGAACACTCACAGTGTATGTCTCCTGATTAATCCTTAATTCGCTTATTAACTAGTTGCATAGGGATTCAAATGTTCTCTCGTGCGGTCTGTTAATTCCTTTGACCGCACAGTTGAATTCACTTAAATCTACCCCATTCGGTCTATAAATCACATTTCCTTCTCCGTTATATATACTAAAAGTATCCTTCTCGAAAGACATATCTGTCCATTATTAATAAACTAGTTATACTACATATTAATACACAACGACCTTAAGTTTCAGCGATTCCCAGATTATATTTTCCAGATTCTAAACTATTCAGAATATAAATTATACTAAAAACAATTGAAAATACTAAAAACTATTCAAAATATAACTACCCTAAGAAATATTTCCTAGATTATAGTTATTTTCAAGTAATTATACGACTAGAACGAGAATATACCTCCAAACCGACGTGTGAACAGGGGTTTGCCGCTTCCTCTCCTCTCTTCCTCTCTCCCCTTTCTTTTTTTTCTTGATTTTTGCTGAATATAATAGGAATTTAGGGGGCGGGTGGAGGCTTATATAGGGGGAGGGGAACCTCCCGCCCGCCCAACGGGCGGGATGCCCCTCCGCACTGTAGGGGTCCCGCACCTCCCGCCTGTTGGGCGGGCGGGATGCCCCCGCGGCCGCGTCAGGGGTCTCTTCGTGAATAAGAAAAGTTTCTTATTCGCGAAGAGACCCTTGTGTCGGTGTTTAACCGGCTGCCCACCGAGGGATATGCCCAAGGTGGTAAGTTTTAGGTGAGGAGACGCCGAGATCAGGAACTCGAAGGTGCAAGGCACACAAGATTTAGACAGGTTCGGGCCGCACGGAGCGTAACACCCTACGTCCTGTATGGTTTGTATTGCCTTTTATGTAGAATGACCTAATGATCTTCTGTTTTGAGGGGGGTCCCTGACCTCCCTTATATATCCGAGAGGTCAGAGTTACAAAGATGCTAACCAACTCCCGTCGAGGGATCACACCAGAACACATCTCGAGTAGATCCTCTCCGTGTTGGTTAGCTCTACCTCCTATTTAAACGGGATAAACAGGAGATAAACAAAATGAATAAGAGATAAGACGGGCTCAATCTTTTAAACTTCGTAACGTGCCCAGCCCGGTGGCTCCGGGTCTGACAAGCCCCCGAGCTCTTCGTAGCTGAGTATTGCAGGCTTATCGAGTACTTTCGAAGCAGTCTTCGACTTCTTCCAAAGCTTCGTCTTGAAGTCCTTCTTCGAGTACTTGCCTGGCTGCATCGAAGCTATGAGGTGCTCATGCCCCGAATTTTTGTTATGGTGTGCGATTTAAAAATCGCACTCAATATGGAGTAGCCCCCGAGCCTTAGGTTGAATCGGAGAATCAGGTTGAGGGTCCCATTAATCTGTAATCCTCCTTATCCTTCAAAGAAATTTGAAAAATAAGTAGTCGATGCCACGTACCCCGCAGCCCCCGAGCCTTGAATCCAAATCCTACAAAATTGGAGATAAGGGTCCAAAAATCGTGGCATACAGGCTAAACAATGACACGTTAAAGGGAGACCAAAGTGATGGTACAAATGATGTAATTAGACCAAAGATTCGAAAACCCCCCCTTTTTTTGGGCTAATTAGCCCTGAAAAAATGATTAATCGAATATTTAATCCAATCAGGTCACCAAATGACCCCTCACCTTCGGAATATTCCACAAAACGACTCTTGGACTTCAGAATAGTAACTTTTCCCCCTCCCGCTGGTTACTTAACCCCGCGGCAATAGGAGGGAAAATTGTGCTTTCAATCCGCATTCCGCCAAAAACCACCAAAACCCCAATCTGAGCCAAACGCCGCCGCCTTCCCCCCAAGAAAACCTCCCACTCCGACCTCCCTGCCCCTCTCCCCGCAGCCCCCGAGCATCTCGTGGCCGGCGCGTCGGAGATGACGTCCAAGAAATCAGAGATCGAAGAAATGAAGAAGGATGCGGAGCCATTGACGACGGGGTGGACACACAGTAAGTGCTCCCTCAACAATCTGAAAAAATTGGTTTCCGAGGGATTGCTGCAAGAGAAGAACCTTGTCAACTGGCGCCCCTCGTTCCGTGAGCCCTTCCCCATGGAGAATGTTGACGAAATCGTCACATTCTTCCATTTTGCCGAATGGGGATTGGCCCTCCCCACTTGTTCCTTCTTTCATGGCCTTCTTTACTACTACGGGCTTGAGCTCCATCACCTCAACCCGAATTCCGTTTGCCATATTTCTATTTTCATCCATTTCTGCGAAGCATTTCTCGGAATTGAACCCCACTGGGATCTGTTCCGCTTCCTCTTCCGCGTCAAACCCCAGTCTACCACAAAGAAACTAGCCGTGGTGGGGGGCGCCGGCATCCAACTGCGACAGCAGGCCGGCGATAACTATCTTTCATATAAATTCCCCTCAAACCTTCCTGGATGGAAAAACCTATGGTTTTACATCGAAAACCATGCTCCCCACTTGCCAACGAAGTCGAGCAGACCGCCAGTGGTGAGGGGGGAATGGAACCTTGAACCCTCCGGCATGGAGATGATACAAGTCAGAGAGCTGCTGGAGGCCATCGAGGCACTAAAGAAGGAGGGGGTGACCGGTGCCTCCGTCATATTCTCATTTTACAAGCACCGCGTCCAACCCATCCAACAGCGCTGTTGCCTAGGCTTCGAGTACACCGGCCCCGCTGACCCTTCTCGCATGTGCACAGAGGAGGTGCCAGACGAAGTCGCGCTTCAGCGAGTTCAGCGGGTGCTGCTGGACGTGAACACCGTACCGTATGTGCCCACCTTGTTCTCCGCCCGAAATCCGCCCCCGCCGGTAAGTATTCGACTTCTTTCACTGAAGAAATCTGCTACTGCACCGGCGCTGAACTGAAGGACTTTCTGCAGGGGCACACGGAGCTATATTGCAGCTACCCGCCGCAGCCTGACCTCCCCCGAGCATATCATCTCCTCCCTTCTGCTGTCCAGGAAGCTCGCCTTGCTGCAGCTCAAGGCAGCAGCGAGTCCGCCGAATGCGTGGACTCGCATGCGGAAGGAGGAGCCGAAGGCGAACCGCACCAGGACAACTCCTCCGACCAGAGCGTGGAGTTGGCCGGCGCTCTACCTCCGGTGCCAAAGGGCCAGCGGCAAGTGCGCAAACGCAAGGCCCAAGAAGTCGAGTCCTCCAGGTACTGAGTTGTTGTTTTGGCTAGTTGCCAGGTATCAATGGTGCTGAATACTGGCAGTATCCACTTGCAGTCTTCCTGCTCCGCCACCCGGGACTGAACCCGAAGGGGTGGAAACAGGCCCCACCGCCGCCGCTGCGGTGACAATTGCCGTGGCGGGGACCCCACCATCGGCCGGCCAGGCCTCGCCGTCAGCAACGGGCGTTCCTCGACGGGCCTGGCGAGTGAAGAAGGCCGCCAAAAAGAAGTCGACGCTGTGAGTTGTCCTCCTGTCGCTTGAAGATCTTGCTTTTGCCCACTTGGATAACAATGTCTTTGATGTCATCAGGGCGGCGAGCGCCGTACAACTGCAGCTGGAGCCGGGCGCGGCTGTGGCGGCCCCAGAGCCATCGACCCGCGCTGATCCCTCCGGTGCGGAGCCTGCCTCGACTGCTGCAGCCTCCCCGCCCTCGGCGCCTGGGGGGCCAGTACCCGCGGAGGTGGCCCCTGAGGCGGATGCGGCGCTCCCCGACTTGCCGCCCCCCGAGCCCCGGCAAGAGGGAGCTGGACCCAGTGGCGGAGAACAAGTCGAGATCCCTGACGCCGCTCATACCGATGGCACAGGTATGCGCTTACCCGCCCGTGACTGGCTGCCGAGGTCTGGGCATAATGTGTTGACCACTTTGTATGCTTGCAGGTGTCCAGCCGCCGCCGTCCGGGGATGCCGCCGGACCCTCGGGGGGCCCCGTGAGGTGTTGAGGGCCGGGCCAGGGCACCAGAACGTCATCACCACCGACCTGGTGGATGACCTCCTGCTGTCGGCAGAGAACCTGAAGACCTTCAAGAGCACCTTCAAGGAGTTGTACGACTTCTCCATGGTAATACTCAGGTAATGTTCCAGATGTGCACGTTAGAGAGTTGTTGAGGACTCATTCTCCCCCTTTTGCGCAGCATGTGATCACCAAATCCCAGAAGAAGTCGGAGAAACTCCGCGCGGTCGTGAGTGACGCGCGAGAGCTAGCTGCCCTGGACAAGCGCATCTCCGAGGAAATCACGAAGAATTGCTATCTGCAGCGAGAGCTTGATATACTGAAGCAAGAAAGGACTCGAGAGACCTGGCTGCTCAAGAATGACCTGAAAAACATGGAGAAGGCCAACTCCGAGCTCCAACAACAGCTCAAGGAGCAACAAGCAGAGTACCAAGAGCAGCTCAAGGCAGAGAAAAAGGCGCACCAAGGTAGGCCCTCGCTCCCTTCGAGTACTTTTCCTTAGTTACTTCCCTTAGATGCTGAAGTACCCTTACCACAGAGCTTAGAAAAATAACGAAACACAAAGAGGAGCTGCTTACTGACGTGAAGAATATGCTGTATCGTCGTACAGATGACGTCGAAAGGCTGCAGAAGGTGATCGGCGACACTGAACGTCAGTTCATCGACTGCCTTCAGCAAGTCAAGACGCTGGGCGAGAAGGGCGAGCAGCTGCGCAAGGAGCTGGAAGACCTCCGGGGGGCCGCCCAGGAGCTGGTGGAAATGGTGGATCCGCCAGAAGAAGGCGAAGCAGGCCCGCGGCCCCTGCTGGAGCGGCTCCGCGAGGCCCCGAAGAAAATGCTGAAGTTCCTGTCCGAAGCTCCAGTTGCGTGCGTGAGTAATGCCCTCGCCTATGTAAAGTCCTTCGTGCCAAATGCACAGCTGAGCATCTTTGCGCAAGGGATGGCGGCGGACTGCACAGACGAGCGATTCGAAGAGTACTTGTCGGTGTTTAACCGGCTGCCCACCGTGGGATATACCCAAGGTGGTAAGTTTTGGGTGAGGAGACGCCGAGATCAGGAACTCGAAGGTGCAAGGAACACAAGACTTAGACAGGTTCGGGCCGCGCGGAGCGTAACACCCTACGTCCTGTATGGCTTGTATTGCCTTCTGTATAGAATGACCTAATGATCTTCTGTTTTTAGGGGGGTCCCTGACCTCCCTTATATATCCGAGAGGCTAGGGTTACAAAGATGCTAACCAACCCCCTCCGAGGGATCACACCCAAACTGATCTCGAGTAGATCCTCTCCGTGTTGGTTAGCTCTATCTCCTATTTAAACGGGATAAACAAGAGATAAATAAAACAAATAAGAGACAAGACGGGCTTAATCTCTTAAACTTCGTAACGTGCCCAGCCCGGTGGCCCCGGGTCTGACAGTACTTGCAAGAGGCCCAACCTGTAGCGGAGCAAATTGTACACAATGTACTGCAGGATTAGGGTGTATGAAACAATTAATCATTCTCTTATGTAATGCTTTACTCGACATCTCTACTTGTTTGCGTGTCCTAGCTGAATTGGGATCCAGGCTTACGAGACTCAAGTAGTGGACGCCTCCCTGGGTGCAACGACCCGAAGGGCAGCTAGTACTCGTTTAACAGAATAGCCACAACTCGATCGAGCGGGTCTAAACTTGTTAGGAAAGAACGCGAGCATCGTCGCGGGTTTGCCGTGCGTAGGGCTTAAAAATAAGACTGTCCCGAGCGCGGCGGCCGGGGTGTAGTTGAAGGTCGCTCCTGCTGTGAGCGTGCTCCGTAAGCTGGAGAAGACCCGGACGGACGGATCAAGCTTGCAAGGAGCGAGTGCGGGTAGCGCCGCGAGCTTGCCATTCCTTTTGGCAAAAACAAGACTGTTCTGAGTGCAGCCACTCAGGATGTAGTCGATGTGGCTCTTTATGCGAGCCTTTCCAACATACTAGGTGTAAGCCAGTCGAGCGGATCGACTGTGTTGGAAAAAGTGCGACTGCTGTCGCATGTGACCATCGAAGGTCGCGGCGGAACTCGATGTGCCGAGGAGTTAGCCGGAGCCGAGGGCTCTGTCGGAAACGAAAGTCGAAGGGGGATGACCGTGGCCGTAGCCTCCGCGTCATGCGCGACAAGAAGTCGAGATATATATATATGTTTGCACGTGACACTGGCCATCGTGGAAGTAAGAAGGCATGTACAACCCGAGTCGTGTGGCTCACGGCCCCCGAAGTGATTCGGGAGAAGGAGATCTTCTGAGCCCCCGGGGAATTAGCGATCACCGGGCCTCGACTTAAGGGTAGAACTTGCGCAGGTTCTGAACGTTCCAGGAGTTCGGGACTTCACGACCCTCGGGGAATTGTAGTCGACAAGACCCTGGCCTTGTGACCTGCTTGACGACGAACGGGCCTTCCCACCTTGAATTGAGCTTGTGGAGGCCGGACTCGTCCTGAATACGGCGCAAGACCAAATCACCGACGCTGAATGACTGCTCCCTGATGTTGCGATCATGGTATCGCCGGATCCCCTGCAGGTACCGGGCTGACTGAACAAGGGCGGTGCAGCGAGCGTCTTCCACAGAATCAAGCTCTAGCTGCCGCGCCTCGTCCGCCTCACCTTCACTGTACATTTCGACCCTTGGCGACTTCCACATGATATCGGCTGGTAGAATGGCTTCGGATCCATACACGAGGAAAAAAGGTGTTTGTCCTGTGGCTTTGGACGGCTGAGTCCGAAGCCCCCAGACGACATGCGGCAACTCGTGCACCCATTTGCCTCCCTTCTTGCTGTTTTCATCATAAAGTCTCTTCTTGAGGCCGTCAATGATCAAGCCATTCGCCCTTTCGACTTGTCCATTAGCCCTGGGGTGTGCAACCGAGACATATTTAACTTCAATGCAAGCATTCTCGCAGAACTCCCAGAACTGGTTCGCCGTGAAGTTTGACCCCAAGTCCGTGATGATGGAGTTGGGGAAGCCGAAGCGATGCATAATATCTGAGATGAAGTCGACGACCCGGTCTGGCGTGAGCTTGGCTATCGGCTTGTACTCGATCCACTTAGTAAACTTGTCGATAGCCACCAGGACATGGGTGAAGCCGCCTGGTGCCGTCGTGAAGGGCCCGATCATGTCAAGGCTCCAACAGGCAAAAGGCCAGGATGGCGGTATGGTGATGAGGCTATGAGCTGGGACATTGAAAGGCCCTTGTTTGGTTTTGGTAATTGATGGACAACTTAGGTGGACTAATAAGTGTTTATGTTGAGATACACAGGAGATTAGTCCACACAAAGACACTAGTATGAGCAACATGTGCCATGGAGGAGAAATGGCTAAGGGTTGATGCTATGCTCATATAGTGTGATCGAGGAGCTCATTGCATATGAGACATAACATGGAGTTATGTGACCAAAATGGAGAAGATCAAGACAAGGCTTGGCTTGATGGACCGGTTGCAATGGAGAAGGGCAAGTCAAGGCTTTGAAGCGAGGGACCGCGAGGCGGTGAAGCTTGGACAAGATTTGGCGCCGATGGACCGAGGCAACGGTGAAGAGCGAGCAAGGTCAAGATCGATGGACCAAAGAGGTTATGTGATGATATGGAGTGGATCATATCATTCAAGGAAGATCAAGCCAAGTGTTAACTTATAAAGATGATCAAAAGGCTTGATGGAATTTGGTGCTTGTGTGGCATCAACATTTGGGAAAATGAAATGAAATGCGCAAGGCAAAGGTATGACTTGTAGGGCATTTCATTTCACCGGTCAAAGGTTGTGTAGAGAAGTGCATGACCGGATTTAGGATAGATGGCCGTACTATCAAGAGGGGCAAACTTGTTTACATATCGGTCATCTAGTGCCACTTGAGCGATCTAACATTGCGATGTTGCTAGGATCGAGTGGCGTGGTGAGATCAAGTGAAAATCCTTTGAAAATGATTGTGAAATGCTAACACACATGCACATGGTGTTGTTCACGTGGTGGTGTTGGCACATTTGCAAAGGAGAAAGAGTTGGAGTTGATGTTGATCAACTTTGGAAAGCAAGAAAGGTTTTTCGGTTTTCTCCGGAAATTAGGTTGTCTCTTGGAGTGGAATACTGCTTTGATCCATTATGTTTTGGACCAAGTATTCAGTTGGGTTATGTTGCCCTCTGAATTAGCTTTCCATAGAGTCCAAGATCACCTAATTTGGACATCGGAGCTAAGAGTTATGGCCGTTTTACCGAGGTACATTTCTGCTGAAAATAGACCTGCGGACGGTCCGCCCATGGGGGGCGGACGGTCCGCCGTTATCCCGGATGAGCTCTAACAGAGCCATTTTTGGCTCTGTTGGTGGTCCAAAATGAACTGCGGACCGTCCGGTCCATGGGGGCGGACGGTCCGCCATTAAAAGCTGAAACGGGCGCAGATTCTTGGTAGTTCTATCTTGGGTGTCCAAAATGAACTGCGGACCGTCCGGTCCTTGGGGGCGGACGGTCTGCCTCCTACTGAAAATTCTAGGACAGAAACACTACGGTTTCTGTGTGTGCTCACTTTTTGAACTGCGGACAGTCCGCCCATGGGGTGCGGACAGTCCGCCGGTGACTTCCAGATTTAGTTAGAGATGTTTGCAAATCGGTTGGTTCGAAGTTTTGAACCGCGGACAGTCCGCCCCAGGGGCGCGGACAGTCCGCCGGGGCTCTAACGGTCGACTCTGACACATAATAATTGCTGTTCTAGCCGTTGGTTTTGAATGGCGGACGGTCCGGTTTCTGTGAGGCGGACAGTCCGCGAAATCTCTGTTTTCTCGGGATTTGAGTGTAACGGCTAGTTTGGGGCCTCCCTCTATAAATAGAGGGTGTGGCCGGCCATTTGAGGGTGCTGAGCACCTTGGGGACTTGGTGTCCATGTGTGAGAGTGCTTGAGAGCCCTCTACTCACTCTAACTTGATAGTGATCATCCAATTGAGTGAGAGAGCGATTCTAGTGCGATTGCTTTGAGAGATTGCATCGAGTGGCACTAGGTGATCGTGTTGCAAGCCGGTGTGCTTGTTACTCTTGAAGGTTGCCACCTCCTAGACGGCTTGGTGGGAAGAGGCTCCGTTGAAGCCCGCAAGAAGATTGTGTGGTGCTCCGGAGAAGAGATTGTGAGGGGTATTGTGCTCACCCCGCGGGAGCCGCGAAGAGCAACTCTAGTTGAGCGAGACGTGAAGAGCAACAAGTGGTTCGTCCGGATCATGTGCTAGAGCTCGGTGTGAGCACTCCACGTGGGAGAGTGTGACTTGAGAGTCACCACTAGCAAGAGGATCGGCGGCAACCTTGGACCTTGTCTCAACGGGGATTAGCTTGGCGGCAACCAAGTGAACCTCGGGATAAAAATCACCGTGTCAATCTTGTCTACTCTTCTCGGTGGTTTGCATTCTCCAAATCACAAGTCTTGTATTTACATTCATATATATCTTGTGCTTGTGTAGTTGCTCTCTAGTGTTTAGTTAGTTTGTGTAGCTTGCTAATCATCTTCTTGCTTGTGTAGCTAGAAGTAAAGATCATAGTGTAACTAGTTAGCTTGTGTAGTTTAATTAGTTGATCTTGCTTAGATTGTGTAGCTAAGCAAGTTGAGCTCTTGAGTTTGTATTGTGTATCCTTGTCCTTGAGCATCTAGTGAGCTTAGGTTTGGCTTTGTGCTATTGCCCATTAGAATTGTGTAGGAGCTGCACTTGTTTGTAAAGTACTAGTGCTTAGACTTGTGTGGTTTGGCATTAGAATTGTTAGGAGAGCTCTTACTAGCTTGGCACTCCATTTGCTTTGTGTAGGATCTTTTTGGAAGTGCCTTAGAGTCATAGTTAGAGGGGTGAAGTCTTGGCTAAGCGAATAGTTTCAATTCCGCATAAGTTTCGGTTAGCCGGCGCAATTAGTTTTAGAAAGGACTATTCACCCCCCCTCTAGTCCGCCATCTCGATTCTACAGACATGCGTCTGTTTGCCGAAGAATTGACAATTTTGGCACCTGCGCACGAGATCCTCCGCGTTGGTGACTGTAGTAGGCCACCAGAAGCCGGCCCTGTATGCTTTCCCAACCAGCGTTCTTGAAGCCGCATGGTTGCCGCAGACGCCTTCGTGGATCTCCCGCAGTATGTCGTAACCATCTTCCTTCGTGACACACTTCATGAGAACTCCAGAACGAGCGCCACGTCGGTAGAGCTTGCCGTTGACCAGGGTGAAGCCCTTGCTTCTTTGCAAGACGCGTACCGCTTCTGCACTCTTGGCGTCAATTCCCGCTGGTAGCGGTTGGTCTTGAATGAAGTCGATAAAGGCCGCTCGCCAGTCCTCCCCCAGCACCATAACCTCTCGATCGGGTTGTTGGGAACCCGAGTCGATGGTTACCTGCGGAGAAGGCTTGATGGATGGCTGATCGAGCTCCTGGACGAAAACCCCCGGCAGGACTTGAGCGCGCGTTGACCCCAACTTGGACAGGATATCTGCGCCAACATTGTGCTCCCGTAACACATGGTGAACCTCCAAGCCGGAAAACTTGCTTTCCAGCTTGCGCACTTCCTGTACGTATGCATCCATTGTCTTCTTGTTGCAGTCCCATTCCTTATTGACCTGCTGAACAACAAGAAGAGAATCGCCATATACGAGTAGTCGCTTGATCCCTAGTGATATCGCCAAACGAAGCCCGTGAAGCAAGGCTTCATACTCGGCTTCATTATTGGATACCTTCCATAGGATCTGAAGGACGTACTTCAGTTGTTCGCCACGTGAGGAGATAAGCAAAACACCAGCGCCCCCGCCGTCGAGCTTGAGGGACCCATCAAAATACATGGTCCAGTGCTCTGGCTTGTCCACTGGGGTTGGAACTTGATTCTCCCTCCATTCAGCCATGAAGTCGACTAGAGCCTGTGACTTGATTGCAGTGCGTGGCTTGAAGTTGATTGACAAAGCCCCAAGTTCCACTGCCCACTTAGATATGCGTCCCGTGGCATCTTGATTATGGAGAATATCCGCCAGCGGGAAATCCGTAATCACAGTGATCTTGTACTCGTCGAAGTAATGGCGCAACTTTCTTGATGTAATTAGAATTGCATATAACAGCTTTTGAACAGCTGGGTACCGTACCTTTGATTCGGAGATGACCTCGCTGACGAAGTAGACAGGCCTCTGCACTCCAAACGCATGGCCCTCTTCGCCTCGCTCGACTACAATAGCACTGCTGACAACGTGGGTTGTCGCCGCGATGTAGAGTAGTAGATCCTCTTCCGGTAGCGGAGCTGTAAGGATCGGAGGGGACTGGAGGTGAATTTTCAAGTCTTGCAGAGCTCGCTCGGCCTCCTCCGTCCATTGAAACTTGTCTTGGCGTTTTAGGAGCTTGAAAAAAGGTAGTCCTCTCTCCCCGAGTTGGGAGATGAACCTGTTCAGGGCCGCCATACAACCTGTCAGCTTCTGCACATCCTTGATTGTGGCCGGAGCCTCCATATCAGTAATGGCAGTGATCTTTACAGGGTTGGCTTCGATGCCCCGGTTGCTGACGATGAACCCGAGCAATTTTCCTGAAGGTACTCCAAAAACGCACTTGGTGGGATTGAGTTTCCACCGATATCTGCGTAGACTGCTAAATGTTTCCTCCAAATCTACGATCAAGTTATCGGAATCCCTGGTCTTGACGACCACATCATCCACATAGGCCTCAACATTCCGGTGCAGCTGATCCGCGAAACACATCTGGATCGCGCGCTGATATATTGCTCCTGCATTCTTCAACCCGAAGGATATTGTTTTGTAAGCATAAGTCCCGTACGGCGTGATGAATGCAGTCTTGATTTGGTCCTCCTCCTTGAGCGCAATCTGATGATACCCTGAGTAACAATCAAGAAAACAAAGAAGGACACATCCAGCTGTCGAATCGATGACTTGGTCAATGCGCGGCAGCCCAAAATGATCTTTTGGGCAATGCTTGTTGAGATCGGTGTAGTCGACACACATTCTCCATTCATTGTTTTTTTTCTTTACAAGGACGGGATTCGCTGCCCACTCTGGATGGATTACTTCTTTAATGAATCCAGCCGCGAGAAGTTTAGCGATCTCCCGTTTAATGGCCTCACGCTTGTCGTGGGCAAACCTCCGCAGGCGTTGCTTCTTAGGCGTGGCCTTCGGGTGTACATTCAAAGCATGCTCAATCAACTCCCTGGGCACCCCTGGCATATCTGCTAGTTTCCATGCGAATATGTCTCGGTTAGCCCGAAGAAAGCTGACGAGCGCGAGTTCCTATTTGTTACCCAAGCCCGCACCGATGATGGCGGTCTTGGATGAATCTCCCTCCTGGAGCTGGATCGTCTTGAGGGCCACATCATCAGTCGACTGGATGCTCGACTTGTTGGCCTTCTTGGAAGGAATCTCCAGCCCGGTCTGGGAGAGCTGCTGCGCGGCCGCGAGTACTTCTCCCGAAGCATCTGGCACGCGAGTAGTCGAAGCGTACTGGATCGCCTCCTGATTGCAATCGTACGACTTCTTCAAGTCGCCGCGGAGGGTGAGCACTCCACCGAGTCCTAGCATCTTAAGAAGCAGATAGACATAATGCGGCACTGCCATGAACTTGGCAAGTGCCGGTCGACCCAGTATTGCATGGTAAAAAGAGTCAAAATTAGCCACTTCGAACTTGATGAATTCAGTACGATAATTCTCCCGCGTGCCGAAGGTGACTGGGAGGACCACCGTACCAAGCGAGTGCGCCGCATTACCTGGGACGATGCCGTAGAAGGGGGACTTGCTGGGAACCAGCATATCCTTGAAATCCAGACCCATCTTCTTTAAAGTGCTGACGAAGATGAGATTGAGCCCACTTCCGCCATCGATCAGGACCTTGGTAAGCTTGACCTCCGCCACCACAGGATCCAGGACCAGGGGAAATTTACCGGGCTCGGAAAAGCTCGTCCACTGGTCATCACGAGAGAACGAGATGGGGACCTCCGACCAACGGAGTGGTCGTGGTACCGCCGGCTCAATGGACAAGATCTCCCGAAGAAGCAGCTTCTGGTCCCACCTGGAACCGAAATCCTCATCTCTTCCGAAGATAACGTTGACGACCTTTGAGGCATCCTGGAACTTCGGATTGCGCCCCTAGTCATCGTGGTCGTCATCCTCGGGTTCTTTGTCAGCAGGCTTCTTATTCTTCTTTCCACCACCGGTGTTGCTGAACGTCCTCCGAAGGTGGTAGCAGTCAATGGCGGCATGGCTAGCGCCCGGGTGCCACGGGCACTTCTTCTGCAGGAGCTTCTCGAACTCCTCCTGAGTTGTCGACTTCTTGCTCCGCGAAGGACGATCGAGAGCCGCGATGACATCATCTGGCTTTCGTTTCTGGGGTGGCCCGGAAAAGTCCCGTTGGCCTTTGTCGCTGCGGTTGTCGTTTGGGCGCCGCAGACTGCTATCGTGGCGCCGCGGGAACCGCTCCCGCATCTTCTCCTCCTGTTCGGACCAATCATGCATCATATCACGAAGGCCCGCAACAGTTTTCGGCCTGTTCCGCCCGAAGTCCCTGTATATGCTCGGGTCGGTGATGCCGTTGTAGAAACAGTCGATGATGTCCTCCTCCGAGATGTTCACGATGGTGGCGCGGACGTCGAAGAAGCGACGCGTGTAGGACCGCAAGAGCTCGTTGCGTTCTTGCTTGCACTGGGCAAGATCATGTCGAGTACCTGCACGAGCAATCGCTCCCTGGAAATTGTCGATGAAGACCTTTTTAAGTCGTTCCCAGGAGTCGATGGAGTTGCTGCCGAGGCTCTCCAGCCAAGTGAGCGGCGCAGGGTCCAAAGCCATTGGGAAGTAGACGACTTTGGTAACGTTAGAGCCCCCTGCTACCTTGATAGCCGTGGAGTAACAATAGAGCCACTGCTGAGGAGCCTGCTTGCCGTCGTACTTGGTGATGCCAATGGGTTTGAAACCCTCTGGGTACTTGTAGCTGCTGAAACGTGTAGAGAAAGCAGGAAATCGATCACTACAGTTAGTACCTTCATTTTCGACTTCTTCGCGGGTCTTGCGCCTGGAAGAAATTACGGTCCGCGCATCGCGGCCTTCATTGATGTGCTGGCGCAGATCCTCCGGAAGAAGTCGATGATTGGCTTGTCATGGCTGACCCCCTTGCGGTGGCTGCTGCCTCCCGCCAGGGGTCTGGCTCCCGCGAGCGTTGTCGTTGCTGGGCTGGTGTCGAGGACGGCCGCCAGCCGTTCGGCTGTGAGCCTGGCTCCGGCTTTCACCCATGCGCTCCTCCCTGATGGTGGGCGCCGGGTTGTGCTGATCCAACTGGATCCAGGCCCTCTGTGCATAAAGGAGCGCTTGACGCACTTCCGGATCATGGCTGCGCTCAAGGATGGCCGTTACCCTGGCGATGTTGGCCACCGGGGTCCGGAAACCCCGCTCGCTTACGGCGGCAAACTCAGGGTCGAGCTCGCGATGCATAGATCGCCTTCGCTCGTTGGCCCTCCTCCGCCGGATCGCGCGGGCCCTGTTCCTGGCCCTCCGCGCTTCGCGATCGGCATCGTT
This sequence comes from Panicum hallii, assembly GCF_002211085.1. Taxonomy (NCBI): domain Eukaryota; kingdom Viridiplantae; phylum Streptophyta; class Magnoliopsida; order Poales; family Poaceae; genus Panicum; species Panicum hallii. The sequence continues at coordinate 44,882,953 of NC_038047.1, forward strand.
CTCGTCAGCGGTGTCGGCTGTGATCTCATCCTCAGAGATCGCTTCAAAGTTGACGATGAGGAGATCCTCGTCGCCCTCGCCTTCTTCGGCCATCAGCACCTGGCGGGAGGAGAGCTCAAGAGAACTTTCGTCGACTAGTTCAGTCGAACCCTCCGCCACGGTGGCCAAAGGCCTGCCCTCTTGAAAAGGCAAGGGCTTAAGGTGGGCCACGAGTCGACCCTCTGCCTCGAGTAGATTGGGGAGCGGCATGCCCCTCCACCTCCAGTGCACCACGTGCCCCTCCGACAGAGAGGTGACCACCAAATCATCGGTACCGGAACAACCCGAAGCCCCCCGACACGCGGTGGCTTCAAACTTTCCGACCTGGAGTAGCAAGTCCAGGTCCTTCTCTAACATGGAGAGGGACCCAGAGGCGTTGGCCTCCTGAAGGTCAGTGGCCGATTCGCACAAGCCGAGTTGAGATCGGCTAAGCAGATCCCTAGATTGGAACGAGTCCAAACCAGGGGGAATTGCCGCAACACCAGAAGAAGTCGAGGCTGGAGCGGGCTCCATCTCGATCTGTGCTGCGGAGGTGTGGAGCGGCAAGTTGTCGAGCCCGTCGACGAACTTGTCGAGGTCGCTGCGGAGATCCGCAACGGGGGTTTTTGGCTTCATGTCGACGAGGAATCGCCGGAAACTGCCCGCACCATCTGCGACGCAGACCCATGAACCAAAAACGAATGTCGTGCCCTGAGAGGGAACTGACCTGATGAATTTGAACGATGCCATCGAGCTCGCCGATGGATCTTCGACGCGCTCCCCTACCTGGCGCGCCAGCTGTCGGTGTTTAACCGGCTGCCCACCGAGCGATATGTCCAAGGTGGTAAGTTTTGGGTGAGGAGACGCCGAGATCAGGAACTCGAAGGTGCAAGGCACACAAGATTTAGACAGGTTCGGACCGCACGGAGCGTAACACCTACGTCCTGTATGGTTTGTATTACCTTTTATGTAGAATGACCTAATGATCTTCTGTTTTGAGGGGGGTCCCTGACCTCTCTTATATATCCGAGAGGTCAGAGTTACAAAGATACTAACCAACTCCCGTCGAGGGATCACACCAGAACACATCTCGAGTAGATCCTCTCCGTGTTGGTTAGCTCTACCTCCTATTTAAACGGGATAAACAAGAGATAAACAAAATGAATAAGAGATAAGACGGGCTCAATCTCTTAAACTTCGTAACGTGCCCAGCCCGGTGGCCCCGGTGCCTAGAAAAAGATTTGGCACCTCCCGCCCGTTGGATGGGCGGACGTACCTCTTTTTTAAAATTTTCCAAATCGGCACCTTTTTCGAATTTAATTTTTTAATCTTTTTTTTTAAAAAAATTCGCATCCGGACGACCTGGCACGCCCGCACCCGCGCCTGGGCCTGGCCCCCATATAACTTGGCATGACCCATTTGGTGCTGCACTATTGTTGGGCCGCTGTGTCGAATCCAGAGAGCGAGGCTGGTTGGGCCTTCCGTGCTATCGTCGTGCGGTAGTAATTGCCCAATTGGTTTCTGCTGGCTCGGGTGTCAGACGACGGACGCATCATTGTCCCGCGCCGTGCAGAGAGTTTTTTTTTCCTTTTGAAGGGAACGGGAGGAGGATACAGAGATTTTGTTAGCACTGAGAGTCTGTAGTATAGTAGATTTTGCATCTTGTAGCACACGTGTCGATGTTCAGTTCAACCAACGCATCTCTCTGTTCCTTGTCAAAAAGAAAAAGAAAACATGCATCTCTCTGTAACCGTCGATGGAGCATAGTAGTAGTATGTACACACTAGTGAACAGTGAAAAATAATTTTACTAGAGAAAAAACAGTGAGAAAACTCGATTCTACAAGAATCCTCTACTACACTCACCTCTATACATATTTACAAACAGGGCGTGTATATATACCGTACACATGTACCAGCCACAGCCCACATGGAGCTGAAGTATCTGTATCTGTACACTGTACATACGTCCTCAAAGCGACGAAGAAATGATGAGTACTCGAAGGCACGAAAGAATGCAAGCGTCTACTAGATGCCATCCCGATGGAGCTAATCAGCTAGCCAATGTACACTGCGTGCCCTGCTGCGTGCTCTGCTCGCGCGGCCACGGCCTCGACCGCGCGGCGGCACAGCGGGCACGACGCGTGCCGGAGCAGCCAGGCGTCGATGCACGGCAGGTGGAACGTGTGCCCGCACTCCGGCAGGCTCCGCGCCGTCTCGCCGGCCTCGAAGTCCTGGAGGCAGACGGAGCAGCCGGTCCGGTCGCCGGTGGCGGCGTCCAGGGGGGTGCGCTCGGTGAAGGTCACGGACGGGAGCGCCTCGATGGCGGCGGCCGGCATGCCCTTCGCGGCGGCGGCGGCGCCCGTCTCGAACATGTCCGCCAATGTCGGCGCCATCTCGCCGAACGGCGAGTCCACCGCGTTCATCTGCGCGACCGGAACAGAAGCGCGTTAGTTTGAAACTGCTTGATCGATCAATCAGGATGAACAGAGAGGTCATTAGCGCATCGCGTACCTGGCTGTCGACGGCGCTCTGCACGGCGGGGTCAACCTTCTCGCGCACCAGGCGCCCGGTCAGGAGGCTCCAGATCACGTCGAGCTGATGAAGCAAGTAGCCCAAATTATTGGTTTAATTTCTGAGCGAGTTGTATTGGATTGAATGATGATAAGGTGGGCATCCAAAGCAATGCAATTACCACGTAGAGGACGCTCCAGATCCCCGAGTCGTGGGAGCGCCAGATGGCGACGGAGGAGTCGACGACCTCCATGGACACGACGGCGCCGGAGATGGCCCCGATGCCGGCGCCGCGCACCAGGCCGCTCTCCGTGGCCAGCCCGATCAGCGCGCCGGTCACGGCCCCGAGAACCATGCCCACTGCAAAACATTAAACGCCGTGAGAATCCACGAGCCCGGGCGGTCGACGAAGATGGAAGACGCGACACTTGGATCGAATCAAGGCAAACAAATATTACCTGCCGCGAAGACGAAGGTGACGATGCCCCGGGCCACCGCCCCGGCGACGCGCGCCGGCAGGCGGGAGACGCTCCTGGCTCTGCCTCCCGCGCCGCCGATCGGCGCCGCCGGCGTGTCGTGGCGCGTGGACGGCGTGCTGGGAGAGAACGATGTGCTGGCGAAGGAGACCGCTGCCGCCTCCACCTCCACCTCCATGATCGCTCGCTCGCTCTGTACGGACGCTGCCGCTCGCAGGAGAGGAGATAGAGACACGACAGGAGAAAGGTGGAAGAAGAACCTTGCGGCCGAGCTCAATAATATCTTCGTACAGAGACGAGACTGACTCCGATCGAAGGGGGCTTTGCAGACTCGTAGCGCGTGTGGAAATTTATAAGTTCTTCATGTGGTTCTGCGCGATGCTGTCTCTACGGTTCGAGCAGCGCGTGGTTCTGGTTGAAGACTTGTGGGTGTGCCCCCGGGGGTTGCGGGGCCGTGGCTTGCTCTGGCTGAACGCGTCCTCCTCCCTCGCGCCGGCTGCGCCCGGCCCGGCAGGTCAGCCGTGCACCCGTGGCTGCTGCTCCGGCGGTGGGTCTGACGTGGCGAGCCCGCTGCCGGTGGAACGCGTCCGTCAGGGAGGGCACGGCGGCATCCAGGCAGCAGCGCCGGCCGCCTGGGCGCCTGGCTAGAGCTTCGTACCCGCGCAACGTTGTGCCGGGCGCATAAATGCCAACCATCCCGGCACGCGGCTGACGGCGACGGCGCCCCCCCGGGTGGTTGACTTGGCGCCTCGACGCGCTTCGCTTCCTTGCCCCGCTCGGTCTCTTAACGGCTAAGCTTTCCCTCTTCCCGTACACCACGACCAACCACGGCGACGATGACGCGATCCCTGCTGCCCCTGCGCTCGTCGGTGTCCGTCACCTCGTCTCACCTTCACCCGTGGCTCCTTGAAAGGGAGTTCCGAAGCATCTCGCCGGCTCACCGGCTGTAGGGGGAGGAACAGTGGACGACGTGGACAAAGCACACAGCTCGCTAGCTCGCCCGTCAATTTCCGTGGGCTGCTGACTGACTGACCGCGCGTGAGATGAGGTGAGGTGACAAGAGGAAGGAAAACAGGTGTTTCAACGGAGGCTTTGATACTTTGATTTGGAGACCGCCAGGTTAACTAAATTCTACGGGAATTTAAAGCTTTGCCTGCGACATCCGACTTGTGCTCTCCCTCTGCCTGTGGTCAGTGGTCTGCTCCCAACGCAGCGCGGGTGAAAATGACCGTGCTGACGAATGATCAGTCTACTTCTGTTAGTACGTCTCATGTCATTCAGGCAACTCTGTTTCTTATTGTTTTCTTTTACGGATTGGAGTGGCTCCAATAATTTAATTGCTTTGGGGATGTTTGGTTGTTTGAAGTTTATTTTAAGCCTGTTATATTGGATGCTTGGACTCTAATTAGAAATATTAAATATAGATTAATGATAAAATAAATTCCAAAACCCTAGGCTTATTCGTGAGATGAATCTATTAAGCCTAATTAGTCTGTGATTAGCCCGTACGATGCTACAATAAACATGTGCTAATTATGAATTAATTAGACTTAATAGATTCATCTTGTGAATAAGTCTAGACTTATGCAGTTAGTTTTATAATTAGCTTATATTTAGTATTTCTAATTGGTATCGAAACATTCGATCTGACATAGCTTAAAATAAATTTCAAGGAACCAAACATCCCCTAACCATGTCTTCACGTACGTCCTCTTCCACGGATATAAAGACTTGCAAGTTTGTTCAAACCATACTAAATTTGGTCAAGTTTATAAAGAAATGCATTAATATATACCATAGTAATGCTCATTTCATACTGTAGATATCATTCAACTTTTTCAATAATCTTGGTTAAACTTAAAATAGTTTAATTTAGGATAAATACAAAAGTCCTTGTATTTGTAGATAAAGAGGGAACTCTAATGTAATATATCAAGTGTTTGGAATTTGGATACTTTGACGGGTAGTTTGGCAGTGACGCTGGGATGCAGGGGAACCATGGGCCGAAAAATCTTTTGGGCCTTTTAGCTGAGCTTCTTACACGAGCTCCGAAGAAAAATATTTCTAGATAAACACCTCTTTAAAAATCTCTCGACCTTTCTCGACTTGCTACAATCCGGAAGGCGATCTCCAGACGATTTCCAGATCTTCCTCTCCCTCACCGAGGCACGCGTAGAGCGAGCCTGTCGGTGGCGGGCGGCCCCGCGGGGCGTGCTTGGCAGTGCCGCGACCCTCCTGCGGCCTCCTGTGGAGCGAGCCTGGCGGCAGTGCGTGGATCCGGTGCTTGCGTGTGAGCTTTGTGATGTGAATCTCAGCGAGGGAACTGTATATATGTATTGTTGTAGGTATGATATTAGTGACAAAATAAGGATTCCAAGATCCGCTTTTCTGCTTGGGGAGTTTGGTTCATCCACCATCCGTGCTGGTATGTCCTTGCATTGACCGTGAGATGAAGATTTTGGACTTCCAGTTTGTTTCCAGCGATGGTGGCATCTCTGAACGGTCTGGAAGTTTGTTTCCAAGCTCCTTTGTTACCGTCTTTGTTGGTGGTTTGATCTTGGCAGAGTCCGATAGGTGCATGGTGCATAGCAAAGGCGTTTGCTATGGAGGTTTTGACATTGATGATGTTTTCAGCGGTGAAGTCATCTTTTGTGTCGGTGTCTTCGCCTTCTATGTGCCATGTTGTGCCTTCGATGCCCATGCCGTCATCGGTGGCATCAATTTCACTATCAACAATATGGTGGCTCCTAATAAGAGGTGGCTTGGTACTCATACTAACGACAATGCTAATTTGTTAACCAGCGTCTCTTTCTACCAACTTGTGAGATCAGGTTGGTTTTCAGTTCCCACCTCTTCTGGTGGTTTGCTTCCCCTTCTGGGTATATCATTGTCTGGCGGGTCGAGGTTGTCGGTGGTTGAGGCGCTAGATCCCTTGTTCTCCGACGAGGCTTCGACGAGGCGATGGCCACCAGGGGCAAGCCTAGAATTTGGGAGGTGGGTATTCAAAATTTCAAATGGTGTAATTTTTTTTGACAGCTCAACCTCTGATCCATACTATATATTAATAGCATATAATGGAGTATCAACAACATATATCATTCATAATTTGAATTTGTTTAACATATAGATAATAGAACACTAAATGATCAACATATCATAGTGGGAACATCTAAAATAAATATAGGATAAATTCTAAAATAGCAAATGATATTGATAAAAATGCTTACAGATTACAAGATAACTTTACGATCATTCATGGCTTGAAAATACTTGATGATGTTCTCATCATTTGCTTGCAAGAAGAATTCACTTTCCATGAATGTGACCAAACAATTATTCAAAAATTTCTGCCCTATCTTGCTTCTTAGCTTGTTTTTGATAGTGCTCGTTGCAGAAAAGATCCTCTCAACATCACCGGTTGCAACAAGAAGAACTAGCATCAACTTGAGAAGTTTATATACAATATCGTACCGAACTATCTTATTTGTTTTAACTAGTATTATAGATAACTCCGATAGATTCCTCAAATTTTTGAAGTTGTCATCATTCCTCACATCAGCAATATAGCGAGTTAGTTGAAAACAAAGTTGATTTATTTCTTCAAATACAAAGTCATGAGAATAGAACTCCGCAAGCTTAACCAACTTCTCAACATTAAAGGTAGAAAAGGAGTTAGCTGGACTGAATGATGCCATGCATCTAAATAGTTCTATGTTTACCTCATCAAATCTACTATTAAGCTCGTGAAGTTGCCTATCAATGATACCCAAAAGCATGTCAGCATGAAACTGGGTGGTAATTAGTGGCACCTCTATAGAACTTAGCTGATCTTTATATAGGAACATACTTTCCATCCATGCCAACAACTTTAACTTTATGCTTCTCACAAAAAGAAATGACCATCTTAAGAAATTCTTCCCATCCAACATCTTGTCTCAAAACATCCAATTCTACTTTTGTGAACTCAAGAAGATCCATTGCATTTATAATATCTTGCTCTCTCTTTTGCAAAGTATTGCATGAGTCATTTATGTATCCAAATATTTGATTCATCAAATGGAGTAGAAAAACGAACTCAAATGAGTTAAATACTCTGAGTATAGTTTGAGCTCCTAATGCCTCAGCCCCTTTACCTTCTTTTCCAACTCTAAAAATAACTTTCTTGATTGAAGGATACAAATGCATCACATGCATAACAGTTTTGTAATGAGATCCCCAACATGTATCACCTAGTCTTGCTAAACCCATACCCATCTCTTGATTCAATCCTTGGCCAGTTTCAATTTCACCCAATTTCAATGCTTCAATCATGTATTCAGCTTGAGCTATATGAAGCATGCGGATCTTCTTGCATGACATCTCTAGAACATTTAACAAATATGCAAATTGCCCAAAAAACTATTAACAATCAATATTCTCTTTAACAACAGCTACAAGGGTTAACTGAAGTTGATGGGCGAAGCAATGAACATAATATGCAGAAGGGAACTCTTCCATAATTAATTTCTTCAAACCATTAACATGACCTTTCATATTACTAGCTCCGTCATACCCTTGACCATGCACCTTGGATAAAGGCAGTTAATACTTGAGAAGTAAGGACTGAATATCTTCTTTAAGAGTTAATGATGTATATTTTCGACGTGCACAAGACTAAGAAACCGCTCAACAGGTTCTCCTTTTTTATTGACATAACGCAAGCAAAGAGCCAATTGTTCCTGATGGTATGCATCGTTAGACTCATCAGCAAGAATAGCAAAGCATTCATCACCAACTTTCTCTATAATAAATTTGGTTGTTTCATGAGCACAAGAAACAATAAGTTGTTTCTGAATCTTATGGTCAATCATCTGACAATTAAGTGGAGCATTTCCAAGAACCATCCTATTAACTTCTTCAAAATTACCTGCAAGCCATGCCAAAAGTTCCCTGAAATTCGCTTGATTTTGCGAATTCTTTCCCTCATCATGACCATGAAAAGCCAACCCCTGACGCAAAAGATATCTTATGCACTTAAGTGACCACGTGAAGTGAGCAAGACGTCTAGCCATAAACTCTACAGTATTTGAGGCACAAGACTCGCGGATGGATGTACGAGATCTTCTAAACATATCATACTTCTCTTCAGCTTCACAATAAGCACTATCAATAGCACCCGCATGCTTAAGAAATCTAGCTTTCATCTTCCAATTCCGAAACCCTTACTCAACAAAAGCATCTGCACTAGGAAATTTACTACTGTCTTTGAACAAATAGCAAATAAAGCAATATGTGGTATCTTTATGCACACTATACTCTAGCCACTTGAATTCATCGAACCACTTTGGTTGGAATCGGTGCATTCCTCCACAATCATGTTGCGGAAAGTTGTCCATTTTCATGTTTGGTCGACATGGCCCCAATGCGATGTACACCCTTCTAACTGAATCTTGGTCATTGACAGGATAGCTAGAAATAGGAGCCCTCAACCCAGGATCATACTCTATGTTATAATCATCATTCTCATTGCCATTGGATTCAGATTTATCGACAGGCATGGATTCATCATCTTCGATTATTGGAGGCTGAACTAGTTGCCGCTGCTCAACTCTAACTGGTTCAGGAGGCACTGTGTTCGCCCCACTGCTACTCGGTTCTTGAAATAACACCATTTCCAGCTGGTTTTCATTGGAAGATGGAGAAACAAGCTCTAGCTCAGATTGTCTCTTTTTTGCAGCACTTATTTCCAAAAGATCTCAAATCATTAGCGGCACCGCTACTCTTCCTCCTTTTCATAATTCAAACCTACATATTACAAGTAATCGAGTTTCATAAATGTTTTCCTCATTATAATACTACATTGTTGCGAATTTATTATTAATTTCGTAAATTGCAATGATAGTTTTCACAAAATATGGATGAATTTTCACAAACCTTTCAAGGTTAAGGGCTCGGTTGCCCTTGCCCCTTGCTGGATGTGGCGCGCCAGGCGCACCTGCGCCGCTCACTGCCTCCCTGGTCGTCGAGGCCGAGGCGCTGCCATGACGCGCGCCAAGCAGGCGAGCCAGAGCCTGGCCCTGGCAGCAGGCAACCCGCAACTACCGTTGCCGACGCCCCGTGGCGGCGCGGCTCTGCTCCTGCCGGCCTGCCGCTCAGCTACTGGCTTGCCGCCCTGGCACCCTCTCCGCCGGCCGCCAACCCGCCGTGCCACGCACCGCCGTCACCACCACCGCTGCCTAGGGTTGCCGGCCTGGGGAGCTGCCGAGCTGGAGGGCAGGGCAGGTGTGGGCGTGTGGGCCGGGGGGGTGGGGGAACGGGGAGGGCACTGGGGCAGCCTGGCAGGGGCTTGCGAGTCAGGTGGGCCGGTGGGGGCTCGTGGGCCGCGGGGGAGGGGGAAGGGGAATGTGGGCCGTTCGGTGGGGAGAGAAAGTTGGGCTATTTTCGAGCCGTTATCGTATTTGTTGTTTATTTTTTATTTTTTCCTTCATATATTTGAAAAATACTACATATACAAAAATTTTTTGTTAAAAATGATGGGTATTCAACCGAATACCCTTGATTTAAGGTGGGCCCGCCCCTGATGGCCACTGGCCATCTTGCTCGGCTTGGACATTCAACGACTACAAATCATGTTGGTATTCCTGATGTGCTACTCTTGGTGCCACTGAAAACTTTTGATGTTCCTTCGTCAGGAAGGTGGTCGCCTTCAAGGAGACTATTCTGACTATTGGTGACGAGGACGACTGGAAGAGTGTTGCAAGGATCTGGATGGATGTAATTTTCCTTTCTTTCAAAGGTGTCTTTGTAAGATTTGGAATCTAAACTGTCAGAACTATATGTGAAATACAACCTGGTTTCTAAAAAAAAGATAAAAACCTCTTTAAATCCAATCATACTGGCGTCTGCTAGACTCTTCCGTCCTTATCCCGTGCTACAGTAGAGAGAGGGCGAAAAGCAGGCGACTCGTTTCTCACCGGAGATTCCGCCTGGTCCCATCGTCCCTGATGATTCCGGCGGGTCGCGATCCCCCGACCTTCTTCGGGTGAGTATGTATATAGTAGGTAGTTTCCTAGCTCTTTTGGTTTGCTTGCCGGCATATATGGCGGCGGAGCCAAGTTGTGCGACGGTGGTGAGCGTGCTGTTGTGGTCGCGAATAACTTCAACGGCGATGGTGGGTCCGGCTTCGTCACAATGTTTCTCCGCCGCGTCTCTGCTGCGAGACGGCGGGTACTTCTCACTGCTGACGGCGGTGCTTCTGGCATCGTTGAGACGGGGATGATTTTTTTTCCTCCGAGGTGGCTGTGCTGACATCGTCTTCCCCGACTGCCTTGAGAGGTGTGTGTCCCAACACGAGGAATTGGGTTGGTTCTCCGTTCCCACTTGCTAGGGTGGTTGAGCTTTCCTTTGAGGTGATTCGTCGTCTGGCAAGCTGGAGTTCTTGGCAGAAGCGTCGGATTTCTGAGTGCTTGGCGGTGTGATTTGGCTGGATCGTTCAATGTTTTCAAGGCATACCGAAATCGATGTGTTCCTCAAGATGTCAATAAAAATCTACTTTCCATTACCAGGGACGAGGTCAGCTTCAAGCTTCAAGCTCCGGCCACCGGTGGCGATGAAGACCTGGAGAAGTTTATAGGGACTAGTTTGTATCTCTCTTTCCTTTCGAGGGGTTCTTATAAGATCTGAGCTGTAACCACAAATATTTTTATATAAAATATAAACCCGATTTCTCAAAATAAAAGATAAACACCTCTTCAGTGTGGTAGTGGAGACATAAGGATGTAACTTCAAATTTTTAGTGGTTTAATTTGTATTTGTAGACGTGCGATTGATGCACACTTTGCGAGCGTGTAAAAAAATTGTATTTGGTAGGAAGCGTGTAGAGAAAAAAAAAACTTTTTCTACGAAGTCATGAAATGAAGCCAAAATTGCAACCCCAATGTGATTTTAAGATCGTGTGCATAATTCAGCTGACACGCCGCAAATGCCTATTCTGGGGCGTCTTCCCGGCCACGAAAGTCATGGCCGTCCCTCCAATATGGACGGAAAGGTCGAGAACCAAGCTACGCATGCAAGATCTGCATGCTCGCCACACTACTCCCGGAGTTGAATCCGCTCAGACATCTGCTTGCAGGAGACGAGCGAGCCTTGCCGCACTTCCGCGGCCAAGTTCCGGGAGCTTGGCTATCTAGCACTCGATCGGGGTTGGAGGGCCCTTGTCGTCGGCGGCGGCCGAGCGACTGCCGGGGCTGCACGATGGCTAGATCCTTACCCATCTGCCCGCAGATCGACACGGCGGTGCTCACGCGCGTCCCCGGCGTCTCCCTGGACATGCTGTTCCTCGTCGTCATCCAGGCGCTCGCCGTCATCTTCCTCGCCAGGTTCCTGCACCTCTTCCTCCGCCGCTACAACCAGCCCAGCGCCGTCTCCCAGATCCTTGTAAGTATCGATCGATCCGGCATGATGCTCGATCGAGCTGAGGACTTCCCTTAATTAATTTGTTCGTCGGAAAAATAATTAATTAATCAATCAATTCCAGGCCGGCGTCGCCGTGGGCGGCATGGGCCTGCGCAACGCCATCGTGCACGTGGACGTGGACGACGTCGAGGACATGTACGGCGGCTACATCTCCGCGGCGCGCGTCGTCTACATGTTCCTCGTCGGCCTGAACCTGGACCTCGGGGCGCTGCGGAACGCCACGCGCCGCTGCGTCGCCCTCGCCTACGCCACCGTCGCCGCCAGCCTGCTCGTGGCCGCCATCGTGTCCAGCGGCATGTACGGCAGCATGATGCACTCCCCGGTGAAGACGCCCGAGCTGCTCGCCGCCACGCTCATGCTCGCGCTCACCAACACCTCCTCCATCACCGTTGCGCGGGTCGCCGGCGAGCTCAACCTCACCGTCAGCGAGAACGGGCGGCTCGTCGTCGCCGCCGCCATCATCACCAACCTCATCTGCGTCGTCGGCGACGGCCTCCTGTCGTCCACGACGCTGGCCAGGGAGAAGAGCGAGGACATGTACCGCGGCTCGCCCCAGATCAAGAAGGGCTTCCTGGCGCTCGCCGTGGCGGGCGTCGCCGTGTGGCGGGTGCGCCCCATGGTGACGCGCATCAACAAGCGCAACGCCGGGCAGCACCACGTCAGGGGCCGCGACCTCGTCACCATCCTCCTCACCATCTGGTTCATCAGCAGCTTCCAGCAGCTGCTGGGGTTCGACGGAATGCCCACGAGCCTCGCGCTGGGGATGGCGTTCCCGAGGGAGGGCCCCGCCGCGCGCACCGTTGCCGACGCGCTCGTGCCCCCCATCAACGGCATCGTCCTGCCCTTCTACTTCGCCACCATCGGGATGAGGCTGGACTACAACTCCATGTCCGGCGCCATCATCGTGCCCGGCATGCTCCTGACGCTTCTCGGCCTGGTGGGGAAGGCCGTCGGCGCCGCCGCCGCCTCGAGCTACCTCAACATCCCCGTCTCCGAGGCGCTCCGCTACAGCGTCCTGCTCAACGTCAAGGGCCACGTCGATACCATGAACATGAAGTTCGCCAAATCGGAAGGGGTCGGTAGCAAACTAGTATAGTAGTATGCACATCATCTATCGCCGTCACGGTCGTCGTTGTTAACTGCGCGTGTTGGTCGGCGGGCGGTGCAGGTGTGGGCGGAGCAGGCGCTGTACGCGATGATCATCGGCAATCTGATCAGCACCGTCATCGCCGGGCCGGCCGCCGCCGCCGTTTTGCGCAGGGAGAAGGAGGAGTACCGGACCAGGCACCAGGCCGTGGAATCGCTGGGCCCGGAGCAGGAGCTCCGCATGCTCGCCTGCGCTCACGGCGCGCACGCCGCGCCGGGCATCCTCAGCCTGGTGGAGCTCCTGGTGAGCGCGCCCCATGAGCAGCCCGCCGTCCCGTTGTTCCACTTCTTCGAGGTCCCCCGCGACCGCTCCGCCCGGACGCCGTACCACCAGCAGACGCGGGACGACGAGGACAAGGGCGGGCCCGACGCCGTGACCCAGATGAACAGGGTGGTGGACGTGTTCTCCCGCGCGACGGGCGTCTACTTCCGGCAGGTCGACGTGGTGAGCCTCGGCGCCACCAGGGACGCCGCCGTCGCCTGCCGCGGCGCGGAGGACGCGCACGCCGGCCTGGTGCTCGTTCCCTGCTACAAGGAGCAGCGGTTCGACGGCAAGATGGCGTGCCGCCTCGAGGAGCGGTGGAAGCTCAACGCGGAGGTGCTGGCGCGGGCGCCGTGCACCGTGGGGCTCCTCGTCGACCGCCCGTACCGCCACAGCGGCACCAGCTTCCAGACGCCCATCAGCGTCGCGCCGGAGAGCGGCAGGACGCTGGTGCACCCGTGCAGCGACCGGACGGTGACCCACGTTATCGCGGCGGTGTTCCTGGGCGGGCCCGACGACCGGGAGGCCGTGTCATTCGCGTGCCGCCTCGCGGAGCACCCGGCCATCGGGCTCACGGTGTTCCGGTTCGTGAAGCGCAGCACGTACGACACCGTCACATCCTCCGCCTCCCGGGCGTACGCCGCCGGCGGCGACGAGCTGGACGTGGAGTTCCAGGAGGGCGACGTGGACGAGCGCTTCCTGTGGCGGTTCTACGAGAACTACGCGTCGCGGGAGCTGGCCATGTACGTGGAGAAGGTGGTGGAGAGCCCCGCGGACGTGGTGGAGACGCTGGAAGGGATGGCCGGGATGTTCTCGCTGGTGGTTGCGGGGCGCGGCGGCCGGCAGCCGGTGGAGCTGATGGCCGGGCTGGAGCGGTGGGCGGAGGCCGGCAGCGAGATTGGGCCCGTGGCGGAGATCCTGGCGTCCAACGAGTCGCTGGAGATGGGCTCCGTGCTCGTCATGCAGCAGCACACGGTGGCGCTCACGCCGACGAGCCGATGATCAGCATACCAGTGTACGATCACACAGGACAGCGCAGAACAGCTTGTGTATACTTAGTTTCAGAGTAGCAAGCAGATCATGGAGAACCATGCGACCTTTGCAGTGTGGACATTTGTAAGACTTGTATCACTTCTCCTCTCTTTCTTTGATAGCAACAGTTACTTGAAGCCTTGTTTCAACAAAAAAACAGTTATCCAATGTTTGAACTGAAAAATGGGGTGTCAGTACAGAGTAAAGGTTCAGGCCACCAACTCTGGTAATCTGATTCTAATAGCAGTCTTTGGTTTCAAACTTTGTATTAATCGAAATCGGCACGCCCTTCTCTAAAACATGCAGGCGTTGAGGCATATATGTCCTTGCAATCACAAACCACAATTGAACACAGAAAGACTGAATTGAACAGCGATCCAATTGAACTCTGAAGCCCCTGAACGCTGAACCAGATAAGCAAATCAATCTGTTTTCAGTAGAAAAAACCCCAGCATCTGAACTCTGAAGCACTGAACGGTGAAGCAGACAAGCATCAATCAATTTTCAGTTGAAAACCTAGCGTTCTCTCTCTGCATCATACTAAGTTCATAACAGCGCAGAACTAATCAAGTATTATCCGGTGACCAACACTGACAAACCACAGCTGAATACAGAGGTGATCACTGGTTCAGTCTCTAGAACGATTCAACCGAACTCTGATGCAAATTCTGAAAACAAATAGCCTACTCTCTGAACACTGAACTTAACCCAATAGGGCATCACACAATCTTCAGTTGGGACAGTCCCTGAACACCCAAGGAAGGAACCAGCAATGGAGCCGTGCGTACTTGGAAGAAGATCTCATTCCTGCTGTGACCTTGAACTCCAAACTCTGAATTGCATGACGTACTGAAGCAACGAACACATCTGCCACTAATCTGCTCTACAACTTGCCTAATGAGACCGCAGTGGGAGTGGAGTTTGCCTGTTCCAAGTCAGAGCTCGTCCTCGGGGGCTTTCAGCTGACCGTCCGATCAAGCTTCCCGGTTCCTCAGCAAGTATCTTAGTCAACTTGAATTTCCGAGTCTCAGATGAGATGCCCTTTCGGCCGTCGCCGCTGCAGCTGCGGCGGCTGGCTCCATGCCACCATTTGGAGGGCGCGGGAATGCTCGACGCGCCCGCGGGGAAGGAGGGGCGGAAAGGGATGCAGGATTGCAGGGATGCTCGGATGGTAATGGAGCATCCACCATTGCTGCAGCTGATGGAATGGAGTGCTTGAGCTGTGCTTTGAGCGGGAGCGAAAGGAACTCTTCTGCTACAGTCTGAGCGGGGCGATGAGTGGGGTGGGGCTTCGTGTTTCCGCTCGTGACGGAAGCTGGTGGCGGCAGCGGCGGCGCTAGAGCCGGAGAAGGAACCGACGAGGGGGAAGAGAACCAAACCAGGGGGCAATTTGGTTATTTCCTATCCAAAACGAGGGGCTATATGTAAATAATCGGATCGCGATTATGAATCGCGATCCAAACCAAGGGGCTATATGTAATCGCGACCCGAATTAGGGGGCACGTTGTAAATATCGATGGCCGGCGACAGGGCACCCGGCTAGGTCCTCGGGCCTCGGCGACCTCTACCTGCCCCGGCGATATGCATCCGGGCTTTCTTCCCCAGAGTAACGCCCCAGCTGTTGTCCCCGGCCTAGCGCGCGGGGCGCTCCAGGCACTACCTAGCTCCAGCGCTGGATGGATGCGGGGATGCTCGGAAGGCGATGGTGTCCCCAGACTCCACCGATTGGCGGCCCCGCGACGGGGAGGAACGAAGCGTCTCGATCGACCACGCCACCAATGTTCCTGGTACGGATCCCATCCCACATCTCCGCGGCTACGAGTCCCCTGTTTCGTCTCAGCATGTACGGATGTAGGACGATGAACTGACTTCCTGCAGATCCGGGTCTGTTGTACTTTCTGAGCATCTAGAAGACTGCAAACTGGCACGTGCGTTAGGATCTGGGGCGAGCTATCTCGTTCCAAATTTATCTAACCAACGTGTGGTAGTTAGTTAGCATCTTGGTGCACTGGGATCTGACGAAAATATATGTTCATTACAATGGGTTAGATTTCAGTAACCATGTGTGTCATTCTTTGCATTGGTAGCAGCAGTTACTCGAAGTTGAATGTTTAACCAAGGAGCCTTGG
This sequence comes from Panicum hallii, assembly GCF_002211085.1. NCBI lineage: Eukaryota > Viridiplantae > Streptophyta > Magnoliopsida > Poales > Poaceae > Panicum > Panicum hallii. The sequence continues at coordinate 44,898,983 of NC_038047.1, forward strand.
CCCTTGGGGAGTGTTATGTTCGTGGACAAAAAACATAGCGTAGAGGTTCAAGGCAATATACATGTCCTAACTCAACCATAACTGGACACTGAAAGAACAATTTTTCCTATCCATCTAGAGAGTACATGGGAGGTGCCACTTTTTGGTAAAATACCAAAATATAAGTATGCTACTTTCTACTCCCTCAGGTGTCATATAATTTTTCTAAAAACGACGGAAAACATGTCATAAATTGGTCCGCTCTTTGATCTTGGAGAAAATTAAAACCGATGCAGTTAAGCACTGCATGTACAAGCCTCGATTCTGCGGAGAAATGAATCGGCATGGAATGCAAATTGAATCAATGGCGAGTGCGGGGCTGAGCAGCAAACTACGTGCAATTTGCATCCTGCCCGCAAACTAGCGATGGCAGATTTCTCAATTCGAAACACAGCGGAGCTCGATGGCGAGTGCGGGCGCGGTGGCGTCGTGCGTGCCGGCGGTGGAGCGGAAGGAGGAAGCAAGCTCGTGCATGGCGTGGACTATGTGCCGGATTCTTTCGAGAGCGAGGAGCATGGCACCGGGAGTACGACGACTCCGCCGACAGCAAGCGCTGCGGCGTCGTGCGCGCCGGCGGCGGAGCGGAAGGAGCGCGCGGCATGCGGAGGTTAACGGACGGGCTGCATGCCTGCGCCTGCATGAAAAGGGAGAAACCGCTGCACTCATTGATTGATCACCGGAGAGTGGTTACCGAGAAATTAAGGGGTGCTTAACCACCTTTTCTTTTTGAAATGGAACCGGCAGGAGAGCTGCCCATTGTATTAATAAGAAGAGTGAAAGCCAAGAGGCTTCAGCACAATAGTTAGTACAGAGCAAGAAAAGCGCGGAGCACTTGGACTCACAATTAACCATCTTCTTGGTCTGTGCACCAGAGGATTATACGACATAAAAAAAATGGACGGAGTATATGCAAATACCTGACCGAGTTCCAGAGCTCACCTATATTTCTTAGGAGGATCAGCTTCTCTTCCATGCCAATAACTTCTCTTTGATACAGTAGACCTACACCAAGTCCAGCTGCTTGTACCGAGCTTGGCCTATGGCCTTGGAGTGTAATATATAAGATTGATTTGGCCTGTGACTCGACTAATTAGAAGATTTTGGCGACCTAAAATATGTAAAGAGGGCCCCCTCAACAACTCCGGATGCAGGAAAATCTGCAGCAAATGAGATCGCCTCCTCAGTCCTCACCTGCCGGGGTGGTTGGGGGAGAAAAGTGGAGTTGCTTGCGCGGCCAAGATGTGTGTGCCGTCAGAGGCCCTACTGGCTGTGTGGTCAGAGTAGTTTGGTGTCTGTAGCCTCCTCTTAAACTACGCAAGAACAACGACTAATCGACTCCTCAGCAGGGCATTCGTGGAGAAAGACATTTCACCATCTGTTTTCAGTAGAAAATTCCCTCTGCATCTTTCTTCACTCTGAAGCCCCGGCACGCTGAACCAGATAAGCATCAAGCACTTTTCCGTCTGCGGCTGAACTCTGAAGCCCCTGAATGCTGAGTTGAGAAAACCCTTTGCATCAGAAACATCCACGCAACTGGCATTGCTTCCACAACAAAGCCACAGCTTATTCCAACCGGTAGTCAAATTTTATTCCAACCAACCGCGTTGATAACAGCGCGAGCGCAGACTAATCCGGGGGCCAACACTGACAATTGACAAACCACAGCTGAATACAGAGGTGATCATTGGTTCAGTTCAGTCTCAAGAACGATTCAACAGAACTCTGATGCAAATTCTGAAAACAAACAGCCAGCTCTCTGAACACTGAGCTGAACCCAATAGGCATCGCACAATCTTCAGTTGGAAAAAAGCCCTGAACACCCAGGGAAGGAACCGGCAATGGAGCCGTGCGTACATGTAAAAAGGTTCAATTGCCGCCGTGAACCTCAACTCCAAACTCTGAATCGCAGGGTTGAAACAATGATCACCGCTGCAGCCGCCTAGAGACTGAACACATCTGACACTAGTAGTCTGCTCTACAACTTAGCTAATGAGCCTGCGACGTGAATGGAGTTTGCCTGTTCCAAGTCAGAGCTCGTCCTCGGTTCCTCAGCAAGCATCTTAGTCAACTTGAATTTCCGTTTGACTTCAAGCCTCAGATGAGATGCCCCGCCGGCCGTCGCCGCTGCAGCTGCGGCGGCTGGCTCCATGCCTTCATCGGGAGGGCGCGGGAATGCTCGACGCGCCGGCGGGGAAGGACGGGGAGGTGGGGGTGGAGATGGATGCGGGGATGCTCGGAAGGCGATGGAGCATCCACCATTTCTGCAGCTGATGGAGTGGAGTACTGGCGCTGTGCTCTGAGCGGGAGAGAAAGGAACTTTGCTGCTATAGTCTGAGCGGGGCGATGAGTGGGTTGAGGCTTCGCGTTTCCGCTCGGGATGGAAACTGGCGGCGGCGGCGCTAGAGCCGGAGAAGGAACCGACGAAGGGGAAGAGAACCAAACCAGGGGCCAATTTGGTTATTTCCTATCCAAACCATGGGTCTAAATGCAAATAATAGGATCGCGATTAGTAATCGCGATCCGAACCAGGGGTCTATATATAAAAATTCGGATCGCGGTTAATAATCGCGATCCGAATCAGGGGTTATATGTAAAACTTCGGATCGCGATTGATCCGAATCAGGGGGCATTTTGCAAATATCCACGGCCCGGCGTCAGGGCACCCGGCGAGGCCGGCGGCGACCTGTGACTGCCCCGGCGACAGGCATCCGGGCTTTCTTCCCTCAGAGTAACGCCCCAGCTGCTGTTCCCGGCCTAGCGCACGGGCGGACGGGCCGCTCCAGGCCCTAGCTCCATTGCCACGGATGGATTGGGACGGCAAGGGAGCTCAATGCCACCCACCCACATGGACAGTCCGATGAGCCGCCGCCGCCGCCGCCGTGCGCGGACGGCTCTGCTCCTCGGGTACCGCAGGAACAGGCTGCGCCCTGCACACCTCCGCCTCTAGGTATTCATCATATTCTGAACTCCATTTTGCCTTTGGTCTGACCTCTGTACTCCAATCTGAAGCATGACTCTGCCTTCTGTTGCCATTAACTCCATCGCTAGTTCTTTGTAGCCGATTTTTTATTTTTGATTCCCCTGATTTTTGATTTGGTAGCTGAAAAGAACATAAATTCATTTATGAACGCGCTGATGTGCTAGAGCGCAGCATCAGTCAAATCTGATTTTGCCAACATCATTAAACATCTTTTACACGATCTAAATAAAACAATACTTTGTTGTTTCAAGGGGGAGCTTGATTCCTTCTTTTCTAATCACAGTGTGATTTTTTATACATGCATCCATCTGCACATCCGCAGTGTACCATTGGAAAAACATTGCACAAAAACCGTGCTCCAAGGTACAGCTGGGAAAAAAAGATGGAAGGTGAAAAAAAGAGAGGAAACAGGCTCGAAGCCCTGGACGTCTTCATCTTCAGGAGCTGCACACGGCAAATTGCTGGTTCATTCCACTGGGTGGCTGCGCCATCCTGCTCGGGTGGCGGCAAGGCATCAATATGGAACTGAGGAGCGCCTTCTCAACATCTTCGGAGGCTTCTCTCCTTAGCAAACACATCACATACTCCATCACTGCTGTATCGCAAGGCAGTGTGATCCTCCCATCACTTGTGAACCCAAACTCTTCCTGCGACAGCTTCAGAAGCTCTGCAAAGACTGTCGTGTGGAGGTAAGCGAGGGGGATCTCAAACCGCTTCCCATCGGAAGAGTAGACAATGCAGTTGCCCTTCCCTGCAACTATGCTGCTGCAAGATGGGTTGATCTCCTTATCCACAGTTGTGACCCTTCTTCGCCCAATTGCACCCATTCCCTGCCACTTCTTGGACAGTTGAGCTAGCTTCTTGGAACTGATCATGGTGGCTACCTGCCTTTCAAGGAAATAGACTCTTGTCTTTGAGATGAAATGATCAGAAATGATTCAATTTCTGTGTGATGATGGTTTGCGTCAGTGATCGTGTATTTATAGGGCACATATGTGGTTGGAGTTGGAAGGATCTGCATCTTGGTCTTGGCTATTACAAATGGCAAGCTGGCAAGGGACAAGCCCACGAGCTTCCTTGGTGAGATGTTCCTATCTATGGTTGGGAGATTCATTGCACAGGACCATTGTTTCTCACATGGTGGAGCCATCTTTACTGGCTTGGTTTGTGATTGCTTCTGCCTACCAGAGTGGGCCTAATTTTGACTCAATGGTGTTAGGACTTAGGAGTATGGTGTCCTTCATTTATACATTAGGGTCCTTTTCTATACGCGCTCATGCAGGGGCAAAGCTAGGTACAATTAGCCTGGTGCAGAGGCATGCTAATTGTCTTAGTTTGACCATAGGTGCACCTGTTTTTAGTTAAAAATATTCACTATACAGCATAATGTCACTTTGATGGCACCACTATGATTTCAGTTCTAGCTTCTCTCCTGCACTCATGTACTCTTATATCTATTATTCAATGCAAGCTCTATTCATAACAAACGGTACAAATTGTTATGTCCAGTTCTTTCAGTTTGTTTTTCTGAGATATTAAACGTGATAACTGTCTTGTCTGTCCCTTGTTATATAGGTTCAATTCACCCCATCCTATGTTAATTGTTCAATGAGGAACACATTATTAGATGAGGTACATTTGTTGCCCTTATGATATTATTTGCAGAGGCAATTTCATTTTACACTTGCTGAATTTTCCGGTCTCTTTTCTAGCAATTACCATGTGATGGAAACAAGATAACATGGTTGCGAATCAGCCAAGGCATTCTCTTGAAAGTTGTTTACATCTAACATAGAAATTTTCCAGCCAGTATCTGCCACCTAACTTTATAAACTTCTTGCATTAAGGTTCCTTCTCAGGATGGAGCATATCTTTTGCTACTTTTCTGCCTAGATGGCATGGTAGTCTGTGGGTGAAGTTGGGATCTGAGGATATCTGTTCTATGTTGAGTTATATGTATAGGTAACAAAAGAAATGGTCGATATGGTTTCAATAAAATAAATAAGCTTTTGCATTATTGATGTGCCTAGTTGGCGAGCTGCAAGGCCACGAACCTGTCAAGGCAATGTTTGCTACAATGAAGACAGTGTGATTATGAATCTGATGTTGCTGGGCCAAAGTTTGGTGCACCGCAGTCCTTGCAAATGCCATAGTAGGGACTTGGTAGTTGAATAATTGGAGCTGTATTCTGTAGTAGTGGCTCCGCGTTTGATATAAGCACTCAGCAACCATCTTAGTCCCTCTTGTGAACATAAGGACAGACATAAAAAATCCTTTTGAGAGAGACCATCAAAAAGACTATCTAGGATGCTTCAGGAGTCCTTCCTTAGTTGATGAGAAGAGAGCCGTAAAGCGGCCAAGAGACATGAGGGAAGCATGTAGGGTCCTGAGTTTTAAGAAGTAGCCTCCTTTGTTAGTTGTGTGAGAACTGGACATGCCAATAGGCTACATGCTTTGCCAACATCAGTTCTGTTAGGCCGGTGCTGGTTGGTTCAGATAACTTGCCCGACAATCTCTTAATATCACCATTCTGCGCTGTGGCCCAACCTGTCCCCAGCATCTCATATGCTTTCCATTTCCTTGTTTCTTCCTGCCATTCCTTATAGACCCCTGCAATAAGATCGCAGTTATCTGAATACATTTTTTTTTCTCGAACACGCAGGAGAGCTGCGCGTCATTTCATTAATAGGTAGAAAAAAGGGTCCGAATACATGTCGAATCCACGGCTTGGGCTAGTTTTTTGTTACATTCGCGCCTAGAAACAAGAAAGACAACCCTGCCAGTCTACCTCAACTCAACAAAGAACCCAGCCCCCTTGCTCCCGCCAAACCCCAGAGGCCCGCTTGCTCGGTGACTTCCTGCAGCGCCAACTGAGTCCTTGGTTGACCGCTGTCAAACACACAACGGTTACGGCACTTCCAAATAGACCAAGCTATGAGGATCACCAAGGAGTTGAAACCCTTCTGAATACAGTTTTGGCCATTTATTTTTTAAAATTGTTGGTATTTTGACCAGTGTTGTATGAAAAATCTTATGATCATGTTTTTGTGTTGAAATAAGCTTATTCTACGTGCATATCTGACTCCAGTCCAGGTGGGCATTTCAGGCTCCCAACTCATCCATGCTCTTCTTGTGATGTGAAGCTATATTCTTTATTTACAGTCTTCAGGGGATACTTGATTACATATTTTACTTGTGTAATGTATACTTCTTCTGTTCAACAATTCAGGTGTTTTTTCCATAAGTCTCAAGTGGAATAATGTGATCTTGGGATCAGGATAGTCAGCTGCTCTGGATCATATGTTAGAGAGGTCAGTACAACACAGGGAACCTACCAACTTAGATGCTCTGCGATTTGCATGCAAATCTTCATTTATATGATGATGCGGTTGATTTCACTATGTCTGCAACTGTGCAATAAGGCAACTAAGCCATTACTATAGTCCAGTCCAATACTACATATTGTTATATCCATTAGGATGTACGGAGTAGTAACAAAAAGGAGACTTCCTAAACCATTGGTCAACTCTGATTTACATTTATTACAGAAAATGTCAATTTTTTTAGGACAATAGGACGTCGCTGTTTGGTTCAAATAACTTGAGTCAAGAAAAATGGAGCCTCGCTGGACCAACTTCGTTTTATTTTTTGTTACAGTAAACATAATTTTGGTTAGCATGTGGTCTGGTTAATTTAACAACTAGAGTCAAGAAAAAGGAGATTCACTAGACCATTGGTTAACTGGAGTCGGTCTTACACTTTATTGTTTCAATGGCAAGCTTGATTCCTTCTTTTCTAATCACAATGTGATTATTTTACATTCATCCATCTGTACAACCACAGTGTACCATTGGAAAAACGTTGCACAAAAACTGTGCTCCAAGGTACAGCTGGGAAAAAAGATGGAAGGGGGAGAAAGAGAGAAAACAAGCTCAAATCCCTGATATCTTCATCTTCAGGAGCTGCAGACAGCAAATTGCTGGTTCAATCCACTGGATGGTTGCACCATTCTGCTTTGGTGGTGGCAAGGCATCACTATGGAACTGAGGAGTGCCTTCTCAACATCTTCAGAGGCCTCTCTCCTCAGTAAACACATCACATACTCCATCACTGCTGTATCGCAAGGCAGTGTTATTCTCCCGTCACTTGTGAACCCAAATTCTTCCTGTGACAACTTCAGGAGCTCCACAAAGACTGTCGTGTGGAGGTACATGAGGGGGATCTCAAACTGCTTCCCATCGGAAGAGTGGACAATGCAGTTGCCCTTCCCTGCAACCATGCTGCTGCAAGATGGGTTGATCTCTTTGTCTACATTTGTGATCCTTCTTCGCTCAATTGCGCCCATTCCCTGCCACTTCTTGGACAGCTGAGCTAGCTTCTTGGAGCTGATCATTGTAGCTACCTGCCTTTGGCTTTCAAGCAAATGGACTCTTGCCTTTGAGATGAAATGGTTAGAAACAATTCAATTCGTGTGTGGCCATGGTTTGTGCCGGCGATCATGTATTTATACGGAACATATGTGGTAGGACTTGGGACGGTTTGCATCTTGTTCTTGGCTTATCATAAACAGCAAGCTGGCAAGAGACAAGGCCATGAGCTTCCTTGGTGCGATGTTCCTATCTATGGTTGGGAGATTCAATGCACAGGACAGGACCATTGGGTCTCACATGGTGGAGCCATCTGCACTGGCTTGGTATGTGATTGCAACCAGTGGGGCTTGAGTTTGACACAATAGTACAAATTTCTGGGTTCAGTTCTTCCTGGTCATTCCTGGTAGGTCTCTACACCAAAGCCTGCACCTATGAGCTATCTGAATACCATTTTGGCAATTTCTTACAGAAATTGTTGTACTGTGACCAATGTTTTGTATGGAGAACCTTAAGGCCATATTTTTGGTGTTGAAATAAGATCGTCTCATGTGCATATCTGATTCCACTCATCCTGGCATTCTGCAGAATGGGGATATCATGCTCCCAACTCAGCCATACCCTTTTCTGAAGAGACATACTGATGTCACTGTGGTCGGGTTAATTCCTTTTGCAGGTGACTGTCATGTGATGTGTATCCGACCTTATGCATATTTGCATCAGATCAGTTACACAATCCAACGCGCAAACTCTTTATGTGTCCAGAAAGAAGGAGAACGAGGCATATTCTGTGTTACTTTCAGAAGATGCTTGATAGCAAGCTTTATAACTGTGTAATGTGCACTTCTTTTGTCCAAAATTTCAGGCGTTTCTTTTCTCAAAGTCAGAAGTGGAATAGTATGATCTGGGGATCAAGATGGCCAGTTGCTCTGGGCATATGCTAGAATGGTCAGCACAAGAACACAGGAGACCTACCAACTGCATGGTAACTTGCTTACAAATATTATATTTTTGAAACAGTTGATTTCAAAAAAAATCTGTCTTTGCAGAAACTGTGCACCAAGCAATCTTTTGTTTTTTTTGGAGGAAAAGTAATATGTATTTCACTGGATAGGGTTGCTATAGTGAATATAGATTATGGGCCAGGCCAAATAAGCAATGCCTCCCCTGCCTTGGGCCTGATACGGTCCAGCAGCTGTTTTGCCTCGGGCTGTAGTAGGGCTGGGCCAACAAGGCCACAAGTAATTAGCGGCTCAGCCCGTCAGGTTGATCTGTGGTCGTCGACCCGAGAGAGGCACAGCCACAGGCAGTGAACTAGTTGTGCTACCAGATGACGCTCTGCAGCAGCTGCAGTAGTAAACTCACAGAACAGCGTAGAGTACCAGAACAGTCGAAGAAGCTGTACTGACTACTGAACTCTTGCCGTCTCTAGCTTCCACCGCAACTCCTGGCTTGTTCTATTATGATTTTTCTTTTAGTTTACAAGAGTGATGCACACTTTGCCGTTCCAGAACAGAAAACACTGACCCTATGATGGCCAAGGTGGTCTTGAACACCATCCTGAACTCGTCACGACCACCGACGCTGTCAAGAGAGATCAAGACTTGGTGGCTGCAGCTGATGCAGACAGGCAAATGTGGTAATAAAGCAATGGACGCGAGCCAACTTGATCGTTTCCATCATCGAGCACGACTTGCAGAACTGCCTGACTAACCTGCAGCCGAACCTCGTGTCCGTGAAAACAAAAACGAGGACGAGGGAAATAATAGATTGCACATAAGGAGAACATGCGCACATTTGCGAGAACATATATTTCACTAATTTCGATCTTTTACAAAATTTATGAATACATCACTCGCGACAGCTCATCTTCTTCTGTCTTCTGCATCGATGCTTAAGGAGAAGTCTAACCTGTAGAGATTGCGTAGTTTGCTGATCCCCGAGGTCTATTAGGCGCGTCCGGTTAATTATATCTGTAGAGCGAGTCTACGGAACACGTCCGATTAAGCTGCGGTTTTATGGTCGTCATCAAGTCATCTGCTCATCGTTCATATGCAATTATGGCGCGGAAATAACATGCGTGAAGCACGCGTGAGATACGGGTGGCTTTGTTTTCGCCGAAATCACGACAGTAATGTCGCCACATCAATAGTAAATGGAAAATGTTGATGAAAGGGTGACTTTCGCCTCATTGGTGCCCAGTCCTATAGCCCAACTTCATTCAATATGGACATGTGTGTTGCTTTTGCCTTGTCGGTACCTAGCAAAATAGTATCCAATCCTGTTATTTAGGATGTGTCGATGGAATCGTGGCCTCACCTCGTCGGCACTTAGCCAAAAGATTCTTCTGACCTCGTCGGTACTAGATATGTATAGAACTCTACCGCAATCGCGGTGTTAGTATCATGTTTGGACGATCCTTGCAAGATGAATTTATTTGAATAGCCTTCCGGCATCTCAAATTCTCTTTTCTTTTATTTATTTCAGCTGAACTTTTCTCATGTAGTTTCAGGCCTTAGCCAAAATAATCAGAGAGCAAACGCTCAGTATGCGTGGAGGTGCCGCTCCGCTGGAGCTCAATTAACTTCTCTGTACAGCTTGCAATGATGTCAAGCGCAAGTATTTTTTTTGCTTTTCTCGCTGCTGTGTAATGGGACAAGCCGTACAATTAGCAATCTGGGACAAGCCGTACAATTAGCAATCTTCTGTTGTTCTTCATCAATGAGAAAATAGCTTAGAGTCCAAAGATAGTCTTGCCCTTTATGGAATAATTATAGCCGTGTCACCTTGGGAAATCGGCGTACGAGGTGTAGCCGTTTCTTTCCGAGAACACTATCACTATGCAATCTGAATATAGCCTTGTCACCTCGGAAAAATCGGTCGTATGAGCCGTAGCCGATTTCTTCTAAGGATACCGTCGCTATGCAATCTGAATATAGCCGTGGAATATGGTAACGCCGTCGGTTGGCGTGTGCTGAGGCTGAAAGGCTTGGCGGCGAGACGAGTGTTGGCGATGGAGCCGTCGGCTGGCGTGTGTTGCAGATTGTTGCTTGCTTGTTCGCGTCGGTGGCTGCAGCTCGTTGGCGCAGCACTTGCTTCCTTCGTTGACGACGGTGAGTTCAGAATCCCAACCATATGAAATTCATCTAGGAACTGACAGGTGGACCAGCATATCAGGAAGCAGCCGGACTCTCGGTATTTGTTGAGATAGAGCTGTATGCGGGTGCCTATGCAAACTAATCGGATCTATTTCCAACGTGTTTATCCTCATCTCTAACTGGCACCTTTAAACGAATCTCCACCAGCCTTCTAGAATCCATCTAGCATGTAATTCATGCTCTCCTCCCGTAAGCCACCCAACAGCTTAATCTGGGGTTTATTTAACCAAGAAGAAGTGGGGCCCACATATCATGGGCTCAACCATAATTTATGTAATGATATAAGTAAGTCAGCACATATATTTTATTTTACCATTTCTCATTGTATTGTTATTTTTTTATCAACCAAACACCTCGTGCTACCATGCAATTGCTGGGTGGGCTACAGTTGTAGAAAACCACTAACCTTGCGTCTCTTTCATGCAATTTTATGCTCTACCCTTTTTATGGAAACCCTCTTCAAACTCTACATGTACGGTACTCCTCGTTTATGGTCGCTGCTATGATAGTGTTGGCAAGGCTTATTGGTTATCAATGTCATACCTACATCTTTCCCATTACATTTTGAGAGAAGCAACATTTTTCGTCTCGGGGCCCTTTTCTGAGTTTTCTCCATCTGAAATACTAGGCTAAGGAAACAAAACACATTTCCTAGAGGAGATAGTATAAAGGGGTGACCCCCTTTGTTTTAAATGCAAAATGTCGTCTGAAATGTGTTAAATTCATAATCTACATCCATAGCATCTTTGTTGGAGAAATTGTTCATTTTTGGATGGTATATAGGTGATGATATTTTCGGATGTTGAGAAAATGTGTAAGTTCGAGCCACGCATAACATGCAACATGTGTAAATTCGAACACGTATCCCTTCAAAAGCAAAGGTAATTGCTATACACCATTTTCAAATCCAATAATTCTCGATCTTCATCTAGACTCGCGCGATTTGGATCCAATGACGCACGTTCTTTCTTCCTCCTCCGACTTCCTTTATCTTCCTCTTGGCTCTACTCTCTGGTTGAAATGTGTTAAATTTATAATCCACATCCATAGGACTTTGTTGGAGAGATTGTTCATTTTTTGGATGGGATATTTTTCATTGTTGAGAAAATGTGTAAGTTCTACCAAGCATGACAAGCAAAATGTGCACATTTGAACACATATCCCTTCAAAAACAAAGGTAATTGCTATATGCCATTTTCAAATCCAACAATTCTCAATCTTCATCTAGAATCACACGATTTGGATCCAGTGATGCACATTCTTTCTTCCTCCTCAACTTCCTTTATCTTCCTCATGGCTCTGCTCTCTGTTTGATTTGACGGCGCCCGCTCTCCCGCCTCTAGGCCTCCTAACAGTCTGAGTGGCATCTTTGTTGCCAACTCAGCCATTGCCGCCTCCGCCATACTAATCCCTCCAAAAGCTTCACCACCAAAACAAATGTCATCCGTCGGCGTATTCAGATCGGACGACTAGAAACATCCGGTACAAAGAAATATGTAAGTTCCCGCCAAGCGTGACGGTCCAAATGTGCGATTCAAACACGTGCCACTTAAAAAAAGCAACTACTATTTGCCATCAAATCCGACGGTTTCTCGATCTATGTCTAGAATCGCATGAGCGGGATCCAACGGCGCATGCCCTTTCTTCCTCCTCCAGCTCCCTTCGTCTTCCTCGCCGCTCCTGCTCTTTGTTCGATTTGAGCTCGCCCGCTCTCCAAACTCTAGCTCTCCTCTGGCTGCGGCGGTAGCATCTTTGTTGCCAGCTCAGCCATCGCCGCCTCCGCCGTGCTAACCCATCCCCAAGCTTCATTGCCGGTACAAACGGGACCCATTGCTCCGTTCCAATTCCTTGAAAAGCTTGGCGCGTGAGAAACCAAAGAAAGATGCCAAATATGCATCGTAGCGCAAGCATGTCCAACTGGCCGTTGCTTTGGGTGCTGGTGCGCCTCATTAAACCCTGGCCGGCCGCCGAACTGAAACGCCTCTGGGCTGGCGGCAGCCTCGCGCGCTGCCCCCTTCGCCGCCAGGGCAAGTGGCCCGCCAGCTACACGCGATCACCCTCCCCCACCCCCCCCCCCCCCCCCCCCCCGCCCCACGGCGACCACCACCTGTCACGCGACCGGGCGGAGGAGCGCGGCCGCCACCTAACCCTCGTCGCGCGGCGTGTGACCGGCGCGGTGACGAGGCGAGATGAGGGCAAAGCGGGAGCGCCCGGCGCGGGTCCTCCGTGTCGTGGCGTGCCTTGCCGTGGCCGCCCCCGCAAAAGCCAAGCCGAAACCAAGGGGAAACCGCTGCCATTCACGCCGGCCACTCCGACGCCGCCCGCCCCCGTCCGTCCTTAAGAGAGACGGGACCCCGCCGCGGCGTTCGCCATTAGCTAGCTCCGAGGACCCGCTTGCCCCCGCTCCGCTCAGAAACTTCGCCGCCGGCTGCGCTCCGCTCCGCTCGGCGACGCCGGCCGCTCTGCCCTCCGGTGGCGACATCGCTGTCGTGTGATCGGTGGGTTCGTTATCTGCCGGGTGGGGAGGGGGAGAGGTGACCTGACCACCACCGATGGGGTGCGGCCACTCCAAGCTGCCGCGCCGCGGCAGCTCCTCGGCGGCCGTCGCGCTCTGCCGCGGCCGCTCCGCGCTGCTGGCCGAGGCCATCGCCCGGCGCTACGCGCTCGCGAACGCCCACCGCGCGTATGCGGGCTCGCTGAGCGCCACCGGCGCGGCGCTGCACGACTTCCTCCGCGCCGTCCAGGACGCGACCCCGCCGCCAGCCGGGCCCGGTGCCGGTGCCGGCGACGCGTCGCGGAGCGGGGAAGATGCCGACGCGGTCCCTCCCGCCGCGACGGTGCCGCCGCCGGTCCCGGCATCGCCTGACGCCTCAGAGGAGGAGGAGGACTACGTTGCTGACGGGGGCGACATGCTTTCGCCCTCGCCCGAGGACGAGGACGAGGACGAAGCCTCTGGTGATGGCGGCGGGATTGCCAAGTCCCCGTCCGATGATGAGGCCGCCGAGGCCGAGACGCCTCTCCCCAGGCCCGTCTCGCCGGCGCCACGGCCACCCCAGCCGGCGCCCCAGCCGCTGCAGATGGTCCCGCCGTACGTCTCTGCCTACCCTCCGCCGTACGATCCTGGTTATCCCCCACAGTTCGGTTCTGGCCATCCTCCGCCGCCTTACAGCTATGGCCCTGTCCCCGGCCCGGCGTATGGATACGGTGGGGGCTACGGCGCCGACATGGGCGGCTACGGCCAGAGTTTCTACAACTACAACACCAGCTACGCCCAGAGCCAGCCCCCGCCGCCGTATGTGGCCATCGAGCAGCACTCCCAAGCAACCGATGCCACCGTCCAGTACTACCACTACCAGGGTGAGGCCACCCCGAGCTCCCATTCCCACTATGGCGGATACAATTCCTACCCCTACCCGTACCCGCAAGGCGGCGGTTTGACTCCGGCGGCAGCAGCCTCTTCTTGGCAGCTGGCTGCGCCGCTGCCTACGCCGTCGCCGCCGCGGGTGTCGGCCTGGGACTTCCTGGATCCGTTCCAGGCAGTCGAAAGCTACAACCAAGATCACCCGGCTGCTCCCCCGGCGATCCATTCTCCTAGCCTGAGCTCGGATGACATCGGGGAGGATGAGGACATTCCCGAGCTGGAGGACGAGGAATCGGGAGTGGTCGTCAGGGAGGCTCACGCCGGGGAGGAGTGCACCTGCGTGAACAGTGTTAGTGAGGAGCTGCACGAGACCAGTTCCAGTGAGGAGCTGGACGAGACCAGTTCCAGTGAGGAGCTGGACAAGAAGTCCGATGGCAATAGCAGCTGCGAGGAGGAGGAGGCTGAGGGGCATATCGAGTTCAGACCATCGGATGCCATTAGCAGCATTGTCGATGGAGTGGAGAGTGTGGTGGAAGAACAGCTGAATGATCCAGGCGTCGCTGAGCCGCCTGCGGTGCCTGAGAAGACGTACAGCAGTGACGTCGAGGTGGTACAGGAGATCAAGTTGCAGTTTGACAGTGCCTCAAAGTCAGCCGCTGATGTCGGCAAGATGCTTGAGGTTGACAAGATGCCTTACAACCAGAAGAAGAACTCAGGATTAAAAGGTTGGTCCATTACTCCATCTACAGTCCAAAAATTCAGTCTTTATTTGTTTTTTTCAGTTAATGTTGATATGATAGAGATGGAAACTTTTTATCTAACACAATTGCTGTTGCAGTGCCCTCAATGATGATTTGCGGACAACCTTCAAAGGGCAAGGCGATCATGCAGTTTGAGGAGGAAAAGGCTATGGAATGTGGCAACCTTTCATCTTCATTGCAGAAGCTCTACATATGGGAAAAGAAGCTTCTTAAGGAAGTCAAGGTATTGCTATTTCGAATTTCTAGCTTTGCCTTAAATGTGTGGTGGTCGCAATTTCTAGCTTTGCTATGAAACTTCGCTATTTGGTATGATTAAATACTTTGCTAATTGCTTAATATTGTCAAAGATGATTTACTAATTGGAAGTTTTGAGTAACGTACTATGTTTACACATAACGTACTATATCTGGATAACAAACTGATTTCAGCTACTCCTGCTTGCTGATTCATATGCTCCCTTTTTCTTTCGATGAATACTTTTCGGATAGTAATGTCCTATGTTTACGTGTAACGTACTACTTTTGGATAATGAGTGTCTTAGCTACTTACACTTGCTGATCATCAGTTTACGAGTAGTAATGTATTATGTTGCTTGCACTTGGATAATGTATTATGTTGCTTGTGGTTCATAGCATTTGGATCCTTGTACTTTTGCTTTCCTCTTAATGAAATACGTGCCCAGGCACGTTCACTAAAAATATATTATGTTGCTGATCATACTTATCTTTCTTTCATCAAATGAATACTTGTCAAGTAGTAATGTATTATGTTTACGAGTAACGTAAATGAACTCAAATAACAACTGTTTACACATGCTGAGTATGCTCCAAGGTATCTAACTATATATAGACAGTTTGGAAGTTTGTACTATGGATAAGCCCAATCTAGCACTTTAGTTAGAGTTTCATATTATTTCTTTTGGTTTTTCATTTTCTTTGGATGATGTGTGTTATACATTTCCCCATAGATATCATATATCAGTTTCTTTAAAGAATGATATGACTTAGCCGATGGGTTTGAATGTTTCTTACACTTTGGCTTTGCTATTATTCCGGCTTTCCTTTTGACATGTATACCATGATCCAATTTTATCAGACTTTGTGTATTCCTGAAATTATTTCTGTTTAAACTTAATTTCCATCTTCTTCAATTTCATGTCAGTTAAACTCAGCTATCTCTATTTATCTACTGTTTATCACAGGCTGCGGAGAAGATAAGGGTGCTTTATGAACAGAAGCATAAAGAGCAAAAAAAATTGTATTACGGCGGTGCTGAGGCTCATAAGCTCAAGGCCATTGAAATTTGTGTGAAGAAGCTATCAACAAAGTTAAATATTGCCATTCACATTGTCAATGCTACTTCCAAAAAGATCAACAAGCTGAGGGATGAAGAGCTTTGGTTTCAAACACATGAGCTGATCAGGGGGTATGTAGAATTACTGAATTACTCACTTTCCCAACTCAATAATAGGTTCATATCAGTATGCAATTGTTCTTGTGCACCATTACATTAACACCTACTTTATTATTTGGATGCTGATTTTATACTTAAAATAGACTATTCTTCTAATTGGGAACTACTTCTCAGGTTTATGCAAATGTGGCATACCATGTCAGAGTGCCATCAGATGCAATGGCGTGCCTTGTCTCATGCTAAGAACATGGACTCAATCATGGTAGCTGAAGGATTCAGTGAAGATCATATTGATCTATTCAAGCATCTGGAGCTCCAATTGCTGGACATGACTGCAAATTTGGCTCAGTGGTTAAATGCACAAAAGAGCTATGCTGCCTATTTGAATGAATGGCTCAAGAAGGGAATTGAGTATGAGCCTGAAGTAACCGATGATGGGGTGCCTCCATTTTCACCAGGACGCTTAGGAGCACCCCAAATTTTCACAATATATAATAATTGGGCAGTCAGCATGGAGAGGATATCGGAGGCCGAAGTAGTAGGCGCAATGCATGCTTTGGCCTCCAATGTTATGAGCATCTGGGAGCATCACATGTCAATGGACATGGATGACCAGGTGATACGCAAGGCGGTAGAGGCGCGGAAGAAGAAGCTGGCGTTGCTGAGAGGCATATCTTCATCTGCACAGGCTGCTGAAGCTGGTCTTCAGTTGTGCATGAGTAAAGTTTTTGAAGCAATGGAGAGCTTTGCAGCTGCTTGTGAGAATGCCTACAAGGATCTGCATCATCGCGCTGAAGAAGAGAGAGCTCGAGTTGAAGATCAAGAGAATGGTAGAGCTCCAGTTGCAGACATAGCTGGTGTGGAGGGCAACTAGGCTGAGAGCATATGCGGGGAATGCATAAGTAGTGGTGAAGCAACATATATGGGTTTATCAGAGCTCGAGGTATCTAGGCTTAGATAAAAACAATGCAAGATCCTGACACCGTTGCACACATTGTAGATTGTCGTGTTATCAACTATCCTTTGTTTTCTGTCTCTCTCTTCTTTCTTGGGTATGATACATATCAACGCCGATCCGTGTCAACAAGGAGACCAAACGACTCCGAGTATGGTACGTTTCCAACACTTCAAATGTAGTACGTGTGAGTGTGATGTGTCCGTCACCTCAAACTCCAGTTAGGAATCAAGCCAAAGTGTGGCGTCATGCTCCAGTATGTGCGTGCGCGCGCGTGTGTGTGGTTATCAAGTGCCATGCACATTATGCTCGTGTGGGGCTCTGGCTATGATACTGTTACCTATAGGAGTATGCAAATGTGGCATACCACGTCAGAGTACCATCAGATGCAATGGCATGCCTTGTCCCATGCTAAGAACATGGACTCAAACATGGTAGCTACAAGGTTCAGTAAAGATCATATTGATCTAGTCAAGCATCTAGAGCTCCAATTGCTGGATCTGATTGTAAACTTTGCTCAATGGTTAAATGCGTAGAAGAGCTACGCTACCTATTTGAATGAATGGCTCAAGAAGGGAATTGAGTATGAGCTTGAAGTGACTGATGATGTGGTTCCTCCATTTTCACCTGGATACATAGGAGCACCCCCTAGTTTCACAATTTATAATAATTGGGCAGTCCGCATGGAGAGAATATCGGAAGCCGAAGTAGTAGGCGCAATGCAGGCTTTTGCCGCCAATGTTATGAGCCTCGGGGAGCATCAAAGGTCAGAGTGGAGGAAGCTAGTTTTGGATAATAGTAAAAACTTGGAGAAAGACCTTAGGTCGATGGATATGGATGACTTGGCGATGCGCAAGGCGGTAGATGCGAGAAACAAGAAGCTGGTGCTCCTTTCCAACCAGAGAGGCATATTCATATGCACAGGCGGCGGCTGCTGCTGCTGCTGCATGCGTGTGCGCGCGTCTCTCTCTCTCTCTATGTGTGTGTTTGTGTGTGTGTGTGTGTGTGTGTGTGTGGTTCATACAAATGTAGCACACCTTGTTAGAGTATCATGCCTTGTCCCAAGCTAAGAACATGGACTCAAACATGGCAGCTGCAAGATTCAGCGAAGATCATATTGATCTAATCAAGCATTTGGAGCTCCAACTGCTGGACATGATTGCAAACTTTGCCAAGTGGCTAAATGCGTAGAAGAGTTACGCTACTATTTGAATGAATGGCTCAGAAGGGAATGGAGTATGAGTCTGAAGTGACTGATGATGGGGTTCCTCTGGTTTCACCGACGCTTTGAGCACCCCCCAATTTTTACAATTTATAAAAATTGGGCAGTCAGCATGGAGAGAATATTGGAGACCAAATTAGTAGGCGCAATGCAGGCTTTGACCGCTAATATTATGAGCCTCTGGGAGCATCACAGGTCAATGGACATGGATGACCAGGGTGATGCGCAAGGTGGTAGAGGCGCGAAACAAGAAGCTGGCGCACCTTTCCAACTAGAGAGGCATATCTTCATCTGCACAGGCTGCTGAAGCTGGTCTATAGTCGTGCCTGAGTAAAGTTTTTGAAGCAATGGAGAGCTTCGCTAGTGTGTGTGGG
Organism: Panicum hallii; assembly: GCF_002211085.1. NCBI lineage: Eukaryota > Viridiplantae > Streptophyta > Magnoliopsida > Poales > Poaceae > Panicum > Panicum hallii. Next base: position 44,917,613 of record NC_038047.1, read on the forward strand.
CGCGCGCGCGTGTGTTTTTCATGCAAATGTAGCACACCTTGTTAGAATACCATGCATTGTCCCAAGCTAAGAACATATACTCGACTAGAGCTGTGCAAGATTCAATGATGATCATATTAATTTAGTCAAGCAAATGGAGCTCCAATTGCTGGATAATGATGGCCCTCGATGGTTAAATGCCCAGAAGAGCTATGCTACCTCTCCATGAATGGATGACTCAAGAAGGGAATTGAGTATGAGCCTGAAGTGACTGATGATGGGGTTACTCTATTTTTACTAGACGCTTAGGAGCACCCCCTATTTTCACAGTATATAATAATTGGGCAGTCAGCATGGAGAGAATATAGGAGGCCGAGGTAGTAGGCGCAATGCAAGCTTTGGCCGCCAATATTACGAGCCTCTGGAAGCATCATAGGCCAATATACATGGATGACCAGGTGATGCGCAATGCGGTAGAGGCGCAGAACAAGAAGCGCTCCTTTCCAACTAAAGAGGCATATCTTCATCTGCACAGGCTGCTGAAGCTGGTCTAGAGTCGTGCATGAGTGAAGTTTTCAAAGCAATGGAGAGCTTCGCTGCTGCCTGTGAGAATGCCTATAAGGATCTGCAGCTTCGCGCTGAAGAAGAGGGAGCTCGACTTGAAGATCAAGAGAATGGTAGAGTTCCAGTTGCAGACATAGCTACTGGCACAGAGGGCAACTAGGCTAAGAGCATATGCAGGGAATGCATAAGTAGTGGTGTAGTGGTATATGCGGGTTTACCAGGGCTCGAGGTATCTAGGCTTAGACAAAACAATAATGCAGATCACATTTGTGTGTGTGTGTGTGTTTCATTCTTTATTTTGTTTTGTTGAATGGAATGATAGGTACCGTGCTCTCGTGCATGTTCGCGAGAAGAGACCATATGCATTTTGCTAGTTTATTGGCTTCATATTGATAGCAGCAGTTGTATGTTCTCCTGATCTGAAGTACTTCAATTCTTTATCTTTTTACTTTATATGTTTTTAGTAAATTTGATAAAAGTTAGAGAAATTGACTTAGGACAAAACTAAAACGAACCGCATTTTGAAATGGAGGAAGTAGATCGATAAAATTTCTAGCTATGTAGTCCGATGCATAATTTTGTGTAGTAGTCCTGTAACATAGAAATGATAAGGTCGGATTACTCCTAAAAGAGCCCATAGTAGTATCAAAATATGTTGCTCTAGAAAACCTCTTCATACAGATATGCTCTTTCTTGATTCCCAGTATTCCCGAGCCACTTTGTTATAATTAATAACCTTTGCGCATGCCTATTGGATAGCTAATGCTTGACATAGTACCCTTTGCAGGGCAGGGTGAGGAAGGATTGAAAACGAACCGTGCGTCCGGTAATGACGTTCAGACAGACATACAGTTGATTTTTACCGTAAGAAAAAAACATCTACCCGGAATCCTCCCAGAAAAAAATAAAGTTACCGCTGATCTAGAGCGTAGATGATCTTGTCGCCGCGGCAGACTATGTTGGAACAAACACTGAAATTCCCTAAAAAGCATCTGCCAAGCACGGTATTGGCGTTGGGCCTTTTCTTTTACCGTGGACATCACGACTGTGTTTTGCACTTGATGATCAGTTTCCAATCCGTACGATCTCCTAGTTTTTCGTGACAAGAACTCTTGTGGATTAGGCAGGTTTAGTAGCAATGGGATGCTGGGTAGCTCGGTGAGTTAGTCTGTGGGCGACTGACTACTTCGTTGTGGATGTTCGCTGGTTCCCCGGCCAACGTGCAGCACAACTGACGGGCTATTTGTTCAGTTTGCTCACAACTGAATGAGGTTGTAATAAGGTTGCTGCTGCTGCATCGCTCAGATTAACAATAATCCAGACATGTACTCTAGTACTCTACTCCACAGGAACTGACACGTACTCTGATCCTCTCTCATAATGCAGGGGATTCAGACAGGCAGACACACTAACCTCTCATGATTAGGGCTGATCACCGTATCAGGCCAGCACAAGAGTACAAGACTGATCTCGTCGTCGTCCTCCTTTAGACCCTGCAGAGGATCCCAAGGATCTCCTCCTCCATTTAACAATCCAAGCATGTCCATCTGTCCATCTGAAACCCTGAAACCTCCCGGCAGAATCGCAGGCTTGTACGGGCCCGGTCGATCTCCTACGGATAATCCCGTACGTGATCCGGTAGTCTGGCGCGCCGCCAATGATTTGCGCCTGTGCTTGGCGCAACGCCGCGGCAGCTTCGGGCCGGCCATGGAGACGCCACGTACCCTGCGCGTACGTTCATGCACGCCCAACCACTTCAACCGCCGCGTACTCGGGCGACGCTGCTTCCTAGTACGTGCCTCCGTCGTGCGTCTTGGGCTGCTCCGGCCTCGGGTGGCATGCCAGCCAGGCCGTTGCCGGCCGGCCCTCCGCCGCCGACATGACAGCGCACGGGAAACCTGCCGTGTTTAGCTGCGTGCGTGTCCAGGGTATATATGCGATCGCACGGCCAGGCCGGCGATGGATCGAGCAGCTTGACAAGTGTGCTGCGAATCCATCACGAACGTACGGACTACGCCGGCAGTGAAGTGATCGGTCGGCGCGTCATGGACATGGAGTACTGCGCGGCGGCGGAGCAGCAGCTGTGCAGGCTTAGGCAGCACGTCCTGGTCGCGCCCTGCGCCTCGCCGGCGGCGATGGCCGGCGCCCTGGAGGGCGTGGCGCGCGTGTACGAGCACGCCGAGCAGCTCGCGCGGTCCGCGCGCGCCGACCAGGTGGAGGGCGAGCTGGAGGCCTCCGTGGCGCTGCTCGACGCGTGCGCCGCGGCGCGGGACGCGCTCGGCGTCATGCGCGGGTGCGCGCTCGAGGTCGAGGCGGCCGTGCGGCGCCGGGACGGCGCGGCGGCCGACCGCGCCGCGCGCGCGTACGCGCGCCTGGCGGAGCGGGCGTGCGCGGACGCCAGGAGGCAGCGCCGCCGGGCCGGCTTGAGGCCGTCCGAGCGGGCTGCGGGGGACGGCGTCCACGCGCTGCTGGAGGCGCGGCAGCTCACCGTGGCCGTGCTGGAGCGCGTCGTGACGGCGCTGTCCCGGCGTGTGGCCGCGGCAGGGCCCCGTCGGCCGGCGAACAGCTGGTCCACGTGCGTGGCGAGGGCGTTCCGGAAGAGCGCCCGGGTGGCGTGCGAGGACGCCGACGAGACCACCGCCTCCTTGCCGTCCAAGGACCCGCACGATGGCGAGGCGGCGCTTCGGGTGCAGCGAGAGCTTCGGGCACTGGGCGACACGATCCAGCAGCTGGAGGACGGACTGGAGCTGCTGTTCAGGCGGCTGGTGCAGTGCAGGGTGTTCTTGCTCAACATGCGCAGCTGTTAGTTTCATTTCATCAGAGGTTAAAACGTAGCATAGCTGTGCCTGTAGATCAGATAGGACACATGATCTGCATGTAAAATTTTGACCCTTGAGTGCTCCATCAGGGATAAAATTAGCACTATTAGAAAGTCGATGCATTGATGCGTTCTTCAGAATGCTATTGCTTAAACAGCTCAATCTCCGATGCATCATGGAACATATACCACAACGGCGCAGGCAAAGAATTATTTTTTTTCAAAAACAAAAACAAAATCAAAATTCAAACCTGTACATGACAACATGCCACTGGACGGAATTTAGCTTCTCTTTTCATGTCTTTTCTGCCTTCATATATGCTGCTGATGCATGCATGCGTTTTTTATGCATTTTCACACTTGATATGGTGTGAGAGACTTCAAACTTCAATCGAAAGAAATTCTAACTGAAGAAACACACAACTCATGCTTCGGTCACCATGACACCAAGCAAGATAAAGATGTGCATCAATATGAAAAAAAAAACCCTATCTGCATTGATACGAGACGAACTAAAGAGGGTGAAAGTATATTGAACAGACTAGAGGCATTCCTGCAGACATCATTCCAGCTCGGTTATTTTCCCCCTTTACCAGACAAAATGCACAGCAGCATGTTTGGCTGAAATTGAATCAAACTGGAGCATGGAGCTTCCTGTAATATCTTCAGTTCTTCACCGGTTCACCCTTGATGCCACTGCACCCATGGAGGTTACTAGAAAATTTAGCTATCATTTACGGTACAAGGAATTAATCACCAGGGAATCATGTTCATGCAGGTACTTTCACGGCTACTGATTTTGATGCTGCCTGCTGAACGACGAGCAAGAAACCCAGACATTCCTGGAACACGCCCTTTACCAGGTGAGTACAAAAGGCAGATCCTGCTTCGGATTGCGCAAACATGCGCCAGCACTGATGAACCTTCCGTGAACCTCTGCTGTTCCTGTTCCTTTCAGACTCCAGGCCGTCCACTGAACCCGAACGGCCAAACAGCACATCAAGCCCTCGCGCGTGCACTGTACTCTGCTGGCAACGCATCCAACATGACAGCCCAGCCATGTTAGTCAGCGGTACGTGGTGGGTTAGACAACAAGTGAAGGGCATCAACTTGTCTGTGCCCTGCAATCAGGAGTAGATGGGGTGGTGGTCATGGAGGTTCCTGCTGTCCTTCCAGTGTACCCACATCTTCTCAACCTCCTGATTATAAGTAGGGGACTACGAATACCAACATGATCAGTTCATCGTTTGCTCCCTTTGCCTATCTTATCTCCCATCTCAACACTGAAAGATTGCACAGCACTTCATCCCAAACATGGCCGGCCATCAACGATCAACAAGCTGGCCGTCTATGGCTCATCCCAACAAGATTGAGATTCAAGAAGCTCTGCACAGCATAAGCTTGCTCATCTCTGCGCCATCGTCCACCATCGAAGGGGTATGCGATGGTCTGAGGAGGCTTGGAGATGTCTACAGCAGCATCAACGAGGCCATATGCTTGCATAGCAACCAGGTACATGGGAAGAGGCTGGAGGAAGAAATGGAGAGGTCGCTTCAGGTGCTGGATCTCTGTAACACCATGCAAGAAAGCTTCACTGACCTGAAGATGACCATCCAGGAGCTGCAAATGGTTCTCAACAGAGGAGACCTCCCAGTAGCTCAAGTTAAGGCTCAATCCTACGCCCGGTTGGTGAAGAAGGCCAAGCGTCACCTGAAGAAAGCTGTCAGCAAGTCTACCTCCGATGATGATGCGTGGTTGGTCAGTTTATTGACCACAGCAAGAGGAATTGCTGTCTCGGCCCTCAAATCTGCAGTGGAGCTCTTGTCGAAGCAAATGGCTACCTGCAGCGCGAGCAAGTGGTCTCTTATCACCAAATCAATCCAAAAGAGGAGAGTTTCATGCGAGGAGGTGCAATTGCAGGCACTAGAGTTGGGTATTGTAGGCCTTGAGAGATCAGTTGAGAACCTTTTCAGAAATTTGATCCAAACCAGGGTCTCTCTTCTGAACACTCTCAGCTCGTAGATTCTCCACTGGTGCACTGCGATTGGCATCCGAATTTTAAAGGACCTGTCAATCGGCATGAAATTTTGTACATCAAATGTATACAGCTCTAAAGATACAGCAGTAGATTAAACATGGTTCTATTATCTGGAAATAGAAATCGCATAGTTCATGTGTTATCTATCACTCACTTTTGCTGCCAATCGGTTTAATGGACTTCGTTTTTAATATTAATTAGCCTAGCGTCTAGGGACGCAAGTTTGGTCTTCTCTAGGTCACTGCAGCGACCCAAAACTCAACCAAAGAAACAAATCTGGAATTCAAAGCAAGAAAAGTGTAACAAAAATGAATGAAGGGAATGGCCCACAACTATCCATTGGGTATCTGCTTGTATGCGTACTAGTGGCCCCATTTGGAAAAACCAGTTCTGTCTCTATGTAATATGTACAATCATAACATATCCAAACTGAAACCACCAAATAAATTTACCTTAGTAGTGAAACCATATATATTCGTGGACCTTAACAGTTCAAATATCTTGCAACTCTCTGCATTCATATGCTACTGCTGTAGAAGTTCACTGTCAGAGTTACCACTTCATCTCATTTACATTTCTGCTGCATTCATAAGAAATCCAACTTTCACAGCAACTGGATGAATTAATCTGGAAACGGGCGGCAGATGGTCCGTACTCAACCAAGAGTGCTTATGAAGCTCAATCTGTGGGGTCCTTTGCGACTTTGAACTGGATCTCACTATGGCAGGCAAAAATAGAAATGAAATGCAAGTTCACATGTGGTTAACACTAGAACATCGTTTACTCAGCAGACAAGTTAATCGCGCGAGGAATGGACACCAGTCCCATCTGCAGACTGTGTGACAGGGAGGAGTCCACACTTCACATCACCACAAATTGCTCCTTTGCAAACGAAATTTGGAGGAAGGTAACGTTACAATCGGCAAGAGCAGAAGAGAAAAAGGAAACGGTGAGATTATATTAGTCTAAACTGCGTGGAATTTCTGGAAGGAAAGAAACAGGCGTGTGTCTGGCAACGAAACTATGACTGAAAATGTCCTATCACAGATTCAGCAGGACCTTACAAATTACCACGTTGCTCCTATCAGCCAGAGATCAGCCACAGTATTAGCAAAAAGATGAGCCTTGCGGCCGTTGTACATATTTTGCTGTGGTTGTTTTGTTCGACTTGCCTGCACTCTTAACAGGCATTTTTCCAGTACTGTAATTATTTGCTCCTTCCTAAATGAACAGGCATAACACCAGCCATTGTTCCACAAAAAAAAAATGTAAGAGAGCTCCTGCAAGCTCAAAGACTCGGCGCACAGTTGATCCCCAGGAGAGGAATCATACAGCTGTCCAAGCCAAGATCCAGTCCTATATCCACGTCGTCAGTAAGATGCAAAAATTCTGTCAAAGATAAAGAAAGATGATGCAAAAATGGTTCAAGAAAATCAGCAAGAGTCCACTGCAGCTGATCAGGAATGTTGATCAAGCACAGTTTTTAATCTTCTGGACATACTCCTCCACCAGAATTTTCATTCATGGAGAATGCTCATTACAGGATCTTCAGCAACATTTTAGAGGAAACACAAGAGAAGCAGCTGGTGATATATGATTTAGTCCAGTGTGCAAAAAGTTTGTACAGCGTGTGTTTCATCATCCTCAAGCTGCAAAATTCAGATTATTCACGCTGGAACATGGCAGCAATGCCCACATGAAGAATCATGAACGCTGGAGTGCACTGTTAATCTATGTCAAAGTTCAAGCAACGGATCAGCGTGAAAGCTGCCCCCTTGACCTTACAGGCTTGCATAGCCTTCCGGCCATAAATAAAGACAAGAAATGAAATGGTTTACTTTTCAGCAACCCAGGTCCCAAAATTTCCCAACCCAAAAAAAGGACCTGCAGATTGAAGTTAACTCGTTGTAGCACCCGCAGGATAACAAATTGAGTGTCCGCTTCTTGAACTTATGTGGAAACTAATGGACCTGCAAGTTGAACATTGGCAACATGTAAGACATCCATTCTTCCATCTTTTTTATCAATCCCTGAGGCTTCCCCCAATGTCTCCCTGAATGCATTGAATGGGATATATATAATTATGATATGTGCAAGTCGAATTAAAAACCAAACCAATTAAGATGGTAATTTAAGTAGAAGGTAGATCGAGTTAATGCCAGTTGAGTGGAAGGTGGAGTGAATGGTTGAGTTACCTAAACCTCAATTGGTAACTCATAAAAATGTTTGTAGCAGTTTCGGCACTCATGAATATAGTCAAAGCTATAACTTGTGTCTTTCCACCATTTGCCCCCTAGTGAAACTATGTTCTGCATTGCTGGAATAACAGTCTTATCACTGTTGCGAGGCCAATCAATCACTCCGCTGCCGTTGATCCTTGAGCGAACAGCGTGCCAAGGCAGGTGTCCACCTGAGACAATATTGATCAAATAGCACTCTTTGTCGCTAGTTGTCCAGATGTCTGGATAGCTTTTCAGCGTTGCATGATGCTTGTTAGGCCTAAGGTGGTTAGGGGACTGGTAAATGAAGCTCATGAATGATGCTGACGGATGATTAAGCTGGACACCTTGAACCCGGCAGCACTGCCTGATTATATCCCGTATCTTCCCCCGAAACCTGCAGTAAATGGAGAAAAGTTCCTGCTTTCAACTGTAGCAAACATATCATACATTAGTGTAAATTACTAGCTAAGAGTGACAGTAATTTGGTTTTCTAACATACCTTGGTCAAGTAGCAGCTTAATTTTTGGCACGTCATTCTCAAGCTTGATAAAGATGTCCTCAATTCCAAATTTTCTAGGAAATATCTTTTTGGCAGATAATTTATCCAAAAGGCTGCACATATCACTATAAATGTAAAAAAGTTAGAAATATAATTGCAAAAGAGATAGATATGTGAGATTTTTTTTTAGAGGGGGGGGGGGGAGATGCAGAATACAAATAAATAAGGCTGCGTGGTCCCTCTCATTTACAATGTACGAATTTTACAAGAGTATGAGCTACCACGTTATAATCGCCTAACTCTTTTCACATAATCAAAGTAGGGGTAGTGCATAGTAAAGTAGCAATAACTAAACTCTTGCTTTATGACAACTCTACTAAAATGATGCATATTTTAAAGGAAGAGTAGTCAATAAGGTGGCAAACATACAATGTGCAGAACGTAAACACAAATGAAACAAAAGGGAACAGGTAGATAGATACTCACATAATCATGGTCCGGAATTGTGGCGCCATCCCTCGCTCTACGCCATCTCCTTGGAACATTGAACCGCAGCGAGCACTCCTCATCCATCCCAAAAAAAGTTCCATCCACGAGAAGCACAACCATCCAACCATAACCCTTCGGGTAGTAATTCTCTGCTGGAAGTATGTTGGGGTATCTAAAAGAACGAAGCAACTTATATGCGGTAGGAGAAATTAAACCTTCTTTGACACCCCTTTTAACCAACACTGGAAGAGGAGGGAGGTCGCCCATCTGATAGAAGTGAGGGCGCAAGTCCAGTTTAGAACCATCAAAATCAGTAAGCATGTGAGCTTGTTCGAGAAGCAAAGCTTCACAGCTGCATCCTTTGTCCAACTTTTGGAAAGATTCATGGTATATTTTGTTGTCCATATCTGCCATGGCAATTCAAAGCATAATTCTCTTAAAAATAAATATTGGGACTTGTTGAGACAATATATTCTTGCAGTTGTAAAAACTAAACAGAAGTGGTCAATCTTTGGATTGTATAATATTGGCTCAACATAAAGCGAAAGAGAGAGGAGGAAAACATGGTATATGATGCCTTAAAATAAATCCAACTGCAGATTCTTTAACCGAATTAGTTGTGCATCTTTCAATAGAAATGTGCTGCTCCCTCCGTTTCAAATTGTAGGTCATTTTGGCAAATCTAGATACATAGCTTTTGTTATGCAGCTAGATAGATATTATGTCTAGATACATAGCAAAAATTACGCATCTAAATTTATCAAAACGATCTACGATTTAGAATGGAGGGAGTACCAAATAGACAACTGTCGTGTTGTAATTGTTCCATAAAAAGGAAAAACTGAAAGTAGAACGATGGCACACCCAAGGGAGTAGCATCAATACAATTCTGTCTGTTTAATTCGGCACTTGCAGAATCTCGGAATTGGTGAATCCTATGAACAGGGCCTTCATTTAAGAGAAGGAAACATAATCAATTAAGAAGCACTCGATCGTATGCAAATGAATCCAAACGTTCGTAGAGTCAGCAAATTAAACTAAGAGCGTGAGCAAGCAGGATCTAGCTAGATTCAGTTTAATCAATGAATTCACACCCCTCGCAACACATAAATTGAAAGCGAGTCCAAATAGTAACAGCCTTTCTTTAGCTAGATTCGTGTGCTTCGGCTCCGGGTAATAATTTCGCGCCGCCGCAAGATAGGGACGGCTGGGAGGCCGCCAGCGAAGGTCGGCCCCAACCCCAAGCAACATCCAGTGGCGTTGCATGTTCGCTGGTGGAGGGATCCACCTAGGCACTGCTTCGTGGACCCCTCTCGGTGTCCCTGAATGCTCAGGTATGATGAGCTCGAGTTTAGCTATCTACCTGTTGATGGTGTAGTGTGTAGACAGCGGACTTTGGAAAGAGTCGGCTTCCTCCTCACGTACTGTACCAAACTAGCGTTTCCTTCGTCGAGATGCTGCCCGCCGTCCGATCAGTTCCGGCCGGCGGCTCCGGCGAGTGTGAAAGCGCGACGGCGTGGACGGGAGAGAAAAGGCGCAAGACCACCTGCCCATCTCCTCTTGGCTCACCCGACGATGCCACGGACATGATGGACATCCAACTCCAGGAGGGGCAAGGCGGCGGCAGGGGGGGAGGCCAACGCCATCCACCGGAGGACAACGAGATCGGTGACGAGGAGCTAAATCTCTGCTTGCGCAAGGTCAAATCGCGCAAACCAACTATCTTTCTTCCAACCGCTACTATGATAAACAATCTGCGAAAGATAGAAGAGCTGCATCAGCGCTTCCATCAGCTTCGCATGGAAGAGTATTCCAAGGTATTATGTGCTGGCCTGGGTTACAGTAATTATTCCTGCTGCCTCAAACTAACTGCATATCCATGGATCACACCACCATCATCACTCAATTGTATCTAACTCGATTCCACTTATGTCCTCTTGCCTTTTCTGCAGTTCAAAAACTTGGCTGACACCAATGCACCAACAGCAGGCATCTACCCTCTTGATCACTTTCACCATTGGTGTCACTCTCCCTTCATTGGTTGGGCCATGAACGATGAAATCTTCAACGTCGCTGGATTGAGTGACTATCAGCGCATAATCCCTATAACATCGGTGTGTGATTTTGCCTTGCTTTAACATTTGATCATGTTAACAATGCTTTCTCCAAAATTTTCTTACAACCATGTAACTGCATCATCGCTAACAGTCTTATGTGCACATTTATGCCTTCCGTCAATTGGTATAGTTCTATGATGTTCTCCTTAATCTGGTGGTCCTTTGGTACCTTTTCTTAATTTGTTTTTTTTGTTAACTTTTCTTCTGAAAGGATGGCTCCTTATTAATTGATTTTCCTTAGACAACAGCATTGCATACTCCATAAGGTTTCAGGTTCAAAAACAAATTGCTGACAAGTCTACAACACTTGCCCTTTCTAGGAGAGAAAAATAGTGGCTCAAAATTCTGAAATGCATGCCGTTTAGGCAAGCTCAAAAGTCACTTCGCTAGAATGCCTCCGCATGTAGTTGTGCCTGCCCTTACAAGTTGTCAAGCAACCGGCAGCCTTATCTTCTCAATTATTTTAATAGACAGGACAAAAGCTTTCTTTTGAAGAAAAATGTTTCAGCAATGGACAATAATTTTCTTTCTTTTTTCCCATCCCTGTAGTGTTCATATGTAGGATGGAGTGTTTCTTTATAGAGGCGCTGGCTGTGATTTCTGAATGATTTTGCTGATACTAGTATGCCTTATATCTGGTTCTAGAGTTTATGCGAAATGTATATTTAGCCATATATCAGGCAACATAGTGCGTACAATCCCGTCATGCTAGTCCATTGCTAAAAATAGGAAACGGAAACTGTAATGTATGGAAACACAGGGACACAATTCCATACAGGCGACACATATCGTGTAGGTGGACCTAGAAAGCGAGATTGTACATATCTTAACATCTCTTTAAGTATTGTGTAGGCGTGAGCCAAACAATAGCTTTGAATTCCAATTTTAAGGTATGCACATCCAAACGCGAATTGGTATTTGCCTACCAGTTGAATTCCATTGATCAATTTCATCTACCTCCAAACAATAGCTTTGGTGTTATTATCCATTTCCAAAGCTAGTCTGATTTGGTATCGAACCCAATTTAATGCCAAGCCCTTCAATATCGACATCCAAATGGACCTTCAATGTTTACTTTCTTATATGTGCGTTTAAGCACTACCACAAATAGTGTGGTTCTAGTCTTATTTCTCTAGTCATGTAATGTAATGTGTCTCTTTTTTGGGTGGCAGCATACTTCTGATTACAAGAATTGGGATCAGTACCGCTTAATTTTGAGTGACTATGAAACTGATGAAGATTATGCCAAGTACTGTGATGAACTTCGCAGGGAGTCAGAGTCGTGTGATCTGTCTACAAGGTGAGAGTGTTCAGAAGAGAAACTCTGCTCTGGATCAGTGTCCTGAACAAAGTCTCAACTATGTTCTCGAGATCAGAAATGTCAGACTCCAACATCTGCAACTGCTCCTCCTCGCACACGACTTTCTTCTTCTGGAACGCCTTGGAGACAAGAGACCACTTGCTGCCACTCGGCGTCGTGATCTGCTATGACAGGAGATGCAATGTCGACTCGAGCATATACATGGCGATCTCTCTTGCTTCAACCAAAAGCTTGACCACCCTGCACCCTTCCATGTCAGAGGCAGCTTTGCTGTTGATCTTCTTGAACTGCTTCTGAGCCTTCTTAGCTGAGCGGGCATAGGACTGAACCTTGGCCTGAACAGCTGCATTGTCTCCTCTCCTGAGAACCAGCTGCGTCTCCTAGACAGTGGCCTTGAGCTCCAAGAAGCTCTCTTGCATGGCGTTGCAGAGGTCAAGCAAGACGAGACAGCGCTCCAGCTCCTCCTCTACTGCCTCCCTCTGCTGACGCTGGCTGCTGGGCAAGCAAGTGAGCTCATCGATGAGGCCGTAGATGCTCCCGAGCTTGGCCAGACCACCAACCATGGTCTCAACGGTGGCCGAAGGTGAGGAGACTGTCGCCTTCAGGCTCTGCAGCTGTTCCTCGACGCTGGCTTTGTTGGAGCGAGGGCTTGAGGGCACGCTCGTGGATCTCAGGTGGCAAGCCATGCTTGGAAGTTGGACCGTAATGGAAGCTGGGAATCCTCTTTCCAGTGGAAATGGAAGAGATGGAAAGCTGCTGCAATGGTGTCTGCACCCAGCACTGGCTTCCCTCTTTATATACCGAAGGATGATGAAGCAACTGTAAGTCTGAACCCTGAACCAGCAGACAGAAAGAATCATTGCCATGTGTAATCAAGAGGCATCGCTAGTTAAGCTTAATGACGAGGCTGTCATGTCTGCATTATGGATGACAAACTCGCCTGCACGGGTGAAGGGCGGTGAGATCAGCTAGCCTCAGGTCGAGATCTTGAGATGGACTAATTAGCTAGCAAGTTGCCGGTGGAGGAACAAGCGGCTGGTTGACTTTGCTCACCTCCAGGGCTAGCTCCAGGCTCCCAAGGCGCGTTCAGTTATCTGGCCGATCTGATCACGGCATTACACGGTGGGTTAATGATAGTCCTCGCACCATGTTTCAGCTCTGCATTGGCTGCTTCTTATCATCAGTGTAATCTCCTCATCTGTTTAGAGGATGCACGTGTACCAGCAAATTTCTAGATGGCATTAGACGCAGCTCCTGAATGAACAGCATTCCATCGAGCTGACAAGCTGTCATGCTCTGATAACTGACAGCAGAGAATCCGCTCGAGCGTGCAACATGTTGTACGTGCACGCGTTGCAAGCCTGTGAAAGTCAGATGTTGACTATGCCATGGAATTGTCTATCAGATCACAAGGACTCGCTGCGTTCTGTGTCTCGTACAAATGGGTCATTGCTCTCTGCAACTGCAAGCTCAATAGCCCATGAGTTAATAACTTAATATTCAGAAACCACTTCCTGCCAAAAATATTCAGAAACCAGTGAGAGCTTTCGAGCAGCATCTTAATATCTGAAATTGAAATAATGTGGGAACTGAGAACTGAGACTTGCACTAAGTAATGATAATCAGGTGTTGTAGTTGATTTTGCCAGCTTGGCTATGTCCTCCCCTCTTGCCTGCAACAATTAACCTTCAATCCGTAGGTTAGAAGTTTTGAATACCAGGACTCGCTGAAACGTCTTAGCATTTCAATACAGCGGGGCAACTTGACTGTAAAAATTCGTTCCATCCCAAACTACAAATAAATCTAGACTATATAGTGGACGCTTGTTGGCTTTATCCAAACCTGAACTTTGCAGGATAATCCCGTACAATTGGGATCACTAGCAAGTGGAGCCAAGCTGAATAGTTGCACAACTGAATCTCAGGACTACTAAGCACAGCCAGCTTGTCAGCTGACAATGCTTCGTCCAGACAACTGACAAGCTTCAGTTTAAGCAGCAGAATACTAGTTCCAGAGATTGGGGGCCTGTTGCTCTCAGTTTTAGCATACCTGAATTTCTCCTCCATGGCTCCATCGCCAAGATGTGGTGGAAGAGATGAGATTGATTGGAGGCGAGAGATTTCCTTCAAAAAATTTGGAGGTGAGAGATATCACTTTCTTCAGTCAGTGAAGCCATCTTCTGAGAGAGATCTTCAACCTCTCTGCAGAATTTCGCTCACCTCCTCCATGGCCATGGTTGGCAAGGCCTCACGGACGGGACCTCCTCGCCGGTGGACACACCTCCTCTGTGCTTTTGCTCCGCCCTTCATCTCAGACGCCGGCGCCAAGCTCGGGGTCCTCACGATCTCGTCGATCCCGATCACCAAGGGGAGAAAATGGAGAGTCTCAACACGAAATCCGTTGCGCTTCTCAGTGCCTAGGAGCTCCGCGCGTGCCCGGAATCCATGGCCGCCGCCGCCGTCTTCTCTCCCCCCGCGCGTACGAACGAAGGCGGAGCTGGCTGTGGACAATCTATTTTGCACATAACCCCCTCATTTGGATCGCTATTATTAATCGCGATCCAAAATTTTTCATAAAACCCCTCCATAGAATGGAGACTATTAATCGGGATCCACAATATTGCATAAAACACCCTAAATTGGATCGCGATTATTAATCACAATCCAATATTTTGCAAAAACACTCCTATCTATTTTCAGAAAACCTCCCTGATTCCTAGTTAGACCAGACTGTGCGGTGCGCGTCTGACGGGCGGCCGGCGACGCCGAGCTCCGCGAAGAAAAGGTCCGCTCCGGCGGATGGAGATGGAGCTCCAAGCCAGAGTCCAGTGGACTCCGCCACAAGTGCTGAGTAGCCGGATCCACGACCTCGACTGGGAGGAGGAGAAGGCCTGAGCCAACGTGAGGCCCCAGTCCGCCGCCATCTCGAAAGAAGAGGGCGAGGTTGACGACGACGAGGAAGAGGGCGGGAACTGTCTCCGACCCCAAAGTGCCGCCGTCGGGGACTACGCCATGGAGCTCCTCCATGATCAACAGTAAGGGGTACATTGACCTTCATTTGCATTCGATTTGGCCAATCCCGTTGGTGTAGGACGCCTGAAATTGCTTGGATCCGGATGTGAAATGATTCAGTTGTTAGTTGTTTGGAACATTGCAGCAACCGGCATACATTAGCTATGATTCTAGATTAGATAGGATGCTTAGCAGTTGCAAAAATAAAGTAATTTTGTTTGATTGTATTGGTGCTCGTTTGTTAAGAATGTAAAAAGGAACCGATTTGCAGCCCAAAGCCCCAGAAAAGTTTTCATGCCCCACTGCAATTTTGGTAGGAATCCTCTTGTAACAATGTAAAGGCATGATTTTGGTTTTTCTTGGGAGCTCAAGGCTTATTGTAATTGACTAATCATCTAGATATTTTGCTAGTCGCACAATAGAATGCATCCAGTGCTTTAACCTTGAGATTTGAGAAGGAAGCATAAAGTACTTTACACAGTAAAATGCTAACAAAATGTTGCAGATGCTAAAGCTTTTAGTTTTGCAATACATGGCATGGAAATTTATATCCATTCTGTACAGGTAATATTTAATGGTAGTGATGTACTGCACAAACATGCTAGGGGGAATCTGGCTGATTAACTTATCATGCTAACCACAGCTTAACCCATGTGGCTTTGATCTGGCATGTTTAGTGTACACATAGCAAGATCCGCTAAATGTGGATCTTATTCTGACTGCACACAATCACATCATGAAACAAGAAATGGATCAAAACTTTGCCTTCTTTTCCTCTCTGAAACTTTCTGTACATTTGTACTATATATATACATATGGAAAATTGTATAGAGGTCGGCAAATCCTCAAATATGCGGATGCCAATCACAGGATGTCGAGAGCGCAAGGAGTATCTATGAGCTAAGGATGTTTAGGAGAGAAACTCTGCTCTGGACCAATATCCTGAACAGATGTCCTGCTCCGCTCTCAAGATCTCCAATGTTGCACTCCAACGCCTGCAATTGGTCCTCCTCGCAAACAACTGCTTTTCTCTTGTAAAATGCCTTTGAGACAAGAGACTGCTTAGGCATTTCGATTTGCTTCGACAAGAGCTGCATTGTAGACTCAAGTAAAGAGATGGTGATCTCCCTAGCCTTGGTCAGCAGCATGATCATCGCGCAATCTGTCTTGTCAGAAGTGACCTTGCTTGCCTTCTTGAAATGTTGTTTAGCCTTCTTCACCAGGCGGCTATAGGAGTGGATCCTGGATTGAACAGTTGCATCATCTCCTTTTCTCAGAGCCATTTGAAGCTCCTGGATGATGGCCTTCAACTCAACAAAGATCTCTTGCATGGTGTTGCAGAGATCCAGCAGCTCAAGAGAAGACTCGATTTCTCCATCCAACATCTTCCTTTGCTGGGAAAAGCAAACTTGGTTGCTTGGCAAGTGAATCATCTCCTCGACACTGCTGTAGATGTCTCCAAGCCTCCTCAAACCATCACACATTGTGACAATACATGTGGATGGTGAGGAGATGATTGCCTCTAGAATGTCCAGCTCTTGTTGTACTTCAGCTTCGCTGGAGTGAGGCCTGGATGGCAAGCTTATCGATCTTAGATGGCAAGCCATATCTGTAAGATGTAGCTGAAACTTCTTTCTGTATTGAGGTGGAAGAGATGAGAAGCAAAGAACGAAGTTTTTTTGATGAGTCAAGTCCTCTGCTGAGGCCTATTTATACGCAGGAAGGGTATGAGATAGCATCATTTGAAGGTAGGCAAACAGAATCTTGCCATTTCATCTCCTCAATGTTGTCTATCAAGGTTTGAGATCTGGCAGCAGCATATGGAATCTGTTCCCCTTCATCACGTGTTTTTTTAATTTTTTAGTGCATTTCCCAATGACCTATCACATTTCGTGTTCCAATTATTGCCAACAAGAATCAACATTTTAGTTACTCTACTGGCCGATCTTGACATAATTGCATGCTTAAGAGATTTGTTTAGTGATCATTAACCAAGTACTATTGGTGAAATGCGTGTTATGTAGTAGTTGCACAGTTGTCAATGTCAGTAGCTATTTTATTCTCTGCACAACTCATGCAACTTACACGCTCTACCTCGTGTGTTGGAGCTGGCTTGCCTTAGATGTAGATAACAAGATCCACTGAAAAAGGATCTGCTGCTTGTTGCTGATGCAACATATTGCATCTGAGCAACATGGCCATCTCATAATAAAGTCATGCAAAGATTTTCTTTTCCTAAAAAATCTTGAACAATGTGCTCTAACTACTTCAAAAAACAATCATCAATATTAACAGAAAAAGTCTTTTGAACGGATGCTCCAAACTTGGGTCATTGTATCATATGATTTATAACAGTAAAACAATGAAGTGAACCAAAATTGTGTTTTATTTTCAACTGGGTAATTTACTGTACAATTCTTATCATATACAGTGATCAGCTGAGCCTCTAAAAGGCGGACGCTAATCATAGGGGATCTCTGGTACATCTATCTACAAGCTGAGAGTGTTGAGAAGGGAAACTCTGCTTTGGATCAATTTTTTGAACAGAGTCTCGACTCCGCCCTCTATATCAGCAATCTCCAACTCCAAGATTTGTAATTGCTCCAGTTCGCAGACAACTCTTCTCTTCTGGAATGTCTTGTGAATGAGAGACCACTTGCTAGAACTTTGCGTTGCAATCCGCTTCGACATGATGTGCAACAAGGACCCAAGAATCGAGACAGCAATATCTCTAGCTTCAGACAACAGCTTCACCACCCTGCAGCTCTCCTGGTTAGCTGAAGTAGACTCGTTGATTTTCTTGAACTGCTTCTGGGCCTTCTTTGCAAAGCAGATATAGGACTGAAACTGAATCTTGCCTTCAACTGCTGCAACGTCTCTTTTGGTAATCAATTGCATCTCCTGAACTCTCGCCTTAATATCTGAGAAACTCTCTTGCATGGCACTGCAGAGATCAAGCACCAGAAGAGAGCCCTCGAGCTCATCCTCCACTGCTTTCCTCTGCTTAGGCTGACACAGGCTGACTTGGTTTCTAGGCATGCACATGATCTCCTCGATGACGTTGTACACACTTCCAAGCCTCCTCAAAACACCAGACATTGTTTCAATGGATGCAGAGGCTGAAGAGATGGTTTCCTTAACGATCTGCAACTAATCCTCAACGCTGGTTTTGTTGGAGCGAGGGCTAGAAGGCGCACTCAGGGATCTGCAATGGCAAGCCATGCTTGAAGTCAAAACTGCAGCGCTATCTTGCTCTCTAGAGAAGGGAAGAGGAATGGTGCTCTAATGGTTTCTATCCTCCTTGCGGTTCTCTATATATAATGAAAGAAGTAGAAGCATCACACACTCGAATCAGCAGACAAGAAGAATCGTTCCAATTGAGTTGCTTGTGAGTTTGTCGCCCATCTCTAAGGCAGGTTGATGCTTTTCTTTTAGATAATTTATTAACTCAGGCAACTAAATAAGTGTATGAGCCTGTCATGTCTCAATTGTTTGAGGCAAACATGTACACAAGAATCTAGTTTTGTGTTAAGATCTAGATCATGCACATGGTACTTCAACATTACAGGATGACTAACCAACCTCCTCAGGCAATTTTGTTGTCATGTTTCAGCTGCATCTTTCAGTAGGCCGGGGCATATTTTATGTCGAGCTAATGTTGGACCAACATTGGCATTTCACAACATGACTTGGCCTGACAGGAGGACAAGGTGCAAGCACTGTCCAGGCCCTATGCTTGAAATGAAGAGAATGAGATGTGAAGAAAATAGTGTCCCATCTGTTATTGTCCCTCTGTTGCTGTGTTTCCACCAAGGTCCATTTCAAACTCTTGCTGAATCATCTTTTCTTGTTCCATGAGTGAATGGATTGTCCCAGAAAATCAAGACAACTGTAATGGCACACACTGACACATGCAGGAAAAGAAAAACTATGGTATGGGTAATACACATGAACTTCTGTGGACATCTAAAGTAGTTGTATTTGATACACATTTCCTTTTTCTGCGTGTCGAAATCTATTTGGATGATCAGTGAATCCTTTAAAATGTGGATGTGGACCACATAAAGGCAGCGATGGGTAGAAGAGAGTCTATTCTGGATCTCAATTTTCTGAATAGGCTTTCGACACCACGCTCTAAACTGTAGTTTCCTATTGTTCCATACAACTATTGTCCACCTTATTGATCTTCCCAGAGGAAGCAATAATTTTGTTCAAATCCGACAGGCCACTTTCCAGTACTTGATATCCAAATTCGCTGGGCACAAGATGCAGTGTGATTTCCAATGCTTGGGAACCTGGAGCTGGGGTGAGCAAAGTCAACTAGGTGTTCCTTCCTCTAACGACAACTTGCCTCTTAATCAATCATCTCATGATCTGGATCAGATGCTCATCTCACCGCCCTTCAACCGTGCAGGCAATATGTTGTGAACAAGCAGACAATGGAGAGCTCAAACATGAGGACAGGGGTTATCATTGATCCGTTGGGTAATGCTATGATCAGATGGTTAAACGTGTCTGGGAGTCTGGAGGTGAGGTGAAGTCAACTTGCATGTTAATTAATGGATCACACGATCTGAATCTGATACTAAACTCGACAGCACTTCATCCGTGCAGGCCAGTTTGCCACCCACAATGCAGACATGACAGCCTCTTAATCAAGCTCTACTAGCGATGCCTCTTGGGTTGAGTGGCTTCTGTTGCAACTAACCACGATTGCACATGAGAATGATTCTTGTTGTCTGCTGGTTCAGCAGTGCAGTTGCTTCAACCTCTTTCGCTATATAAACAGGGAAGCCAGGGCTGGGAAGACAGTTTCAGCAGCTTCACTTCTCTTTCATCTCCAGCGAAAGAGGCTTCATAGCTTCTTTTCCATTCGAATCATGGCCTGCCATCTGAGATCCGCGAGTGTGCCCTCAAGCCCTCGCTCCAACCAAACCGATGTTGAGGAGCAGCTCCAGAACCTGAAGGCAACCATCTCTGCGCCCTCTTCAACCATCGAAACAATAGTTGATGGTCTATCCAAGCTCGGGAGCATCTACAGCTGCATTGATGAGCTCATATGCTTTCCCAGCAGCCAGCCTCAGCAGAGGAAGGTAGTGGAGGAAGAGCTTGAGTGCTCTCTCATCGTGCTTGACCTCTGCAGTGCCATGCAAGAGAGCTTTGCGGAGCTCAGGGCGAGCATCCAAGAGATTCATTTGGCTCTCAAGAGAGGAGACGATGTGGCTGTTCAGGCCAAGGCTAAGTCTTACTCCCGCTTGGCCAAGAAGGCGCAGAAGCAAATCAAGAAGATCAACAAGAAGGTTGCTCTTGACAATGAAAGCTGCAGGATGATCAAGTTGTTGTCTGAAGCAAGAGAGATCGCTCTATCGATGCTGGAATCGACATTGGACCTCCTCTCAAAGGAGATCACGATGCCGAGTGCTAGCAAGTGGTCTCTTGTCTCCAAGGCATTCCAGAAGAAGCGAGTTACATGCGAGGAGGGGCAATTGCAGGTGTTGGAGTTGGAGATTGTTGACCTTGAAAGCCAAGTTCAGATTGTTTTTAGGAGACTGATCCAATGCAGGGTCTCCATTCTGAATACTCTTAGCCTGTAGAAAGATCATACACCAACCAACTCTGATTCCCTGTGATTAGCATCCCGCCTTTTAGAGGATTGGCTGATCATCAAAACGATTTTGATGTATATATGAGACAAAGTGTACAGAAAAAAAAATACTCGATGAAAGAGCAAAGTTTTGACCATTTCTTGTTATCAATTTTGTCTTATCGTTTCATTTTGTCATCCAAATTTGACACGGAATACAGTTAAATTGCTAAAGGGAATAACCTGAAATCAGGAGCTTCTGATGAATTTGTATTGAAAAAAATGCCCTATAATTATCCTAATTCCTTATTATAATAGAAATAATTAGTTGTTTGATGAGATGGCCACTGTTAATATTCACATGTGATGTGGCTCAACAACAGGCACAAGATCCTTGCAAAGTGGATCTTGCTCTGCTTAACTGCTACCATGCCAGCTCCAGCCACGAGATTTGAGCTCACAATTGATGATTAGATCTAAAGTAAGCTGCCATACTGATTCTTTCTGCCGGTAGATCCAAGGTCAAGAAATTTGGACGGCATGTGGATCACCTCGGAATTGCAAATTTCTGATTCTAAATGCTGGAAGCACAGCAGGCAGCACACTGCGACATGAAGAATCATGAACGCTGAAGTCGACTAGTATTCGACAGGAGGTACCTCTTCTAACATAAAACCAGGCACCCGTGCAGATGATTGTGCTATCGGTTATCGAAACATCCCACCCTGTGCAAGGTCTCAAGTAGGGTTAGAGATGCCTCTAAAGCTGAACAAAGAAAAAAAAAAGGGGGGGGGGGGGGTAGCTGGCTTTGTCGCTGCAGCATTAGCACCTCATCATCGAGCAGGATTTCTCTTCCGAGTGCTCTTACCTTGTAGATCATACACCAACTCAGAAGGTTCCTCATGATTAGCGTCCGCCTCTTAGAGGATTCGCTAAGCATCTAAACAAAATTTTGATGGAAAATGTACGTAATATACGCGTTGAGAAAAGGCGTAAGTTTTGGTCCACTTTATGCTGTCATTTTTTCTGTTGTTTCCTTTTTCTTGTCCCAAAAAAAGACGCTAAACTTCATTTTTTCTTATGTCACCAAAGAATTGTCAATGGTTCCATCACGGTTAAGAACTGCACAGGAGATGTAGCTCAAAAGCAGGCACAATATAGTTTCTCTTTGCAACGCACAAGGACGGTATAATCACATGAGATGTGCCTGCTGAACAACGAGCAAAGGATGCTTGCAGAGTTGATCCTGCTCTCCAAAACCACTAGCATGCATGCCAGCTCCAGCCAATTGCTAACACACATAACTAGTAGGTTAAGGCTAATACTACAGGGCAAGGTCCAGCACTAGAGTAAGCTGCCTTGCCGACTCCTGCTGCCAACATGAGAAACAACCAGACAAGGCAGCTTTGCCAGTCTGAGGGCGAAGCAAGTCAACCGTTCCTTCCGACGAAGCCACGTCTCTTTCCCTTGTCTCAATGCAAGCTCACTGATCTCACGATCTAGATCTCAACATAAACAACACACTCGTGCAGACGAGTTGCTGCTGATAGCCGGGACATAGCATTATGCAAGCTTCATCAGGCCACATTCAGAGATTCCTCTTGCTCTGGACGAACATACAGAAAGCATCATCTTCCCGTGGAGATCCGAGGCTATGTCGCAATAGTAGAGCGCTTCGTTGTCAGCGAGATTCTTCTTGTCGGGATGGTCAGCGACGCCATTGCTTCAGCTTATTTGGTTATATATACCAGGCAAACCATAGCCTGGTCGACACCATTGCATCTCAGTTTCCCTCCAGTATTCTTGTCATCTCCAGTTCCAGCCATGGCTTCCATTCTCAGATCTGAAAGTTTGCCTTCCAGCCTTCGCTCTGACAAAATCAACATCGAAGAACATCTGCAGAGCCTCAAGGCAACCATCTCCTCCGCTACCATTGAGACAATTACCAATGGTATCACGAGGCTTGGAGGAGTGTACACCACCATCGAGGAGATGATGTGCTCACCAAGTGGCCAACTCAGCCTTTGCCAGCCGAAGCTGAGGAAATCGGTGGAGCAAGAGCTTGAGAAGTCCCTCATCTTGCTTGACCTCTGCAAAGCCATCCAAGAGAACATTTCCGAGCTCAAGACAAGCATCCAAGAGATGCAGCTGGTCATCAAGAGAGGAGGTGACTCCGCTCTTCAAGCCAAGTTCCAATCTTACATCCGCTTGGCTAAGAAGGTGCAGAAACAGTTCAAGAAGATCAGCAAGAAGCCTACTTCAGTTGACCTGAGCAGCTGCAGGGTTGTCAAGCAATTGGCTGAAGCCAGAGAGATTGCAATCTCCATGCTTGAATCCTTGACGCTTCTCCTATCGAAGCAAATTGCGACACCAAGCTCTAGCAGATGGTCCATTGTCTCCAAGACTTTCCACAAAAGAAGATTAACATGCGAGGAGGAGCAATTGCAGCAGATGGAGTTGGTCATTGTTGATCTTGAGAGCGGAGTTGAGACTTTGTTCAGGAAATTGATCCAGAGCAGAGTTTCTCTCCTCAACACTCTCAGTTTGTAGATAGACGGTGCACCAACCCCGATTCCTTGAGATTGGCATCCGCCTTTTAGAGGATCTGCTGATCAACATACAATTTTGTAGTGTAGCAGTAAATGAGCAATTGTACAGAAAATTACTGAAAAGAAAATCAAGAGTTTTTGGTCAATTTCCTTCAGTCAACTTCACTGTTTATCTCCCGTTGTTATGTTGAGAATTTTTGACAGAAAAGTTATCTTGATTTTTTAACCAAATAATGCCTAAAAATGCTCATCATTATTTATGTTCAAAGGAGCAGTTCATTGTTGAAGTTGACCTTTGAAATGCTTCACTGTCAGATAGGCATGTGTATGCAGATGCCATGTGTTCCCCAGCAACAAGCAAACAATCCTCGTGCAGTGGATCTTGCTTCCCATATCTAAAACAAGTCAGCTCCAACACACGAGGTTGAACGTGGAACTAGCACCAATTGCGCTTAACAGGGGTTCTATTCAAATTAAGAATAGCGCTGCAGCACGATAACACGCTTTTCACCAAAAATAATTGGTTAGCAATCCACTAAAATAACCTTTAGAGCATGCAATCATGTAAGGATCCACCAGTGGAGTGAACTAACGTGTTGATTCTTGCTGCAGTAGCAGGAACATGACAATGTGGTAGCTCATTGGTAGGATAGATGATGCACTAATAAAATTGAACGACACATGAGAGAAGAAGGAACAGATTCCATATGCTGGGCAATTGAACTGGCAGAACTCTGTGTGTGATGTGTCCGCTGTCCACCATCAACATGGTGCCATCAGTATAAATAGGCCCCTCCTGAAGGCCAGCCACATTCAAACCAACATCTGCTCTCTCAGCTACTCATCTCCTCAACCAAAGTCATGGCTTACCACCAAAGATCGATCAGTCTGCCTTCTAGGCCTGCCTCCAAAGTTGAGGAGGAGCTGCAAATCCTTGAGGCATGTACCTCTTCCCCCTCGATGACCATCCAGACAACCTGCGATGGTCTGAGGCGGCTTGGAGACATCTACAGCTCCATCGAGGAGGTCATGTGCCTGCCTAGCAACCAAGGTTGCTCCTCCCAGCAAAGAAAAATGCTGGATGCAGAGATGGAATGCTCTCTTGAGCTGTTGGATCTCTGCAACGCCATGCATGAGGACTTCGCCGAGTTGAAGGCCATCGTCCAAGATCTGCAAGTGTCTCTCAGAAAAGGAGACGATGCAGCGGTTCAAGCCAAGATCCAGTCTTACTTCCGCTTGGTTAAGAAGGCGAAGAAAAACTTCAAGAAGGCTTCAAAGAAGGTTATCTCAGACAAGGAGGATTGCAGGATCCTGAGACTGTTGAGCGAGGCTAGAGCGATCACTACCTCTCTTCTTGAGTCAACAGTGCAGCTCCTGGCGAAGCAAATTGCGATGCCCAAGTCGTCCAACATCTTGAAGGCATTCCAGAAGAAAACTTCAGTTGTTTGCAAGGAGGAACAGTTGCAGGTGTTAGAGTGCAACATCAGAGATCTGGAGGTTGGAGCAGGGCATCTGTTCAGGAGATTGGTCCAGAGCAGGGTTACTCTCCTGAACATTCTTAGCCAATAGATACTCCTCTAGATTTGTTACTGTTGACACCTGCGATTGACATCCGCCTTTTATAGGATCCATCAATCGCTGTATACTTCAACATATGTATAGTACAGTTGTACAGATAGTTGCCCAATGGGAAAAGAAAAAACTTTAGATTCACTTCATGGTGTCCATCTGGTTCTTCTGGCATACTTTCAATATTAGCAATATCATAACAATGTGGTTCTATATGTTTCATGGCTAACACCTTCCAGATAATACAATGATTATTCATAAATTTGAACATGCTGATATACAGACATGAAGTGGATGCATATATTTCAGTCACAATCAAACTTCTTGGCCAATTGTTCGATTTTTTTTCCAGGCATGTCATTCAGAATGGTTAGTATGCAGATATTCTTTTCATGAATACAGATCAAGTATGCCATTTTTTTCAATCACATGTATCAGAATATCTGTATTCATGAAAAGAATATCTGCATACTTGATCTGTATCACAAAGGAAAAAAGATTCAATAAAAATCTCCCCAAACAATAAGCAAAATAATTATTAGGATTGTTGCTACAAATAATTGGACCATGACAAGAGTGATTAACAAACTTAAACTCCAAAAATGGAGAGAAGAAAACGAAGAAACATATGGAGCTCATGGCTTGTTTCAATATTTCAATTAATCAGTTGCAACACCATCTGGGACCTGAAGAGGCAAAATATGGGAAATCAAAATAGCAAGATTCTTTTGCCATAGGAAACTTGCTATGAAAGCCTCATTCTTTTTTTTCCTCGAACGCGTAGAAAGAGCTGTGTGTCATTTTATTAAAGAAGAAAGGAGTACAGTACGCAGATGTACAATATCACATACACACCCCAGGCATATTTCATCATAGGTAGGCCTTCTCAATGGCCCAACAAAAGTTGCTTCTTTCATTCTTATTTATAGTAGGTTTTTGGTTGATTTTTTAATAAATAACCATTAGTAAGAAATTTATTCTTGTTTCAGTCAATAACGTAACCATTGATAAGAATTTTATTCTTCTTCAACCGCTTCTAAATTAATCTCTTTTTCCGTTGATTAGTCATTCTATAACCCATGAGGCTATGACCCATGGTTTTAGAATAATTTAAGTTGACAATGAAATCATAGGCTTTGTGCATTTTGCACAAACTTCGGAACTTTGATAGCCCAAAATGTTGAGATTCTATACACATAACCTAATAACACAGCATTCTTGCACATTCCAAATGCAAATATACAGGGAAAAATTATGCTCACTCATCTATCTTTTGAGGCAAGATTTGTAAATTATTTCCATAGGTTCAATGAAATCCATCTTGTCAAAAGAATATATCAGTTTGCTTGGATTGCGCCTTGATATCCTTCAATTTCTTCAATATGTTGGTGAAATAATCTTGTAAATACTTCTCTAAGCTGAGGATGTCATTTGCATCCACCCCAAGAAGCTGGTAGGTCTCGTTCATTGGAGCAGAGAAAACTGTGTCGCTTGACAGCACCTGTTTTACAGAAATGTTCTATTAGGTTTCACAAGGTCTGATACAAGTTACCAGTATGTAGACTAAACAGAAAGGACAAGCTGGTAACCTCTGAAAATGCCAGTCTGTCAGCCACATCATTTGTCCATTGGAAAAACCGTGTCAACTGACGAGTAAATCTCAAGACTGCAACAGGGACAGTTGTTACATTGGCATCTTGCCCTGCCAACCTCTCACACAACGTAATTACCTGAAGGATAAATAAACATTTAAAATATCCAACATCAGAATGAAGTAATGAACTGTATCATAGATTGAAACGCAGCAACGATGCATACCCAATGGAGATAGATTTAATTGATCTACAGACTTTCTGAACATCGTATGTAATTAATTTCCTTCAAAAAGGTAGTAGGAACCAGTTCATTACCTCTTGAGTTGTCCAAGCACGTGGTCCAGCAAATGTCAAGAGTTTCTTAGCAGCCTTCTCGTTCCGCATTGCTATAAATGTCAGTCGAGCTACGTCCTATAATTTTACCATTAAGAATGTGTCAATTGAAAGCTGAAGGACAAGCATAGAGAGATAAATAGTCTCAAGTTTATTTGGACGAGGAAAGATAAACCTGGGTATCCATGTAAGCAATCCGAGTTGGAGCATCAGTTCCCCAGACAGACTTCTCTTCTAGTATAGGCACAGCATATTGCCCAATAAGGCCCTATTGCAACTAACGTTAGACTGGAATTCATTTCTGGATAGGCAAACATTACTAGAACAGGATGTATCAACACCAAGTCATATCACCGCTTGATCTTTTACTCGATTAGGTATATTATTGTGATTTATTAATAGAACAGTTAGTCAGTTACACTAACAAGGAACTGTCTTTCATAATCTAACATCATTATACTTCACTAGAATCACTAAAAGCAGCTTTCTGACCAAACACTTAATCACAGAGAGAGGATCAAATCTACCTGCATGAAACCACACAAACGGATGATGATATAATCCAGACCACTGTCCTGAATAAACTTCTCTGTACAATGCTTGATTTCCATCAAGGGAACCTCGGGATGCTTGTCACAGTTGTGGATGGAATAAAACACGTACTTTTGAATTCCCATAGCCTTTGCACACTGTATTAGAGCAACTTTTCCTTCCCAATCTACCTAAATGGAATAACCATCAGCACAACTGATTGAATGATTTATGGAATATATATTAGTACAATACAATGGTACGTCATCCTTATGACAAGCTTCAACAATAACATTCAGGACAACAGCGGAGGACAGTCATTTGTAATGTATTCACAGAGATGGTCATAACATACCGTCCGGATTGGCTCTTCTGGCCGTCCTGTCGCACAGTCAATGACTGTATGAATACCAACAAGCGTCGCAGGTATGGTCTCTGGCTTGCTGAGATCAGCCTAAAAGGTTCCAATCCAAAGCACACAAAATTACCACCCCAAGAATTCGCAATGTGGCACATCAATTGCATAAGCAAGTGTGAATTGAACGGTGCAGTGGCAACGGCAGCGCAACGTAACCCTACATTGACAACGGTGGCGCCCCAGTCCCGGAGGAAATCGGCCGGCGCGGGGCGTGGCCTGACGAGGCACCTGACGTCGTAGCCCTCGTCCAGCGCCCTGCGGACCACCTGCCGCCCCAGTGTCCCCGTGGCGCCGACCACCAGTATGCTCGTCGGCCGGACGGGCGTCCCCTGCGCAATGCTGGTGGGCGCCACCGCCTGCGCGTTGCAGGTCACCGCCAGCCGGCACCGCGATCCGCCTGCAGCAGCAGCACGCACGCGACGCGCCCTGTCAGTCACTTGGGACGCAGCGCGACAAGCTTACTCGCGGCATGCGATCGAGAAGGCCGGGGCGGGTACCTTTCGGCGCGCGGTGGAGGAGAGACTGCGGGCGGGAGGTGGAGGGGAGCCCGGCGCGGCCGCGGCGGAGGCGGAGGCGGCCCGGGGAGGCGAGCTGCGAGGGCAGCGCGGCGAGGCTGGTCGACGCCATGGTGTGGGCGGGGGGCGGGTTGGTGGCGCGGCTCGCCGCGGGGGTTTTGGCGTGGGGAGGAGTGGTGGAGAGGGGATGCCGAGCCGCCGATGCCCGTCGCGCCACGTCCACCGCCGCCCCGTCATCCGTTTCCTTCCCCGGGCCACGTCACCGTCCGCTTCTTCTTCCTCCGCCGTTACGCCACCTGCCGCTCGGAAGACGCCTCCTGTGGAATACGTTTTCCGGCCACCAAAGCGTAAATTTTACTGGCCTAAAGGAGTGTGGAAGGCGGCTGGCTGCTTGCGGTCTCTTCCGTCTCCGACTCCGAGCGAGCGATCAGCCGTGGGGGAGGGGGATCCGCCGAAGCGCGCGAGAATGCAGGGCGGATCCAGCGGCATCGTCTACGGCGGCCTCAAGTACCAGGCAAGCAGCAGCTGGCGGTGCCTTCTGGAACCTTCTAGAACAGCCTCCCTTAACCCCCTTCGTCCCCTGTCGTCGTTGCAGGCGCGGTGCATCGCGGACGTGCGCGCGGACGCCGGCTCCACCACCTTCCTCGCCGGGACCCTCAGTCTCAAGGAGGAGAACGAGGTGCGTCTCTTGCGCGTCCATGGGGGCGCGCCGCTATTGCGGGGATCGCGATTCGAGTAGTCCTTTTTTTTCCATGTCAGAGGAAATGGCGTGAGATTTGATTTGGATCTCGAACTGTCTGTTTGTGTCCAAGTAGGTGCACCTGATCCGGCTGTCGCCGGCGGAGAGCGAGCTGGTGTGCGACGGTCTCTTCTACCACCCCAACGAGATCTGGGACCTCAAATCGTGCCCCTTCGATCACAGGGTCTTCTCCACCGTCTACACCTCTGGTAATGAATAGATAAAATCGCCTCTCTTTGTCCGTGAGCATTCCAATTTGCAAATCCGAAGCATGTATTTGTGTTGTCATGTGAATTTTTTTGTTAATGGTAGTGTTGTGACGTGAACGACAGGTGAGGGTTATGGCGCTGCTGTCTGGAAGATCCCAGAGCAGCATGGGCAGTCAAACTCGCCGCAGCTTGAGCAGCTCTTCGAGCTCACTGGGCATACGGGCAAGATCAGACGGTGCGCTTCTGTTTCTGCTGATATTTGGTTGCGCTACAGCTGTTTGTTCTTCCCAATGCACAAGTTTGTTTGCCTATGCTTTGAATTTCAGTCATATGTCCAACTTTGGTGTATTGGCCATTAAGCATAGGCACCTATCATCTTCATTGGTTCTTGACACCTATAAGTTTGTTATTCTTGCAGTGTGCTCTGGTGGCCAGTTGGAAAGCATGATAAGCTAATTAGCATTGATGACAGAAATATTTTTCTTTGGAACATAGACACGTCAAATAAATCAGCTAAGGTGTGACCACTATCCTTTTGTTTACCAATATGTCATCAGCATACTTACATTGTTTTGTTTTCATCGCGTTTAAAAAGCCTTACGACAGCCGAAAGATGGGCTAAGAAAAGAGAGAATATATACAGAAAAATTCAGCCAACAAGTGAAGTGTTAACTTTAGTATATGTATATGTGAGCCTACTGTTTAGAATTTCAGATACACCCTATTGATTTCATTCTTTTCAAATGTTAACTTTAGTACTAGGTTTTGAAATATCAAAATGCCAAATCTGTTTAGATACTTCACCATGGTCCTAATTTGACTTCGTATATTACAGGTGATATCACAGGGGTCAGCTGACATGCTTCCAAATTTACGTGGTGGAGCTTGGGATCCACACAATCACAATTCAATTGCTGCAATATCTGATTCATCACTTAACTTATGGGATCTCCGCTCTATGGAGTTAATACTTTACCTTGACCTTTGATTTTATATGCTTCTATCTGTAATTCAGTTGCTGAAATGTTTCCATTGTATATTTATCTTTATTTGTGAACGCATTATTCTCAGCAAATCAACTGCAATTGAACATGCACATATACGGGATGTGGATTATAACCCCAAGAAGCAAAACATAATTGTGAGTATGATACATATTTTCTTGTCTCAAGTGGTAGCTCATATGTTCTTATATTTTTACACAAAGATCACCTTTTTGCAGTAACATTGAATAGGACAATTCTGTAGTACTTTATTTTTCTTTGTTACCTTTCAATTTTATTTTGTCTATGTTCTTGCATTAGTAGTTAAGTATCATAGTTCATGTTCACTCAGGGTCTGACATGATTCATTATTGCTAAATAAATGGTCAGAACTCTTGATTATGTTGTGGCTACAAATTTGAAATTTTACTGTTTTATAAATATAATTCAATATAGCTGGATCTCCAATCAAGTTTTGTAGTGTGCCAATTGGACGCCCAGTAATAGTGATATATACTACTGATTCATTAAATTATATACTTATTAATACAGCTTTTCCCCAAGAAAGGTCATCTATTTTTCTGATTCTCAATATTTTATACATTGTAGGCAACAGCAGAAGATGAATTTGGAATTCGCTTGTGGGATCTCAGAATGCTGAAACATCCTCTGAAAGATCTCCCTGGACACTCGCATTGGTATGTACTGTGTAATATAGTGTAATACGGTCAGACCATATCTTTAATCTTTCCATCGTGAACATCATTTGTCTCAATTTATTCTATGCAGTATATTTATGTGCTTTGAATGTATACTGTTTGATTCTTCACTTCCTTCAAACAAGTGCAATTTTCATTCAGCTATAAGTTGGGTTTCTATTTTTGTTAGTCTAGTAGAGTAGTACCTGCCCCTTTATGGGAGATGTGGTTCAGTCTCTTTTTCTGACAGTAAATGTGGTTCAATCTCTAATATTTGTGATTGTACCAACCTCCTTTTGCCTTTATTTACCAGCTAATATCCAGGATTTTTACATGATCTAATTATTTTTACAGGACATGGACTGTTCGGCACAATCTTGAGTATGACGAGCTGCTTCTGGTCTGTCTCAACATCCATCCACATGCAAATGTTTTGTAATTTCATGATATATTAATTTCATTGAGTACTTATTACATTTATGCTTTTGTAGAGTGCTGGAACAGATTCAACCGTAAATTTATGGTTGGCTCAAGTTAGCAGCAATGATTCTGGACCTGACAGGTCTCTATTCTTAATCGGTTCTAATTAGGTTGCTTTGTTTAAATTTGTTATATTGATGTCTGAATCTTGTTTTCTCAGCCCTGGTTCAACGAAGAGGCAAGAAGAATCATTACTCAATTCATATACTGACTATGAAGATAGCATCTATGGTAATCTTGAATCTTTAGATATCTTTTATACGTTAGAATTTCAATATGACATCAGAGAGTTAACTAAAATTGTAGGTATTGCATGGAGCTCCCATGACCCATCATTATTCGCTTCTTTGTCTTACGATGGAAGGGTAAGTACATGCACCACTTGTTGCTTCATGGAACTTTGCTCTATGCGTCCTAAACATTTATGAGTGAATCTCCTCTTAACCATTCATGAGATTATCTGATGGTCAGGTTGTTTTGGAATCAGTCAAGCCCTACTTGCAGAGAAAATGAAGCTTGCCGGTCCTCTTCTGCATTGTAAAAACTGGCTCCTCCTTATATCATCCTTATGATTAAAATTACCTCGTGATCTAATAAACTGTTTTTCCCCTGGCAAACTTGTTTGTTGTTTGTATAATTGGTGCTGCACGGAGCTTTGCCTTGCCATTCTGTGCGCTGTTAACAAGCATTGATGTGATGATCCATTTGTATTGACTGCAGCAACGCTGGTACAATTGATAGCCAAGAATGTTGCAGAAATCATCTTGGCTGATATCTGTTCTCTCCCTCTCGGGTGATGCAAGCAGTGGTTGCAAAAATGTCTGATGTAGCTTCAGTTGGAAAGAGTACAGCATGGTCTTGATTATCAGCATTTCTTTCGTGTATCTTCAAGTTTTGTCCTGGGATTTCCTTTTCAGTTGCTAGAAACTTGGCTGTGAAGATCTGATCAGTTACGTTAGTAATGATTTTCAGTTTGCCAGAATGTTGATTCTTTGGATTTTGTATATTTGAAAAAAAGCCCATTATAGGAATGCTGCTTTATGCAATGAAGTAGAGGTGAACTGACTTTGTAAAATCATTGAGATGAACAGAGTCAGCTATTCTATTAACTCTTCTATTTCATGTTCCATTTTTGCCTCAAGCTTAGATATCTTATAATCGTAATATTTCCTGTATATAAGAAAAAGATATTATTGGGAGCTGTATGTATTGATCCTTGCAGGCTACAAGCCAGCAATGAGAATAGGTCATATTTCGAATGCAAAAAAGTTCATGCAAAATTTCAAGAAATTTTGGCACGATTCGCATGAAAGTTGAAACCGTTTGGTTCCCTCCTGAATCGTTTTACCAAAATTTATTCTTTCCAACGGGTGTTAATTTCGTGTGCGTACATTGAGGCATGAGCACGTGTTGAAATTGATTTTGAGTCATTTATCCACACGTCGGGAATGTCATTTGCACAAGTGAAAGGATCGATGGACCAAGAGGGGGGGGTGAATTGGGCCTTTTTCAATTTCTAAAACAAGATAAAGCAATCTTAACCTATGCAAAACTAGAAAGGCACCAATTCACCAACCGGATAACTAAACAACCTACACAAGCTAGATAAGATGAAAAGAGATAAAGCCTAGCAAGGTAGAGCTAACTAGTGATCCCTAAATCAAGCACATGAACGAATTGCATGAAAGATAATGCTTGAAAAGGTAAAGTGGACAAGGGACAACCGGATTTTTCCCGTGGTATCGATGTGTTGGCACACACCCCTAATCCACGTTGTGACACTCTCAAAGAGTATTGTCACCTCCCAAGTCACCAAGACGAGGGCGCTCACTAAGAGTCTCCGTTCACCATCCCGGTGTGGTGGAGATCAAGCCACGTACAAATCTTATCTCCGGGCTTCCACAATCCTTGGCAAGCTCCGCGAGAATCACCTCGATCACCAAGATCGCCTAGGTGATGCCAATCATCAAGAGTAACAAGCTAAGGCCTTCACTTGAGCAAGAACCCAATCACCAAGAATGGATGCACACAAGCTTCTCTCTACTCAAGTCCTTAATCTTGCTTCTTGAATGATTGAATGAACAAGTGTATGAAATGTTGAAGCTCAAGGTGGCTCTTGACTATAGTATGTGTGTTTGGATGTTGCCTAGTGTCAAGAGTAGTAGAATGACCCATTGGAGGGGTATATATAGGCAGCTCACACGAATAGAGCCGTTGGAGAAAAAGCTGCCAGAAAAACTGCGTAGCGCCGGTTAATCCGACGTCCCTCCAATAGTCATCGTCGGTTTAACCGGTGAATGTAAAACTCCCCTTTTGAAAAACTAGCCGTTACTGTTTGGGAAGATTAACCGTCGTTGCATCGGTTTAACCGGTGAGTGTAATCATCCATTGATCAACAGAAATACCAAGTCACTGGACAACTGCACCGACGTCAAATTTCAAATAGCGTCGGTTTAACCGGTGAGTCTATTTGTCCAATGATCAACTGAAAACCGAGTCTCTGGACAACTGCACCGACGTCCAATTTCAAATAACGTCGGTTTAACCGGTGTATTGACTTGTCCAGACCAGCTGACCTCGTTTAACCGACGTATAGAAAACTTGAGGCGTCGGTTAATCCGGTGATAAGGATTTTTCTGGTTTTGTCTTTTCTGACTTGAGTCTTGAATGAAATCCAAATATTTTTGAGATATAAGTTGAGAACCACTTATTTGAGCTTCTAGAAACCTGAGTGACCATTGTGTGCATCCATTTTCAAATGACCATGTCCATGCTCAAGTTACTAAGCCTAAACCCCTCTTAATAGTGCGATCACTACAAAACTATAAAACCTATACTAACCTAAGTGTCCTTCTCAACCTTATGATACTTAGGACTAGAAAGATCCTTAGTCTTGACATGTTATAGAGTTGAATGCCGAGATCGCCTTTTTGAATAATGAAAGTTAGGGACCTCTTTTGACATATAACCAAATGAGCAATAATGATTTATAAAGCTGCACAAACTCATTAGTTACAATAATGGTTGTCATTAATCAC
Organism: Panicum hallii; assembly: GCF_002211085.1. NCBI lineage: Eukaryota > Viridiplantae > Streptophyta > Magnoliopsida > Poales > Poaceae > Panicum > Panicum hallii. Next base: position 44,951,912 of record NC_038047.1, read on the forward strand.
CGAAACATACCTTAAGGGCCTAGATGCTTACAATCTCCCCCTTTTTGGTGATTGATGACAACATAAACATAGATATCGAGAGAGCGAGAAAGATAAGGCACGAATAAACACAAGCAAACTCGAAAAGAAAGGAACCAAACGAAATCCATAGATATGTCTCAAAAGCTCAGCATGCTCAAATGACAAATGTACATATCCATGAACTAACATCAAATATAATACAATAAGAAACATCAAAAGTCAGATCGAGCTCTCTCTAAAGCTCCCCTCCCCCTGACTCCCTCTCCCCCTTTGGCATCAAAGCACAAAAAGGCTACTGATCGGGGTGCCGCGGGACGGCGAGGAAGCGATCCGGGTCATCGTCGTCGTCGTCGTCGTCAGACGGAGGATCCTCAGTGACTGCCGGTAGCTGCTGGTCTGAAGGGCCTGCTGGTGCTGAGCTGACCGGAGGTGTAGCTGTAGTCGAGGCTGTCGTCGAGGCCCTGGTGCTAGCACTGCCTGGGAGAGGGTCCGTGGACGTAGTAGCTGGCTCAGCAGAAGATGTATCAACATCTGAAGTGGTGAGTGCTGAAGCTGCCGGCTGTGAAGACTGCTGGGCTAAGGACACCTCTCCGCCTCCCCCTGAAGGTAATGACTGTGGTACTGCGGGGAGGCCAACTGACTGCACCGCTGTGGGTGACTCCTGGAAAAGTGAGGTCGCAGGCAGAGGAGAGAAGATAGGACGACTCGCAGACCCGAGAAGTGCTGACAGTGAGAACATGATCTCCGGAGTCGCGGAAGAAGCTGGAGCAGTAGTGGCCGGAGCTGGTGTGACTGCAAGTGGAGGTGCTCCGGTGCCCTGAAGGCCTGACTGTCCTGGCTGCTGAGGGGCGAGTCCGGTGTGAGAATATAACTGTGAAATCATCCCGAACATCGCCATCATGCCCTGCTGCATCTGCTGGAACTGAGCGTCCGTCCTCTGAGAGACTCTATCAATAAGGCCGACGAAACGCTCCTCAGTCGCAGCTCGCTCTCGGGCGGCCTCCCTCTGGATCTGTGCAAGCTGGGCCTCATGGGCTCTCCTGGCCTCCTCCTGAGCACGGCGATCCTCCCTCTGCTGTGTGACCAGCTGCTGTAGTAGTGCGGTGAGCTCAGACGGCTGAGACACCTGAGACTCAGAAACTGTAGCAGTAGCAGCTGTCACTGGAGCTGGCTCTCCTGAACCTCCTGCCTCATGATCATGACTAGCTGGGGCTGGTGCAGGGAAGTACTCCTCATCCTCGGAGGAGTCTGACTCTAGGTCTGACCAGTGAATCTCATCATCTCCTCCGGGAAGCTGTGCCTCAGCAGCAAGCAGTGCCTCGTCCTCCTGGGCCACTCGGGCCTGTACCTCCGGTGACAAACGTGCCATGGCAGCTCTATCTGCCTGCCTGCCTCTCCTCCGGTCCGAAGGTGCTGTCGGTCTGTAGACGGGGAACCAGGGAACCTCGTCCTGTCTGTATACGGCACTGATTGGTGACTCAGCTGGCACTATCATGGAGCAAATGAAACTGATCCAGTGAGCATATGGGAACTGACGCACGACTCCCATCCCATCAGTGATGACATCCTCAATCTCTGCCAGTATGAAATCAACAATATCGAACGGCTCGTGAGTGAGGATGTGCAGTAGAAGCAGCTGCTGCAGACCTGTGAACCCCTCTGGGTAGCCACTCCTCGGGAGCAAAGTCCTCCGGAGTGCCATGTGAACTGCGTAGGCCTCAGGGGTCAGCAAGCTGGGGACTCTGGCGTAGGAAGCAGGGAATGGCTGACGGAAGCACTGAGAGATCGCCTCGTGAGAAGGTGCAATCCCGCCAATCATAGCCCTGCGTGGTGGATCGGCATCACCGTAGACCATCTCGTGCAGAGAGACATCAACAAGATCAACTCCAAGTATCCCTGCGAGTGTCGCTCTGGACAAACCAAACACCTGCCCCCCAAACATGAAGTGAACAGCTCTGCGCTCTGGGGCTATCCAAGCAGTGGCATAGAAAACTCTGACCCAGTCCTCAATGTATCTGTTCCTCTCAATCGAGAGCAACCTGGGCAGACCTCTGAAGTGCACAAAGTGCTCGCGGACATCTGCTCCCCCTGCTGCTGTCCTCAGTGAAACCCAGTCAAGTACTCTGTGCGGAAATATCCTGTGGCCCCGCCTCTGGTAGGTCTCGTAGAAACTGGCCTGTAGAAGTGTCCAGAATCTGCGATCGACCCTGCTGTCTCGCGTCACGGGGAACCACTCCTCCTCCTGTACACTCCATCTGAGCCTCTTGACCTTCGCCGCATTGGCCTTGGTCAAGTTCTGGAGCAGTACGCCTGGCTCCAGACGCACGACAGTGTCCATACGGAACACTGCGCGCTCGGCCGCTAGGGCCTCGGCTCGTCGAGCTGCTGCTGCTGCTGCTGTGGACCTGCGAGGCTCCTGTGGCTGGTGGCCTCCTCGCGTCCTAGGTCCAGTGCGACGCTCGGTCGCAGGAGAAGTCTCCTCTGGGGACGTCTGCCGGGTGCGGCCAGAACGTCGTAGAGCTGGTGACTGCTGTGTGTCCTGCCCCTGAGACTGCTCTGACTCTGAAACTGAATCGGACTCGGCCGCTGAAGCTGACTGCCCAGACTCAGACTCTGCTGCTGCTGCTGTCACGGCTCTGGTGGCCCTGGCACCCCGGACTCTGCCCATCCCTCTGCCTCTGCCTCTGGCTCTGCCCCTGGCTGGCGTGTCCCTGATCTCGAACGGACGAGCACGGCCAGACGCCTGCTCCTCGGCGGCCTTAGCCACCATCTCGGCCCTCTCGGCCTCCCTGGCTGCGCGAGTCCGCTTGCGCGCGGGCTCCTCGACCACTATCTCCTTCCCCTTCCTCTTGTCACGACCCATCTCGATCACACGACGCGACGCAACAAACTAGGGCAAGCGAATGGAAGCGCGGCGTGAAAGAGTGAATGCGGTGCAAGGCACGTGGGCTGCGGCACGGTGGAGGTGTGAGGCGTGAATCAGGAAATGCAGGTGCGGGCGCGATGACGTGCGGGCACGGCTGGGATAGCGCGAGCGGCGATGACGCGGAAGTGGCGGCGGGGGCGCGCGTGAAGGCACGGGCACGGGCGGACAGCGGCGGCGTGGGCGCACGCGGGCTGCAGGCAGCGGCGCGGGTGCAAGCGGCGGCGGCGCGAGGGCGGCGGTGTGGCGGCGGCGCAATGCGGGCGGCGCAAGGCGAGGACGACGGCGGTGGTGGTGCGAACCGAGAGCGGCGGTGGACTGCGACGGCGGCGGACGGCGGCGGCGAGTGGTGGCGTAAGGGCGGCGAGAACGAAGGCGTGCGGGTGACAGAAGGCGAGGGGACTGAGGTCGTGGGCGGCGGTGCGGGAGCAAGAAAGACATATGACATGTGGACCCCGCAATTTTTCTTATCGCCGGTTGATCCGACGCTTAGGTTTTGAGCACCGGTTGATTGCGTCGGTGTAGTTTACCAGAAACCCTGTTAAAACCATATCTGTACGCCGGTTGAACCGATGATCTGAAAAGTGAACGCGTCGGTTGAACGATGCAAATAACAGTTGATTTTCAGGTCAGAATTGTGTTCTGTTCATCGGTTGATCCGATGCTGCAAACTTTGTATACGCCGGTTGAACGCCTGAAATGACTGAGCTGTGGCTGTCACTTAGTAACGCCGGTTAAACCGATGGGTATAGATCCATTGAACGTCGGTTTAACCGGTGAACCCAAAAAACCCTCTCTCAGCTCACTTTTCTATGCTAAGTCCAATGAACTTATAAGATTCAACCAAACTCAAGTTAATGGACTTGCATAGGCGACTTTACCCCTCAAAATAGGATAGCTTAATAACTTAAATAGTTTTTCTTTTCAAAATCAAGGGTAAGTCGCAAGAGAGACAAAGTGTCAATTTAAAATGTATGAGCCATGTCATAGGAATATTGAAGGAGGAAAGCTTCAAACTCACAATGACCTTGCTCACTAGGCAATAACGCACCTAACACTTTACTCTTTTCACTTCTCATGAATTAAGATCTTGCACGTAAAACAAGTCTCATTTTCATCAAGTGATCTCCTTTGTGACCTTTACGCATGCAATGATAATGCAAATTACAAACACATGCGAAACAAAGGTAAACATGAGATGCACAACTATATGACAAGAAATGCATAACGAGAATTCAAGATCTACTTGTCAAATTTGATCCCATGGAAAGCTTCATCATGATGAGCCTTTCTACAAGCCTAGAGGAAAACAAGTGGACCACCACCTCTAGCTAAACCCTTGCTCATCACTATCTTGCCATGGTTAGACAAGTGTCCTATATGTATGCATTTTTCTATATGACATGGCAACTTACATGACGTTTGCCGCATCTAACACATTTAGCTCATTTCTTAGCCTAACAAAGGTACTCTCGTCTAAAGGTTTTGTGAAAATATCCGCCAATTGCTCCTCGGATCTCACACCTTGAAGGGAAATGTCCCCCTTGGCTTCGTGATCACGCAAGAAGTGATGGCGAATATCAATGTGCTTTGTGCGAGAGTGTTGAACCGGATTCTTGGCAATTTTTACGGCACTTTCATTGTCACAAAGGAGTGGAATTCTTCCTAGTTTCACACCAAAGTCCAAAAGGGTTTGCTTCATATATAGAATTTGGGCACAACATGCACCGGCAGCTATATATTCCGCTTCCGCGGTGGACAAAGCCACGGAATTTTGCTTCTTACTCGACCAAGAAACTAGAGAACGCCCAAGCAAGTGGCAACCCCCGGAGGTACTCTTGCGATCCACACGGCTTCCGGCAAAATCCGAATCCGAGTATCCCAAGAGATCTAAACTGGCGCCTTTGGGGTACCACAAGCCTATGCTAGGAGTGTGCTTGAGATACCGAAGGATCCTATTCACAGCAGAAAGATGTGATTCCTTAGGGTTAGCTTGAAAACGGGCACACAAGCACACACTAAACATTATATCGGGCCTAGATGCGGTAAGGTAAAGCAAAGATCCTATCATAGAGCGATAGAGGGATTGGTCAACCGGTTTACCGTCCACATCCAAGTCGAGATGCCCATTGGTTGCCATGGGTGTCTTGATTGGCTTACATTCATCCATCTTGAACTTCTTCAAGATATCTTTAGTATATTTTTCTTGATAAATGAATGTCCCTTCCTTCATTTGTTTGACTTGAAAACCAAGGAAGAAGGTCAATTCGCCAATCATGGACATCTCGAATTCCCTAGACATCATGGTAGCAAACTCATGGCTTAGTAAATCATTAGTTGAGCCAAAGATAATATCGTCAACATAAATTTGACAAATGAAAAGATCCCCGTTGACGTCTTTTGTGAACAAGGTGGTGTCCACCCTCCCGATCTTGAACCCTTGCATGATTAGGAAGTCACGAAGCCTCTCATACCAAGCCCTTGGAGCTTGTTTGAGCCCATAGAGTGCCTTGTGCAACCTATAAACATGATTAGGATTCCTCGGATCTTCAAACCCGGGAGGTTGCTCAACATAAACAAGTTCGTTAATAAAGCCATTTAAGAACGCACTTTTCACATCCATTTGATATAACTTAATATTATGATGTGAAGAGTAAGCAAGAAGGATGCGGATAGCTTCAAGTCTTGCGACCGGAGCAAAAGTTTCACCGAAATCCAAACCTTCGACTTGAGAAAACCCTTTTGCCACAAGTCTTGCTTTGTTGCGTACCACCACCCCATGTTCATCTTGCTTGTTTCGAAAGACCCACTTTGTGCCGATGATGTTCTTGTCTTTCGGAGGAGCTTCGAGGACCCAAACTTCATTGCGGGTGAAATTGTTCAACTCTTCTTGCATGGCCATCACCCAATCCGAGTCCTCAAGTGCTTCCTCTATGCTAGTGGGTTCAATACAAGAAACAAACGAGTGATGTTCGCAAAATGAAGCATGCTTAGAACGAGTTCTTACTCCTTTGGAAGGACTACCAATGATTTGACCAATTGGATGATCCTTGGAGATGCGACCATGCTTCACTAGCGGTATTTGCGTGGATGCTTGTTGGGGTGGATCATGAGTGACTTGTGCTTGTGGTGGAACATTTTGCTCTTCTTGTTCTTGGACTTGGGGTGTTGGCGTTGACACATTTTCTTGAGGTAGTGGATCAATTTTATCTTGATCTTCATCCACTAGGGGTGCCGTGGAGGTGCTTGGTGTAGATGAGGAAGGTCCTCCCCCTTGATCATTGCCTTCATGCATCTCTTCCGGCTTGATATCCCCAATGGACATCTTCTTCAAGCCTTCTTCAATCTCTTCATCCCCTACATTCTCATAGCCAACAACCTCCTCTTGGGAGCCATTAGATTCATCAAACTCCACATCACATGTTTCTTCAACTAACCCGGAGGTTTGATTGAATACTCTATATGCTTTGGAGTTTGATGCATAACCAAGAAAGAAACCTTCATCACATCTACTTTCAAACTTACCGAGCCTTTTCTTCTTATAAATGAAGCATTTGCAACCAAAGACCCGAAAGTATGATACATTTGGTTTCTTCCCGGTGATGAGCTCATATGGAGTTTTCTTGAGGAGTCGGTGAGGATACACACGGTTGGATGCATGACACGCCGTGTTGATTGCTTCCGCCCAAAACTTCTCGGACGTGCCATAATCATCCAACATTGCTCTTGCTAGGGTGATGAGTGTCTTGTTCTTTCTTTCCACCACACCATTTTGTTGGGGCGTGTAGGTGGCGGAAAACTCATGTTTGACTCCTTCTTCATCGCACCATTCTTCAATCTTCATGTTTTTGAACTCGGTGCCGTTGTCACTCCGAATCTTCACGATTGGGGAATTGTATTCCCTTTGAGCTTTTCTTGCAAATGTCTTGAAGATTTCCGGAGTTTCACCCTTATCGCCTAGAAACATGACCCAAGTGTAACGTGAAAAATCATCAACGATTACTAGGCAATAGAGGTTACCACCAATGCTCTTATATGAAGTTGGACCAAAGAGATCCATGTGTAGTAGCTCGAGCGGCTTGGAGGTAGACAACATCGTCTTGATAGGATGATGAGTTGCTACTTGCTTCCCGGCTTGACATGCTTTGCATAGCTTGTTCTTGTCAAAAGTGACGTCCTTTATGCCGGTGATCATCCCTCTCTTGTGGGCTTTCTTGAGGTTGCTCATGCCAATATGAGCAATTCTTCTATGCCAAAGCCACCCAAGAGACGACTTGGTGAAGAGGCAAGTCATGGTGCTTGTTTGCTTTGAAGAGAAATCCACCAAATAAATATTGCCATGCCTAAACCCCGTGAATACCAATGACTTGTCTTTTTCATAAGTCACTACAACACCATTCTTGTCAAAGGTACACGTTAGTCCAAGATCACACAATTGTGCAATAGAAATGAGGTTAAAACTAAGTGCTTCTACAAACAAAACATTTGAAATGGATAAATCTTTTGAAATTGCAATTCTACCCAAACCTAAGACTTTCCCCTTAGAGTTATCACCATAGGTGACATGTTCATGATCGCCGGGGTCTTCAAGTGAGGTGAACATGCTATCATTGCCGGTCATATGTTGAGAGCAACCGCTATCAAGTACCCAATGTTTTCCACCGGCTTTGTAGTTCACCTACACACATGAGAATTTATTTTTGAGTTTTCGGAACCCAAACAAGCTTTGGGCCTTGCACATGTGTGACAAGAGCTTTTGGGACCCAAAGTTGCTTGGGGAGCTTCTTCTTTGACTCCTTAGCAATTTTGCCAATGAACTTGGCCTTCACCTTGCCCTTCACTTTACTCAAGAGAAAATGATTATTTTGAAACATTGATGAGTAATTCTTGGGTAATTTAGGAAGAGGACGTGATGGTAAAGTGCACTCCCTAGTGTGGTGCCCGGTGACTTGGCAATGTTGGCAATATGAACCAACTTCCTTGATGAAGCTTGTCTTGATCTCCGGAGAAGGAATTGTAGCCATGTTTGGCTCCGGAAATGAACCAAGACCTCTCTTACCATAGTCACGGGCATTGTTGAAGAGAATCTCCTTGTGGATGTATTCTCCCCTTGAGAGTTTCTCCACACTACTCTTGAGGCTTGCCACTTGATCCATCAATTCCTTTTCCCTAGAAGAGGCAAGCTCGGGCACAACATTAGTGGCATATGCATCAATGAGTAGGTCATCACATGAAGTAGAAGCATTGACCGTTTCATTTACAACTTTCTCAAGACTTGGGTCAATTACTTCATAAGCAAATTCGAGTTCTTGATACTTGTGAGCCAACTCCCTATGCTCTTGTTTAAGCTTTTTGTGGCTCTCTTCAACTTGCTTAGCAAGTACAAGTGACTCATTGTGCTTTTTGAGCAAGTCATTGTACTTACTAAGTAAGTCGGAGTGGGCAAGCTCTAACTTAGCATGAGTGCTCTCAAGAACTTTAACTTTGCCCTTTTCCCTCTTGATGACGGATGTGTACTCATTGATGAGGTTAGTAAATTCATTAGGATCAAGCTCTTCATCACTATCATCTTCACTATCTACCTCACATACCTTGGTGTTACCTTTTGCCATGAGGCACATAGGAGGCGGAGGTAGAGATGATTCTTCATTGGTGAGGGCGATGGTGACAATGTCTTCTTCATCACTTGAGTCTTCGCTTGATGAGACATCGGTCACCCATTCTTGTTTCTCCACCAAGAAACTTTTCTTGGTGTGACCTTTCTTCTTTGGGAAGAGCTTGGTCTTCTTGTCATGGGTCTTCTTCTTCCCAAATCTCTTGTTTTTGTTCTTCCTCTCCTCTTCTTCATCATCGCTTGAATCATGGCGATGCTTACTCTTGTTGTCCTTGCTTCTTTTGTCCGGCTTGGGGCAATTTGGACGGATGTGTCCTTTTTCGCCACAATTGTAGCAAATCTTGTTCTTGACATCCATTGGCCGGAACATTCCCTTCTTGGAGTCAAAGTTGAAACCTTTCTTGTTGATCTTCTCATTCAAGCGTGTGAACTTTCTCATCATGAGAGCAAGTTCTCCATCATCTTCAATATCGGATGAGCTCTCATGATGATCATCTTCTTCATTGCTTGAGCTTGAGTCTTGTTTGACCATCTTGAGCTTGCGGGATTTGTTTGTCTTGGTTTTTAGAGCAATTGACTTGCTTGATGTTGGCTCTTCGGTCATACCAAGAATGCTCATTTCATGAGCGCGAATTTCCCCCACAAGTTCTCCTACTTCCATTGTGGCAAGATCCTCCTTTTGAAGCATAGCATTGATAATGTTATACTTGGGCTTTGGGAGGAGCATGAGGATCTTGCGGTTGATGGATGCACTGTCAATTTTGGATATTTCAAGTGCATTAATGTCCTTGACAATGACGTTTAAGCGAGAATACATATCATTGCAATTTTCATGAGCTAGCATTTTGAAGGAATCATACTTAGCTCTAAACAAGTGATATTTTTGTTCACGAACTTTGGTGGAGCCTTCATGTATTTCAATGAGTTCCTTCCAAATATCACTTGCTAGGTCCATGCCATTAACTCTAGCAAAGACCTCCTCACTAATAGCTTCGAAAATTGCATTTCTAGCTCTAGCATTCCATTTTAATTGGTCGGGGGTGGGTTCTCCGGTGAATCCGACTTTAGTTGCCAACCATACTTCGGGGGCAATCGCATCAAGGTATGCGGCCATGCGAACTTTCCAATAGGCAAAGTTCTTGCCCTCGAAGTGAGGCGGCGAACCACCCATCTTGGCCATAGCTCTAGGCGGTGAAGCCTAATGATCCAAATGAGCAACGAGGCTCTGATACCAATTGAAAGGATCGATGGACCAAGAGGGGGGGTGAATTGGGCCTTTTTCAATTTCTAAAACAAGATAAAGCAACCTTAACCTATGCAAAACTAGAAAGGCACCAATTCACCAACCGGATAACTAAACAACCTACACAAGCTAGATAAGATGAAAAGAGATAAAGCCTAGCAAGGTAGAGCTAACTAGTGATCCCTAAATCAAGCACATGAACGAATTGCATGAAAGATAATGCTTGAAAAGGTAAAGTGGACAAGGGACAACCGGATTTTTCCCGTGGTATCGATGTGTTGGCACACACCCCTAATCCACGTTGTGACACTCTCAAAGAGTATTGTCACCTCCCAAGTCACCAAGACGAGGGCGCTCACTAAGAGTCTCCGTTCACCATCCCGGTGTGGTGGAGATCAAGCCACGTACAAATCTTATCTCCGGGCTTCCACAATCCTTGGCAAGCTCCGCGAGAATCACCTCGATCACCAAGATCGCCTAGGTGATGCCAATCATCAAGAGTAACAAGCTAAGGCCTTCACTTGAGCAAGAACCCAATCACCAAGAATGGATGCACACAAGCTTCTCTCTACTCAAGTCCTTAATCTTGCTTCTTGAATGATTGAATGAACAAGTGTATGAAATGTTGAAGCTCAAGGTGGCTCTTGACTATAGTATGTGTGTTTGGATGTTGCCTAGTGTCAAGAGTAGTAGAATGACCCATTGGAGGGGTATATATAGGCAGCTCACACGAATAGAGCCGTTGGAGAAAAAGCTGCCAGAAAAACTGCGTAGCGCCGGTTAATCCGACGTCCCTCCAATAGTCATCGTCGGTTTAACCGGTGAATGTAAAACTCCCCTTTTGAAAAACTAGCCGTTACTGTTTGGGAAGATTAACCGTCGTTGCATCGGTTTAACCGGTGAGTGTAATCATCCATTGATCAACAGAAATACCAAGTCACTGGACAACTGCACCGACGTCAAATTTCAAATAGCGTCGGTTTAACCGGTGAGTCTATTTGTCCAATGATCAACTGAAAACCGAGTCTCTGGACAACTGCACCGACGTCCAATTTCAAATAACGTCGGTTTAACCGGTGTATTGACTTGTCCAGACCAGCTGACCTCGTTTAACCGACGTATAGAAAACTTGAGGCGTCGGTTAATCCGGTGATAAGGATTTTTCTGGTTTTGTCTTTTCTGACTTGAGTCTTGAATGAAATCCAAATATTTTTGAGATATAAGTTGAGAACCACTTATTTGAGCTTCTAGAAACCTGAGTGACCATTGTGTGCATCCATTTTCAAATGACCATGTCCATGCTCAAGTTACTAAGCCTAAACCCCTCTTAATAGTGCGATCACTACAAAACTATAAAACCTATACTAACCTAAGTGTCCTTCTCAACCTTATGACACTTAGGACTAGAAAGATCCTTAGTCTTGACATGTTATAGAGTTGAATGCCGAGATCGCCTTTTTGAATAATGAAAGTTAGGGGCCTCTTTTGACATATAACCAAATGAGCAATAATGATTTATAAAGCTGCACAAACTCATTAGTTACAATAATGGTTGTCATTAATCACCGAAACATACCTTAAGGGCCTAGATGCTTACAACAAGTGTTAATGACATAAGAAGATGACATAGGTTTGTGACTTCGTTAATCTTAAGATCTGTCGGCGTCTTTCAGAGGTCCTCTTAGGGTAGGGTTGCATATGTTTCACAAAAGAAACACAACAATATATTGTGAAAATATTTCATTATGGATCTAGCAATGCTAACCTTACACTATCAATCTGTATTTCCGATTGGAAGAAGTAGGGTAATCAAAATTAACTCTGGCATTTTGTAATGATTTCAAAATAACTCATAAAACATCATTAGAATTCTCCACAATAATATTGATCATAGATAATAGTTTCTGTTTCATCCTTGAGCAAATGTTCATCCTACAAAATGCTTTTTGTCTGAGCGTGCAAAAGGGAAACAGACAGACTACAGAGCGGTTGAAGACATTCGCCGTACTCTGCTACAGTACACCATCCCTTTCCCGAGTTCAAACAACCACTGATCCAGCGGCGGGCCGGCCTCCCATGCCGCCGCCGCCACGGGGACCACCTCACCACCGAGGTGCCCCCTCTCGGCTTCCCTGAGCTGCGCCCCCGGCCGCGGGAAATGGTCCAGTCGCGGCGGCGCGGCGGCAGCTACCGGTGCCCGCGCCGCGCCGCCGGCAGCGCGCTCCTGCTCTTCCTCCTCGCCGCCGTCGCGCTGCTCTACGTCTCCCCGCCGCCGGTCTCGGACCACCCCGTGGTCGCCTCCTCCCGCCGCCGCCGCTCGGCCCATGCTTTGGTATCATATCGCACTAGTGACCTAGCTGCTTCTACCTTTTTCTTTTCTCCACACCTCCCGATCTAACTCGTCTTGCTTTATGCATCTGTGCTCTCCTCGCGCGCAGCTGAACAGCTCCGGCGGCGGCGGCATGGACGAGTCCGAGCGCCGCGAAATTTCCCGTGTTCCGGTAAGTATAGTCTTCTTCAATTAGATTGAGCGCATCAGGATGTCATAATCTTTGTTCCATTTAGTAGAGTTGTGAGTTAGACACACTGCACCAGCACCTGTTTCACTGAGTTAATCAGTTTGGGTGATGTTTATCTAAGGAATTGGTGGGAAAATGAATTGGGTTCCATTTCATGTGTCATTTTTGGCTTAGAGATGGTGACAAAGCTAGTGGATTAAGTTACTTTTGTTATTGTGACTCTATAGGACTATAGGAGTAAACGTTGCATGCTCTAGTAGATGTTTGAGTTTAACTAGATTTTATTTATGTTGCCACGGAAAATTATTTTAAAATGCACACCTTTTGTCGGCAGAGTTACTGCATAATGATTTGGTTGCATTTTTTCTAAGCATGTGAAATTTAAGTTTTACTTTTGTAATTGACGAATTCATTGCAACATTTTCTAAAATGTAGATGAATGGTTCGACCGGCAGGGATGACCTTTGGGGTTCAAAGCTTGCTAGCAAATTTTATGGGTGCAGCAACTCAAGCAGCAAGTTCCTTGGTAGGCAAAATTTTTAAAACCATTTGTTGATTGAAATGTGGCATAGCTGCATAGGCCTTTTATCTGTTCCAAAGTTCTACAATGCTACAAATGCTAGGTGTTTAGTTGTAACTAATGCTTTTGAAATTCTAGAAATACTTTTGATGGTATCTCTTCTTTAATGGGCTGAGCTATTTTGACTTTATCTGAAGTAGTCAATGTTTCAAATTGTGCAGATTCAAATATTACTACACAAACAGACCGCTATTTGATGATTGTTACAAGTGGAGGCCTGAATCAACAGAGAACAGGGGTAAATGTCTCTTTTTCCAGAAATAATATGGAAGTGGATGGATCGGAGTATAGGGCAAAGCATGTGTTCAACCTTGTTATACATGTTCATGCACAATTTTACGGTCTCACCCTCTAATTACAGTAAGCCTTAAAGCTCTTGAGTTTTATTAGAATCTGCTCCAAATGCTGGGATTCTTTTGCCATGTTTCATTCTGGCAACTTTCTTATCATTTTCAGAATTTGGAAGAATAGGGATTTTTCAGGCAAAGTATGATACGTAGACCAATATGTAACGGCCCATAGCCATGAGTACAGAATTAACTGTTTAAACATAGATTTTGGTCCTTTTATGAGTTATGTTGTCCTTAACTTAAAATATAAATTTGGAGATTATTTCCTCAATGTACATCAATAATCATTTTTTCTCGAACACGCTATCTGTAATCATTAGAAATCATCAGTTGATTCTTATATTCATCCATACTTTTGCTGAGAGGTATATTTGTCATTACAGTGACATACCTCCTGACCAGTGCCCGAGAACATGTTGAAGCCTTGAAATTTGAGGCTTATCTCATTTTTACTGTCATGTTCAAATATTGAACCTGGAGGAGTGATTTTTTATGCCTTATTGATAACTTGTTGTACTTATATGCCTTCTGGTTTCATACTTGCTTCTATCTTTATAAACCTAATTACATATGTGGGCTCTTTCAGATAATTGATGCTGTTGTTGCTGCACGCATTTTAAATGCCACACTTGTTGTTCCCAAACTGGACCAGGCATCCTTCTGGAAAGATTCAAGGTTAATTTCGGCTTCTCGTGTTTCTAAGATGACTTGAGTGCATTTGGGCTGTATTTAATACAACTGTTGTTGCAGCAATTTTTCTGAAATTTTCGATGCTGACTGGTTCATCTCATCCCTATCAAAGGATGTAAAGATTGTGAAAGAGCTTCCTCGGATAGGAGGTAAACTTCGGGCTCCTCACAGAATGCGTGTTCCTCGAAAATGTACTGAGCGGTGTTACTTGAACCGTGTGTTGCCAGCACTTCTTAAGAAACATGTAAGTCATTGTATTGTAGCTGTGTTTGTCACCAAGACACATTAGTTTTACATGATGTTATCATGTTCCTTAACCAATTTCATCCACTTATGTATATCCTCCTAATTATATTATTTTTACTCGCCAACATATGTATGAAATTTTCTGTAACTATTTTAGATATTTGACTTTCTTAATTTGAGTACTAAGATTATTCTTTCACTTGATGCAGGTTATACGATTGACGAAATTTGATTATAGATTAGCAAACAGGTTGCAAACTGACTTGCAAAAGCTGAGATGCAGAGTCAACTACCATGCATTGAGATTTACTGCTCCAATACAAGAGATGGGTGAAAAGCTAATACAGAGAATGAGGGAGAGGAGCAAGTATTTTATTGCTCTTCACTTGAGGTGTGCATATATAAATTTCTCGTGTTTTAGCTCACATATCATTTCCTTTTAATACTAATTGAGAGTAAAATGGGTCTAATGCAAATAGTTTCTTACTTTCATTACATCAGTGGATCTTGAAACCCATTTATAGGTTCGAAGCTAGAACATAGGGGGTGCTTTCATCACCTGAGCTAGGATGGACACAACTTTGGTTTCCCTCTAGTGCCAATCTGATTGCTGACCCGAAGGCCTCAGCTCGTTGATGACAGAGGAGTTGAGGTGGTGATAGCACCTGGGGTGAAGTCAGAGTGACAACTGAAATGAGGGTCTTGATTTCCACTACCTGTGTATTAGATGGCTGTTGGTCCTATTAAGGCAGACAGGTATTCTGTAGCAAGCTGTTGTATGGATGCAACAAATGGTGCAGCATTGATAACTTTTGATTCGTACATAGACCTCTAGGCGCTTGGCTGTCCCGATACCTAGAAACATTTGTGCCAATAGTCAATAGACCACTACAGTAGAAGGGCACATGTGATATTAGTCTGAAGTTGCACGAGTTTTATATACCAAAGCTAAATCCTACAAATACCTTTTCCCAGTTCATGTACATTTTCTTTCCAATTCTTAATGATATTAGTCTTTTCCGTGTCCTTTCCGTAAACATTGTTCCTTTGGTAATGGCAGATTCGAACCTGATATGCTTGCCTTTTCGGGGTGCTATTATGGTGGTGGAGAAAAAGAGAGGAGAGAACTTGGTGCTATAAGGAAGAGGTGGAAAGGCTTGCATGTATGTATGCTACTGTGCTATCATATGGTAGGTACCTTGTAAAGCCCAGATCAAATTACCTAATGCAACATCTGCTGTTCTGTATTTCAGCCTAACCCAGAGAAAGGAAGAAGGCAAGGTAGATGCCCCCTAACTCCTGAAGAGGTGGGTCTGATGTTGAGAGCACTGGGGTACAGTAAGGATGTCCACATTTATGTAGCTTCTGGAGAGATATATGGAGGTGCAAGGACTCTGGCACCGCTTAAAGCTCTCTTCCCCAATCTCCACACAAAAGAAACAATATCTAGCAAAGAGGAGCTGGCTCCATTCTCTAAATATTCGTCTCGCATGGCTGCACTTGATTTCATTGTCTGTGATGAAAGTGATGCTTTTGTGGCTAACAACAACGGCAACATGGCTAAAATTTTGGCTGGGCGAAGGTGACCATTACTCTGTTGTTTGCACTTGTATTACTCTGTTGTACTGTAAGTGGTTTTGTCACTTGTCCTGACCATGTTTAGTGCTCACTGCAGGAGATATTTTGGGCATAAGAGAACAATCCGACCAAATGCCAAAAGGCTCTATCCCTTATTTTTGAGCAGAGGAAACATGTCATGGGATGCATTCTCCTCAAAAGTACGCATGTTTCAGAAAGGGTTTATGGGAGAGCCCAAAGAGCTTAGGCCAGGGAGGGGGGAGTTTCACGAGAACCCCTCTACCTGTATCTGTGAAAGGACTGATGGCAAAGCCAAATCTCGCAACGACCAAGTCTTGGATAGTAGCAGTGACCGAGGCAAAGCCATGGATGAGCAAGCAGTTCCTAATTATACTTTCGAAGAGGTGGGCGAATTTGAGGATGGTGACGAAGATGCTCCTGCAGAGAAAGGGATGGTTGACTTGGAAATGGACGATGATGCGTTGGTCAGACCAGAGGATCCTGAGCTGGAACAGATTCTTTCAGACTAGCTAAGTTACAAAACCGGCGTCAAAGAAATTTCCCAACCAATTTTGGGCTGAGTGATTAACGAATTTTGACCCCATGAAATTGTACATATTTTTTTTTGGCAATGTAAATGTACATCCTCCACCAGACTTAGCCTTCCATCTCAGTAGCGCAGTGTCTGATTCCTCAGTTTGTAAAATTGTGTGGCTTGTTGCCTGTTTTAGCTTGTAGCATGCGTTTTGCTTCTGTTTATTTCCTTGTGCAAACCTGTCAGTTCATGTTTGTTCCGCAGCAGGCGCAATTGTATGATCGAGTGGCGTTGTTACGCATGTTTTTCAGCATAACATGTTACCAGTGATGTCAACTGGCATGCCCTTTTATCCATGAACTTGGATTCAAGGACCAGGCAGTGAAGTAGTTTAAAACTTGTTTAACTTTGAGGTTTGGTTAAATCGAATTCAAAGGTTTTGTTTGAAATCACTGATTTCGACCAGGTGCCTTTTCCAAGATGGGATCGGACGGGTGTTTCTATCTGAAAGAAAGGCGATGGTTTGCGAGGGATCAGGAGAGGCATGTATCCACCGGCACGGCGGCGCTGCCAGTAGAAGTGACGGTCCAGACATTGAACGCTGCCGGCGGTCGCCCTCCTGGCTCCTGCTGCACCGGCACATCAGCAACGCCCAAGGAACCACGGCCGACCAACTCTACACGGCCATGGAGGCACAGCAGCAATGCTCCTAGGCTCCGTGGCAACTGGCTGTTCGTGGAGGCCCTTCCGCCTTGCTCTTGCGCTCGGCCCTCTCTCGCATCTCCGCCTGGCTCCACGGTGGGCTGCGCTGAGCCGCGGCGCCGGCCGGTAAGTGGCGCGACGCGGGCTCGGCTCCGATCGTAACGGCGGGGTTGGTCAGCGGCACCTCGACGGCCACCTGCTCCGGCGCGGCGCGGCGCGGCGCGACGCACCCTCCAATGTCGAAGCTTGGGCTCAGGGTCTCGGGGAGGAGACGGAGGCGGTGGCGTCGACCAAGCCGCGCCCCATGCCCGGCCGTGTGAGCCCAGCCGTGCTCTCGGGACAGTGGCGAACGGAGCGCGCGTCCCGAGTCAGCTCTCAGCTGCTGGAGTAGATCAGGCGGAGACGGCGGGGAGCCGGGGAGGACGCCTACGCCGGAGCCGGACGGCCCGGAACAAAGCTGCTCCGATCCAGGGGTCTATCTGCAAAATATTAGGGGTATATTTGTAAAATAACGGTACCTATATGCAAATATTAGGATCGCGATCAATTATCGCGATCGCGATCCAATACGAGGGTATTTTGCAAACTTGCTCCGGCTTCACGCACGGCGACCGCAACCAGCCGGCCCGCCAGGCATCCAACGCGAGACGCGGCCCTGCTTCCAGCAGCGGCGCCGGTCTCCGGCACACCCCTGCCTGGGGTCCTGCTCGGCTGCTCCTACGATTCTCTGCGTTGAGGTCCGGCTAGGTGAGCCGAGGCACACCTCCCGATTAGGCAGCAGCCGCAGGCCTGCGAGACATCCGGCCATCTTTCCTGCGCGCCGCACCCTCCGATGTCGGCGTCAGCCGTCAGCGATGGCACGGCGGCGCGGTGCTCGGCTTAGTTCCCAGCCGGCGTCTGCTGCGAGGGACACGCGCACGCCAACGAGCGACCGTCTTCGAGCTCCGGTGCCTTCTCCGTGAACGCGCTGCGGGGCTAGCGCAATGGGCAGCTACGTCACTGTGGAACTGATGGGGAGTTCGCAGTGGAGCGGAGGTCGATCCTGGACGCCGTGCTTCCTGCCGGCGAGGTCAGATAGCCAGTTCCACGCAACAGAATTGAGATTGGTAGGCTGAATGGCTGATTCGATCTCTTCTCTGCGGGCTGCAAATTCAACAACATTGATCGGTAGGTTGGATCCAGACGAGGAGTTCATCTGAAGCTAACAATTTCAGAGTTCCTCATGACGGCCGCATCTCTGAATTTCAGGATCTCACCTCACTCAGCATCAATGGAGTTTCTGCAGGCCAAGCTAAAGACAGAGAACCAAGCGAACCAGGTGGCCACAAACACAAGCTTACGACGCGTTCCTACGCTAACTGCAGAGCAAACGAAGCAGACGGAGCTCGCTCGGCGTGCGTCAGCGGACGTCCACCACCGGCTTGCCGGCGGCTTCAACGACAAGGCCCGGCTCGCGTCCCCGGCAGGCCGGCACATAGCACTCCGACGAGCGTCTGCTCGGGAAGGGCTCGCGTTCGAGGCGCCGGGGCTACTTGGTTCTCGTCGACGGCCCCGGCGAGGTCGGCGGTGACGAGGAACGCCCGAGCCCGAAGGCAACAGGGTGGACGGTGTTCCGTCTACCGTCCGGGGTGGACGGTAAATGAAATGCCGTCAACTACCTGGGCTTCTCGTACCCGTTGGATAGAATCGTGCGGTCTAGATCCCCTGCAAGCTAGCGAGGCCCTGCCGAGTTTCTCACGGGCTCTCGTCCGCTTGCCGCTGCCCCGGCCTGGACGACGACGCCAAGACACCGTGTCGCTAAGAGGATCGTCTTGCCGTCGCTGGCAGCCCCTCCAGGCCTGCGTCTTCCTTTATACTCATCCTCGTCGCCACTGGCGAACGCCTAGGCCTAGAACGCCGGCTGCACCTGGTTACCGCCCGGTAGCGGGAGCTCGAGCATGCGGTCCAACGCCGCTCGCCGGCGTCCGGCGTGCCCGCGCGGTTCGTCGCCGCAAGCCTGCAACAGCTGCAAACGCCGTCGAACGTTTCCATCTGGGCGAGCAGCCTCCCTAGCAAGCGATGCACCTGCAAGTCTGCAACACCTCGCGGCGCGGTCGGCTCCCGCGCTGCGTTCAAACGCGCGCGCCGCGGCGACAGGCGACTACGTGCACGGTGCACCTCGTCGGCGAAGATGATCGAAGCCTCAACGGCACGGCGCAGCAGGCACACTGGTGGTACTCCATCCGTGGACGTTCGCGCGACCGGTGTGGTGCGAGCCCGCCCAAGAGGAGCACGAGGACGCGCGTGCCGCTAGCTGCCTCTTCGCCGGTGACGCCCAGGAGCTCTATCGGCTAGCTTCGGTGGATCAGGCATCAGCTCAAAGACCCCTAGGGCATCCATGTCCTGCGCGGAAGCCGTGGACGCCCGCGATGGAGGTCAGCGCGGCGTGGTCGCCATCGATGGCGCCGGCCAACCCGAGCTCGGGGGGTGGACGTCGTTTCAATTACCGTCCGGGGTGGACGGTAAATGAAATACCGTCCACTCCCTGGACCTCTCTTGTCCGTTGGATGGGACTCGTGCGGCCTGGATCGACCGAAAGGCAGCGAGGCCCTTCCGCCTTCCTCTCGTGTTGACCCGCGGGCCGCTGAAGAACGAAGAGCTCCGGTGGCCCACGGCGGGGTTGGTCAGCGCGCAGCACCTTGACGGCCACTGGCCTCTGCACGGCGCAGCGCCCCCTCCAATCATCGTCGGCGTTCCCCAAGGCGCGGTCCTCAGCTTTACGGCGTCCGCGCGCAATAAGCGGCTCGCCGGCGGCACATGCCGGGCTCGCGGCGCGCTTCATCTGTCGGCCTGTCTTGCCGTCGCCACGAGATCATCCAGGACAGGCCGACGTCTCGCTCATCCCCGCTGCGATGTGAGCCGAAGCACCGCACGATTAGGCCTGCGTGACTTCCGGCCATCTTCCCTGCGCGCCGCACCCTCCGATGTCGGCGTCAGCCGTCAGCGATGGCACGGCGGCGCGGTGCTCGGCTTAGTTGCCGGCCGGCGCACGCCAACGAGCGTCCGTTTCCGAGCGCCGGTGCCTTCTTGGAGTACGCGCTGCGGGGCTTGCGAACACAGCAGCAGCTATGGCCTGTGGAGTCCGCGGTGGAGTGAAGGTCGATCAAGACGCCGTGCTTGCCCCGGCGACTGCCCCGGTCAGATTGCCAATTCTTCCACGCAAGAGAGTTGAGATTGGTGGGCTGATTCGATCTCTTCTCTACCGGCTGCAACTTCAGCAACATCGTCCGAACATCTTCCAACAACACTGAGATCGGTAGGTCGGATACAAACGAGGAATTCATCTGAAGCTAACAATGTCAGAGCTTGTCATGACTCGTGATGGCATTTCTGAATTTCAGGATCCCACCTCCTCGGCATCAATGGAGTTTCTGCAGGGCAGGCTAAAGATAGATAACCAAATGAACCAGGTGTCCACAATCACAAGCTTACGACGCTAACTACAGAGCAAACGAAGCGGACGGAGCTCGCTCGGCGTGTGCCAGCGGACGTCCACCTCCGGCTTGTCGGCTTCAATGACAAGGCCCGCCGGCCCCGGCGCACGGCATGCCGACGAGCGCGTGCTCGGGGAGGGCTTGGGGTCGGGGAGCTCGCTTTTGAGAATTGAGGCGGCGGGGTTTCTTGGTTCTCGTTGACCATGACGAGGAACGCCCGGCCCGAGCCCGACGGTGGACGGTATTCCGTTTACAGTCCGGGGTGGACGGTAGATGAAATACCGTCCACCCCGGGCCTCTCGTATCCGTTGGATTTGACACGTGCGGCCTGGATCGCTCGCAAGCTATCGAGGCCCCGGCTGCGGGAGCTCGACGCTGCGGTCCAGCGATGCTCGCCGGAGTCGTGCCCGCGCGGCTCGTCGCCGCATTGCATCCAACGATTCCATCTTGGCGAGAAGTCTATAGCACGCGATTCACCTGCAAGCGTGCACCACACCTCGCGGCCGGCGCAAGCGGTGGCGTGCATCAAACGTGCGGCCGCGGCGAGACTAGGGACCGCGTCCAACTCGTCGGGCAAGACGATCGACGGCACGCAGGCACACAGGCGGTTCTCCAGCCGTGGACGCTCGCACGGCCGGCGAACGCCGCCGCGGCGCTGAACCGTACCGTGTAGTACATCCGAGCAGCCGAAGAAGCAGGCGGGTCTCGGCATTTCAATCGTGCATGGAGGCACGCTAGCTGCTCCGCGGCAACTGGCTGACAGCCTGTGCACGGCTATCGCCCGAGGCGGCGAACGCCGCCGGCGTATGACGGGCGGTCGCCGGCCAGCCGGGCGAGACCTGTGTCGCGCTCGCGCACGCCGGTGCGCGCGTGGCCGTGTCCAACGACCGGCCAGCAGCCAGCTGCGGTGGATCAGACAGCAGCCCAACGGCCTCTATGTTAGCAACTCCAGCCCAGCGCCGAGCCTGCCGAAGACTGGGCCGAGACGTTCCACCAGGCCCGCAAAGGCAAACACCCGTGCGATATGCGTAACTGGGCGAGGCCCATGTAATGAACTATTAACAACTAAACCACTTGCCACACGCAAGCTGCCCTCTGCCTGAATCCAATCCCATCTACCTGTGCTTCCTCCCCAAATTCCCTTCTCTCTTCAATCCCTGCTGCTGCTCACACTCTAGGAAGCCGCGAACGCCCGCGGTGGTGGTTAGCGCGGCATGGAGCCGGCCAGCCCGACCTCAGGGGCTGGACGTCGTTTCGTGAACCGTCCGGTCCACCCCTGGGCCTCTTCTGTCCGTTGGATGGGACTCGCGTGGCCTGGATCGACCGTATGGCCGCGAGACCCTGCCGCCTTCCGCTCCTCGCGTTGAGCCGCAGAAGAAGGAAGAGCTCCGATCCATGCCCGAGACGCGCTAGTCACCACGGCGGGTTTGGCCAGCCCGCGGCACCTCGACGGCCGCCTGCCTCTGCACGGCGCGGTGCTCGGCTCGCCGGCGGCACATGGCCACGCGCACGTACGACGCCACCATCGCCGCCGCTGACTGCAGGTCACGACTCACGAGTCACCAGAACACGTACGGCGGCGCGCGGGGGGCACCGGAGCACGACGCCACGATTTGGCTTGATTCCCGGCCGGAGTCCGAGGCGACGGACACGTCACACTCGCACGTACTACAGTTTGAAGTGCTGGACACGTACCATACTCGGGGTCAGTTAGGTTTCCTTGTTGACACGGACCGGCGTTGATATATAGTACTACACGTATACGTGCACCCTTTCATCATCATCATCATCACGTATATAGGACCTTGATGATCATCTAAAGCACGGATTAGCCGGATTGTGGGACCCCTAAACTCCTAACCGGATCGTCAACTGGTGCGGGGGCGCTGCCGCCCATGGCCGCGCCGAACCACGCCGATCAGCCGCCGGCGTCGCCCACGGCTGGGCACGATGATCATCAAGGTGCAGCGCCGGATCAAGACCCTACTCGACTCCTGACCGAGCTGTTCGCCGGCACGACCCTTGGGAGGGTGCCAATGGACGCGCCGGATCACGTCGAGCAGCCAGCGGTGGCCGGCGCGTCTTCAGCATCTCCCGCGGCGGGCCACGATCCGGGCGTGACGTCATCAGTGGGTGAGGACCTTTCTCGGGACCTAGCCGCGGTGCTGGCCAAGGCGCGGCCGCTTGCGACGCCAGCGGCCGCGCTGAAGCACTTCTTCGAGCCGCCGCCGGCACCCGCTTCCGGCGTGGCCGCCGGCCATGGAGCCCCGCCGTGGCCGCGTACGATCGCGAGGGCGCTGGCGGCTGCCGGCTACTACCAGCCTCCTCCGGACCTCGACTGGATCAACGCGCGTCAAGGCGAGCCGGCGGGCGGCAGCACCGAGCGCGCGGCGCGGCGGCGCGAGGTCCGGCGTCTCTCCAAGCTCCCCACGGACTGCCTGCGCGCCGGGCAGGAGAGCCGCGACCGGCGGCGCCGGAGGGGGATGGTGCGCCGGTGCGTCCGCACGCTCCTCTCCCTCCACGAGGACCGCCGGAACGACCGCGTCCTCTCCGCCATGATGGCGCGCCTGGCGACGACGGAGTCGGGCGCGGGCGACGGTGGCACCACCGTCTCCGCTGCCCCTGGGGACGCGTCGGCGGCGGAGCAAGCTGAGCTGGCGGAGATGATCGAGAAGATGGAGCTGTAGTTCAAGGACTGATTGATGGAGATCACCTACTACTGCTAGGGTTTATGCTAATAACGCCATGGTTTGTCAGAGGGCAGATGGCATCAGAGAAGAGATTTACAGTGCACACACAGAACTACGTGCAGAAGTGGGCTCTGATTGCAGAACTGAATCCAATTTAGCCCACTGTGGTAGTATCCTCATGTTTGTTTTTCACTTTGCTATTTTCTGAACAATACTGTTGGTTAGGATTGGGGATATGATAATATTGTTGGACCAGTGAGCAGAGTGATTGTGACAAATTGTGTGCTCCTGCATGTATCCATCATCGGCACTACCCAACTCCAGTGCCAACCAGTGCAAGGTTTGACACTTGACAACATCATGCTCCAAATCTAAGTGGGTACCAAACTTGTTAGAAATCCTGTGCACTTTGTTTCTGAGCATATACTCTCTCCGATTAAAAAAAACTACTTATGTTTAGAACATGGAAAGATCTATGTGGCTTTGACTAATGTTTTCTATCAGACATTCACAAAATTTAATAGAATTATGAGACAATGGAAGTATCTTTCTAGACAACTGCATGTATATGCCTTCCATGTTTCTAGACAACGGGAATGCTGGATCGAGGCACATGCATGTTAAGGTCCTCGCTCCATGGATTCTGGCCAAACAATGGGGCTCTGATTATTTTTAATAGATCATGGCGCTGCGATAGTACCGGCCAACCTTGTCATCACAGTTGTAAATCGAAATAAATCCTGTGGCTTTTCTCTGTCGGAGTCCCGTGCCTTCCTGCTTCGTCGACCTGTTCGTCGTGCTGGTCAGGTGAGCCAGCAGGGACTCTGCAAACTCCAATCCAAGGTACCATGCCGCTATACTAAGCTCTCGTGATCCACTCCACTCCAAAGCTTGTCTGAATTTCTAGGCGGTTCCTGCTCATTTCATTTGATTTGTCTCGGCCTCTTGGTGCATGTGCTCCTGATGGACTCTTGGGTTTCTTTCTCCTTGGAAGCTTTCATCCTAATACAGTAACTAGAAAGGATCAGATACATGAGCACGTCCTGCGCATCTAGTACCCAGATAGCTCGCTCGCTTTCTTGGCTAGGCGACAGTGCTCTAGCCTCTAGGCAGGTAGCAGCCCGTGAGCATGTCACAGAGAAGCCAGAGAGAGAAATCCAAGAGCACTGTCCTTTCCCCCAAGCAGCCCAGTCCTCCTCTGCATGATCCATGGTGCAGGAGCGAACAGGAGGAGAGGAGAGATCAATCTCGATGGTAGACTGGTGCCTGGTGGAATGCTCCTCCGCTCCAGGAGGAAGACGAGGCCAGAACACTTTCCCAAATGGCCATCGGCCTCCCAAGTCTTCCTCCTTTTCGATGCAAAGTCCGCAGAGACGACGGCGACGCGTGGTGCGCGCGGCAGTGGTCGGCTTCCACGCGTCGATGCTGCGCCAGGATCCGATCCGGATGGCCGCGCACAAGTTTAATCTCTACCATTATTTATCTCTCATTATTAAAATAATCAGTAACTTTTTATTCGTCAATCGGAGTTATAATCAAAATCTAGGTAGAAAATCATTTCGGAAAAAAACTCAGATCCTCATTATATTATTATAAAATATATATAATGTATAATATATATATATTATTATATGCTAATTAATATATTTATATAGCTTCTTGTAGTAACGCACGGCTATATATACCAAACTTTTCTTAAAAACAAAAGCACAAGCTTAATTCGCATTAGGCTCGCACTATCTGATTAATCAGTAGGCACAGCTTCATGTGGTTGTGGTTAACGCACTACTTCAACCACAGCGATCTCTATCTTACACACACAGCTTCAAGTGGTTACCGTACGCACATCAGCTTCTAGACTGTTGAAGTTTGGAGGGAGTTTGCTTCTGTTCTTTCTTTCTTTTGCAAAAACAAGTGTAACCAGGGCAGAACCTGAAGGGATGTTCTTAAACAAACTTTACTGAATAATAATGATGTTAGCAAGGCACCAACTATACTTTATTCAAGAATCCCAACAACTCCTTGCGACGGGCCTAATAATCATTGCCAAATCCAACTACAGGTTTAGGCCCCGTTTGGTCCTATCACATCAAATTTTCTTTTACCATTTAAAATATTAAATAAAATATGTTTATACAATTTTTTCATAGATGAATGCTAATTCACGAGATGAATTTAATGAGCCTAATTAATCTATGATTTGTTATAGTGATGCTGCAGTAACTATTAATTAATCATGGGTTAATATACCTCATTAGATTCATCCCGCGAATTAGTCTAGAGATTTTACAATTAATTTTATAATTAAACTTTATTTAATACTTTTAAATGATAATTTTTTTTCCATGTGACAATACTAAACTTTAGCCTTCGGAACCCCACTCCCCTTAGCAAAATAAACTTGGAGCCGTTTCCAGCTTCAACCAAACTTGCATCAACTGATTTGTCTAGCCATGAAGATCAGCACTCGTTTGGATGGTTTGCCGAACATTTTTCCGAGACCATGATCATCTGCCCCCTGCATTTTCGTGCTAACATTCGCACAAATATGAGCAGGAATTTATTGCTCAAACTCTGATCAGCCAAACGTCTTTTTTTTCTTTTGTGAACAGGTTGGGCAGGTGCTCTGCCTTTGCATTGATAGTAGGAGTTCCTACTTAGCACAGGCTAAAAGTAGTAGAAAGGAAAGTAAAAGAAAACTCTGCACATTACACAATCCTACAAGAATCCCATCAGCCAAACTTCCTGAACTACAAATCCAACAAGACTCCTTTCAAGGCTGCAGCATCTTTTACACACATCCATCTTTCGCTGTTGCCACGAGCCGGCCAGCCACTTCCATCTTTCGCCATTCCTGCAGCTGGCAGCAAGTCATAAGTGTCCCTGCCGACCAACCACAAAGAATTAAAGACGCGAGCGAGGCCCGGAGGACGCCATTGCCGCCCTCCATCTCCTCCTCCTTGGCTTCAACTCCACTCCTCCCATGCTTGCTTTCCAACCCAAGGGATAACCGCCCGTCCAAGCGCCTCCACGTACGCCCCAACTGCACCGAGCAAGAACAGCAAGTAGTGGAGGACGACGTGGTCCGTTGATCTGCCCATCTCCATGGGGAAGCTTAGGTACTACTACTGCTCCTGCTGCTAGCCAATCACATGCTTATGTGCACACCCATTTCGGTAATGCCGCCATTACTACTGCTCCAAGCTTTCTCGGCCAGTTTTCTATATATACGCACAAACACATGCCCCTGGTTTCTTGCCTCTCATCTCTCTCGTATGCATGCGTCTGCGTACTCGACGGCCTGAAGCTGCAGGAGCCTCTGCTGCATGGGCCCTCCGCGGGCGGCCTCGCCGGCCGGCGCCGCCGTCGACGCCACCGCCGGCGTCAGGGTCAAGGTCAGCGACCGATATGTGAGTCCCCATATCCGCCGGCGCCTCAGCCAATTGGTTTTAGTATTGCAGGATTGGTGTGTTGATTTGATCGTGCAGGTTGAGATAAAAAATGGCATCTTTGAGCTGACGCTGTCCAACCCCGACGGGATCGTGACCGGTGTACGCTACAATGGTGTGGATAACCTCATGGAAATCCTTAACAAGGAAGACAACAGAGGGTACGGTACCAAATTCTGATTACTTTATGCTGCTTCGCTATCCTCTGGTTACTTCATTCTTTTTTATCTCCGCTTTTGCTATCATTTGTTTAGTTCAATGGATTGCTGCTAGTTGGATTTTGGCACAATTAAAAATGTACTTTATTCTTCAGTTAGTTAAGATTTCTATTGCCTATACATGAAAAATTGATGCTGAAACAGAGTTGACAAAGCGTAACTTGCTGCATGTTCTGTCAGGTACTGGGACCTTGTTTGGAACCCACCAGGACAGAAAACTGGCATCTTTGATGTGTAAGAGCTCTCTTAATTCACAATTCAGACTTGACTACCGGATCACTATGAATGCATTTTGCTTCTGATTTAGGGAAAAAAAATCCCAACTGAATCTGAACTGGAACATTCTTGTGCAGGATCAAAGGTACTGAGTTTCGCATCATATATCATGATGAGAACCAGGCTGAGGTCTCCTTCACCAGAAACTGGGATCCTTCTCTAGAAGGCAAAGCTGTCCCCTTGAACATCGATAAGAGGTGAGTGATGCACACAAAACATAACAATTCGGCAATTCTCATCAGCTCAATTCATCGGGCGAAAATGAAAGAGAACATGTTAAATGGAGCAAATATTTCTGTACAGGTTCATCGTTCTCCGGGGTTCTTCAGGATTCTACACCTATGGAATCTACGAGCATAAGGAAGGATGGCCTGATTTTGGCTTGGGAGAGACAAGGGTTGCTTTCAAGCTCCGGAAAGACAAGTAGGCCTAGCTATCTGAACTTCTTCCTGTTCACTGAATGTCTGAATGTTGCTGTCCATTGAAGCCATCTATGATTTGGTGCAATTTCAGGTTTCATTACATGGCATTGGCTGACGACAGGCAGAGAATTATGCCAATGCCCGACGACCGACTGCCTCCCCGAGGTCAGCCATTAGCATACCCTGAGGCTGTGCTCCTTGTGGACCCAATCAATCCTGACCTCAGAGGGGAGGTAAGCTGGCCTGACAGAGATAGAGATAGCTGGCTATCCATGGTGAATATCTGGCTGCATTCTAAATTTGAACATTGCTGATAATGTCTGTCAAGGTTGACGACAAGTACCAGTACTCTTGCGAGGACCAGTACAACAATGTCCATGGATGGATGTCATTCGATCCTCCCATTGGCTTCTGGCAGATCACTCCAAGTGATGAGTTCAGGACAGGAGGACCCCTGAAGCAGAATTTGACCTCTCATGTTGGCCCCACTATGCTGGCTGTAAGTTCAGGCAACCAGGCATTTATCATGATCTGGAACCCACAAAGAGTCTGAACCAGCGCTCATATTATTTGCTGATATGCAATTTATTATTCTGAATGTATTATCCCATCTTACTACAGATGTTTCTTAGCGCACATTATGCGGGGGATGACCTTTCACCCATGTTTACGAATGGAGAATACTGGAAAAAGGTCCATGGACCGGTATTCATGTACCTTAATTCCAGTTGGGACGGGAGTGACCCAACCATGCTCTGGGAGGATGCAAAAGTTCAGGTGACAATAATTCAGATTTCCTGGTCAAAAAAATAAATCAGATTTCAGACAAAGTAACTACCAGCTACTAGCTACTTATCTTTTCCATGCGCTATGAGTACTACAGAACTGTGAAGTAACTTTGTTTGTTTTATGTTTTCCCTTGTGTCATCAGATGATGATTGAGAAAGAAAGCTGGCCATATTCTTTCGCACTTTCAGATGATTTTCAGAAGACTGAGCAAAGAGGATGCGTCTCTGGTAGATTATTAGTTCGTGACAGGTATCAAGTGCCACCACTTTCCAGTTTTTCCAGCAACTAGTTTATAAGATTATAGTAGTTTGAAACTCTTTAGTGCTCCTGATGTAGTTAAATTCCTCTTAAACCCCTTATTAACCATCATGTCATTTAGGTATATAGATGATGGGGACCTTTATGCCTCTGGAGCCTATGTAGGCTTGGCCCTACCAGGAGAAGCTGGATCCTGGCAAAGAGAGTGCAAGGTAAACTAGCATGCCGTGTGCATTCCCTGTTTCTGTTCACATAAAGGAGTTGCTTTTTAGTTTCAGGGTATTCAGTTTATTCTCGCACACTGCATTTCCACAGGGATACCAATTCTGGTGTAGAGCAGACGTAGATGGGAGCTTCTACATAAGGAACATTGTAACTGGGAACTACAACCTGTATGCATGGGTTCCCGGTTTCATAGGGGACTACAAATTAGATGCTACACTGACGATAGCTTCAGGTAAGCATCTTCAGTTGGCTGGCATACATACATTCCTCTGGCAACTTTTAGCGGTCTCCTTATGTATTGAGTATTGATATGCAGGGGATGATATTTATCTGGGTGACCTTGTGTATCAACCACCAAGAGACGGTCCGACGATGTGGGAGATTGGAGTACCTGATCGATCTGCCGCTGAGTTCTATGTTCCAGAACCTAACCCCAAATACGTCAATAGATTGTACATCAACCACCCTGACAGGTCAGCTGAGATTGCTCTGTTGACCATGAACTGATCATCATTAATTCCTATCTTATAGTCTTCTGAACGGTCACCGGTAATTGCAGGTTTAGGCAATACGGACTTTGGGAACGATATGCAGAACTATACCCAGACAGTGATCTGGTGTACACAATCGGCCAGAGCGACTATAGCACCGATTGGTTCTATGCTCACGTTAACAGGTGTAGTTTGTTGTTTCCTTCAGATACAACTGCCTGCACAAAGATAAATATATGAATCTCTTCTGCCGAGTGCTAACATCTGTGCCTGTCTCCACATCAGAAAAGTTGATGAGAACACTTACCAACCAACTACATGGCAAATCAAGTTCAATCTTGACAGTGTGAGTCCAGGCAGCGCCTATAAGTTCCGAGTAGCGCTTGCGTCTTCGGCACGTGCTGAGTTGCAGGTGATTTCAGAAAGAAGACATTGGTCTTCCCTATCTTCTTCTTTCAGTTCTCTCTTGTCAGATGTCCTCACTGAAAAATCCATGCATGATCAATCTTCTTGTGCAGGTTTTCTTCAACGATAAGGACAGGGGTGTTCCTCACTTCGCCACTGGACTGATCGGCAGGGACAACGCCGTAGCAAGGCACGGGATCCATGGGCTATACTGGCTGTTCAACATCAATGTGGATAGTGCCTGGCTTGTCCAAGGGATGAACACAATCTACCTGAAGCAGCCCAGGAACCAGAGCCCGTTTCAGGGGCTGATGTATGACTACTTGCGATTGGAGGGACCGTGTGGTTGCTAATATGTTCTGCACCAACTAGCTGATAGTTATTGTGAAAATACAACTGTATTCGCTATATGACTCCAAATGCCTATGATTGGAGAAGTGTAACATTGTGGAGTTACATAGCTTAGGCTAGTTGAGTTTTCTCATTTGTCCGACCATTCAGTCTAAGCTGAGTAGCTGACCTAGCTTGTCTTACCTAGTTTCTGTGCACTTTTCAAGTAGAGAGTTGCAATGACCTAGTATGGATACGTATTTATGTATTAGTTAGCAGTATCATCCATCCTCTAATACGCACTGGTTAATTCTATTCTTTTTGTATGGTGCGAAGCTGTGTGGCCAACATGTTCTTCCTTTCTACATTCTGACATTTACCTCAGCATTTAAGCGCTGCAAAAGTGGGCGGAATACCATAACCAAATTAGGACAACATATATACTCAATGCATCTAGTTAAAAATAAGCCACGTTTAAATTTTGGACATCAATGTCTTTTTTTGAATATTTTAGAAGAATAAGTCCATATTTCAACCCGCAACTCTTTAGGTTGTCTAATTTTGACCTCCAACTCCAACACCGTCTAGTTCTCGATACCACACCTTTCAGTAACATCTAGTTTTGGCGTATGTGAGCCCAACCAAAACGGTTTTTTTAGAGTTAGCGTGGTATGGTTTTTTAATTTATATGTGAGAAAATATTTAAATGAGGAAAAAGATCATGGAGATACTTTTGGACACAATGAATCCAAAAAATAGCTACAGCTCATGAGCTCTACAATATTCAAATGACAATTTGAGGATTTATTGAAGATTTTAGCTTTAGTAATTTTTA
The DNA here is from genome assembly GCF_002211085.1 of Panicum hallii. Classification (NCBI taxonomy): domain Eukaryota; kingdom Viridiplantae; phylum Streptophyta; class Magnoliopsida; order Poales; family Poaceae; genus Panicum; species Panicum hallii. The sequence continues at coordinate 44,982,774 of NC_038047.1, forward strand.
TGGGACTCTTGTTTTCACATAAAATTGAAAGGAATTATGGGTGTAGATCATTGGATTTTCAATCCTATGGCTGGCAAAAGTAAAAAATTACCAAACCATGATAATTCTATTATTCGCGCAAGACATTAATTAGCTTGTTATTGTTTGAGACAGAGATAGATCTGGTGTGGTTCAGGATGGTTATAGCAAATCATAGTGGGCGCTTGACGAATATATATGTAAGTATTAAATAATGATCGAAATATCCAAATGCAAGATGACAGGTATATACGGTTGAGGGATATATTGACTACCTCAGCCGCAGGGCATGGTCCTGACAAAAAGGGGGAGGGATAATAATGTTATATATGGCCTTGAATTGCTTTAGATGCTGCATTCTATTCTTTCTTTCTTTCTTTCTTTCTTTCCTTTTTATAGGCGTGAATACATAAGTTTTATGATTAGTCAAAACACTTGTAATCAGCACAACATTTTACCAAAATTCGAAATTGATCGATGAATCTACCCTTTGACCGGCAAAAAGAAAATGTTACTTAAAACAACATAGGAATTAATCAAGTGACTCACGTTCTTTTTCATGCTTCTCTTGCGATTATTACCACTATTAGATTGTTTTAGTCATACAATAAATGAAGCTGAGAAGGCGTCTTTGCTTATATTTCTAAAAAGAAATACTCCCTCCGTTTTCAAAAAGAATGCAACTCTCGCTTCCCGGGAAATTTAAACAATTTCAAATTTGACCAAACTTATACAAAAAATTAAAAATATTTATGTCTCCAAATTAGATTTAGTATGAAAATATATTACATGGTTAATCTAATTATACTTATTTTATAACATAAATATTAATGCTATTTTGTATAAATTTGGTTAAAGTTGAAATTGTTTGACTTCTCGGGAAGCGAGAGTTGCATTCTTTTAGGATAGAGGGAGTACAATATCCGCACTCGAAACTTCCTAAATTCAATGCTAGTTTTTTCTTTTTTGACCGAAGAGCTAACTACTGTGTCATGATGCCTTCAATCAAATGTTAAACAAAATGAATTATATTGTCAAATAAATTTTGACTTAAACATTGTCAAATCTCAAAATCTGACAAAAATTACCCAAATTAAAATTAAATAGTACCATCAGTACGAAATCCCTGCCCAGAGATATACCCGGGCCAGACATTACTGGCCAGAAGAAAATTCACTGCTTCAACCTGAGACCAATATTATGTAGCATGAGCCAAAATTAACTAATTAGACACCGATATTTAACGACATTTAACGAATGTAAATGGTCCGGCCTTTCTGCTAGTATTTTTTGGTCGAATTTCATGTTCTCCAGAAGCTACACTGCCCTACAATACATATCCCATCACCATTAAACAACACAGTGCAACATGGATCATGCAAATCACCTTTATATTCACCATGCAGCACCATGGCACAGAGGATGATGATGGTTGATGGCCTCATCATCTTCATCACCATTCACCAACCAATGCAACTCCATGAACCCTAGTCAGTAGCTAGGCTGCTGCTATATGCTTACCTTGCATGCAAGATCAGTCGAAGATGCTTGTCCATGGCTCCAATGATCAATGCATGCCTTGCCTTGGTTGCTTTCCATTCGATCTCCTACTACTTCATTTCTGGGTCCAATGAGCCCATGCCAATGCCCGCGGCGCCGTGACGCAGCGGAAGCCCCGCCGCGCCGCCCATGCTCCGCACGACGCCGCCGCCGACGCCAAGGAAGTCTCTCGTGCTCAGCTTCCCGTCGTCCATGCCGGGGAAGCCACCGCTCCCGGAAGCCGCCAGCGAGTTCATCAGGTCCCGGAACTGGCTCTCGTTCTCGGCCTGAGAGGTGCTCCTCGACGACGAGCTCTCCCCGGCCATGAACCCAGCTGCTCCGGCTGGTCTCGCGTTCAAGGCGCCGCCGCTACTCAGCCCCCTGAGCAGAGAGTTCACGCTGCCGCCGGCGCCGCCGCCGCTCGTCGTCGCGCCCATCTGCGCGGCCTTCTGTAACAGCGCCGTCGCCGACATCTGCGGCGGCGCCACGGTCTCGGTTGAGTTGTACAAGGATGAAGAGAATCCGCCGCCGCCGTCGCCTGCCATTTGGTTGCCCATTAGGTTCCCGGAGAAGATGGCCGCGGACTCGGTGTTGGCGCTGCTGTTGCCGTGCTCGCCGCCATCGCCGCGGCCGTTCCCTCCCGCGGTAGCGTTGAACTGGTCCGGGAAAACGAGGCGCGCGTCCTGGCCGCTGCTCGCGCCCGAGAAGAACCCCAGGTTGAGGAGGCCGTTGCTCCCCGGCTGGCCGTGCTGCTCCGGCAGCTGCATCAGGCCGTGGAAGGCCGGCTTGCCGTGGAGCAGCGAGGTGTGTCCCGGTTGGCTCTGGTGGCCGTCCTCGGCGCCGCCGAGGTAGAACGGCGAGGAGGTGGACGACGCCTGTTGCGCGCCGCGGAACGCTGGGGAGCCGGCCGAGGACGGCATGATGTGTTCGAACTGCGCCGCCGGATTGCCGCTGATGGTGGTGGTGGCCGAGGAGTGGGCTTGGTCTTGGAAGGAATGCAACTGAGGGGCGGCCAACCCGGAGAGGCCGAGGGCCATGCCGCCGGAGCCGTACATGCCGGCGCCGATCGGCGGCGCCCGTGCACTCTCCTGCGCCAGCGCGTCGCAGAACGCACGGTGGGTGATGAAGCTGTCCCTCCTGCAAGACCCAGAGCCAAAGAAAAAACACATCAGAGACTAATTATTAGGCAATTGATATTTGTAAGCTGAAGCTTGTATAGAAAAATATTTGCAAACTGATTCTTGTAAAAAAATATTTGTAAACTGAAATTACAGTGGTAATTCCTGCACTAGCACAGTAAATAGCATTGCAAGGCATGTTGATACAAGAGCCTAGAAAGGTGATTGAAATAATGCAAATTAAACACTTGGAAAATAACAAACTGAGATTTTAGTTATAACTAGCACAGTGCCGGTACGGTGCTAATTTTACATATACCTACATGAGACCATCAATTTTGTGCTTTTTTACACCTTTACAGGCCGTGTCGTAACGGCATGAGTCATCGATTGTCCGGATTCCGATTGATCTGTCCAGATTCTGATTAAGATTACGATTGACCTGTCTGTATTCCGATTAGGATTACAATTGATTTATCCGGATTTCAATTAGTATTTCAATTGACGAATCAAGAAATTATTGCTTATTTTAGAAATAGTAGAGATAGAGAGACATATCCGGAAAATGGTAGTTATAATTTACTAGTGTGCTTCAATTAGACATGGCTTTTTTCATCGCATTCAAACAATTAATGTTTGGAAATACCTTCTTGTATGAGTGCCTAAATTCTGGGAATGTTTTTGACCAGTTGTAATTTATTACATTTTTAGTTATCAATTTTTCTATTTGTATTTTTCCTATTTTCTTCTGATGCAATTTGGTGGGCACTGGAAATATAGAATTTTGGTGTGCTATGTGGCTATATGTTCAAACTATTGAGGTTAAAAATAGAGGCAAGCCGGCTTTCCAAAACAGTTGTAAGGTTTTTGAAAAAAAAATGTTGAAAACTTTTGTGTAGTTGTTGAGCTAAATAAATACCAGAGTTATTAAATTAGGTTAAGAAAATGTTTGCCAAGTTTATTAATTTTCAAGACAAACTGAACTACGCGTTTCAGAATCCTTCTTTTCTTAAAATACAGGTGTTGATTAATAAGAAGAACACGTTTCAGAATCATTGTAGTATTTCTCAGGAACTGCTGAACAGGTTTCAAATATCCCTGATGTTGAAAGGGTGTTCCCTATATAACTAGCTAGCTAGTGGAATTTCATTCATCACCGTACAAAGGACCAAAAGAAGTATATGACTTACATTTAACAGACTCTATGTACTACCCGTTAGTAGCTATTCTATAACATCTAATGAGTTTCTGAAAAAGAGCTGATGTTTTGTATGCTAGTGTGTAGATGTGAACTGCTGGGTAGTCTTTTGGGTTAACTGAAAGAATGAACAACTTTTCTGTTTTGGATGGGATGTCCAAAGTGCAGGCCATGACATGAACAGTGCTGTGCATCCAAAGGAAGCCAGAAATGGAAAGGGAAAATTGACGGAATTAAGGAATTGTCATGCCCAAATGCAGTTCGTACTCCTCCCTTCAGCTAGCTAGGATCCAAGAACATACTGACATGGGAAAATTGCAAGCATATCCTTACCATGAATACGTGATGCGTTTACATGCATGAACAGAAGCACAGCAAAAACCCTGTATCTATATCGAGTGGTATCTATCATCTTCCTCTCGCATCGGTCGCTTCGCCTGCATGTAGTCGTCGTTTCAGACGAGGAGAGACGACGACGACCGCCATGAAAAGAATAGAGAGAAGAGGGAGCAGTGAGTGTCGCTGCATGCATGCGCGCGCGATGCATCCCATCCGGGCGTCACGGTCACATGAGAACAGGCTGCCAATGGCCGTGCTGCTGGCGAGACAAGCAAATGTCATCACGTGAACAGGTGGGGATCCCGGCCCATCCATGGAGATGGAGGTCAGGAGGCATGGAGAGAGAAGGAGCAGCTAAGGAGCCCTGCAGGATGCGGACTCCGAGGAGAAAAAGGAGACTGGCTTTTGTCTTCTTCTCCAACTCTCAAAACGACCATGGCATGGCATCCACTGCAGCCGCTACAGAGAGAGGCAGGCACAGAGCCAGGAGGGGCGACGGACGGGAGCTAGCTATCAGTTCACGTGTGACCACCCCCCTTTCTCTCTCTACAATTCTCTCTCTAGGAGAGAGATAGAGAGAGAGAGGGAGAGAGATGGTCGAAAAAATCTAGCGCGCAAAGGGGGACGGAATGGGATGGAATCCAAGCAAGTCCAATTTCCAAACAAGAAAAGAAAAGAAAAGCGCAAGCAAGCAAGCAAAGCAAGAAGGCAAGACGCAGCTAGCAGCAAGGGCGCAGAAAGCAGTTCGCTTGCTTGCCGGCCAGTGACAGCCCTAACCCTAACTCCCATGCATCAAATCACCATGGATCTCGCTCGCATGCCTTTCCGTGCCTGAACTGAATCCGGCCATCATGACCCAATCATGCATACACGCCGCCCCCCAACCCATACCCTACCGCTTATTACCAGTACCAGCACATAAAAAGAAAAAAAATCAAAAGTACTTCTAAGTTGTACTAGCACAAAATAAACAGTAACGGAATTGCAAGTTTGGAAGAAACTGAAATTCTCGATCGATTGCTGATGAACCGAATCGAATCGAAGACGACGAAGACAACGGTCGATACCTGGAGAAGAGGGTGCCGCAGTCGCAGCGGTACTCGCGCGTGCCGCAGGTCTTGGAGTGCGCCTTCCAGTCGGACTGCACGGCGTAACGCTTGTTGCACTTGTCGCACTTCCACTTCTTCTCGCCGTGCTTCCGGCAGTAGTGCTTCTTGATCCCGGTGAGGTCGCCCAGCGCCCGCGACGGGTTGTGGTGGACGCACGTCGGCTCCGGGCACAGGTACACCCGCCGCCGCGTCTCCTTGGGGTTCTTCTGCTTCAGCTTCCACGGCAGGTTGTGCCCGCGCCGGTGCAGCTGCAGGTTCTGCTCCCGCTGGAACCCCTTGTTGCACACCTCGCACACGAACCGGTTCGTCGCCAGCAGCGTCTTGGGGGACAGCGCGATCACCTCCGCGTCGGGATCTGCAGGCAGGCCGGTGTTTTTTTTGTATTAGTATCGTATGAATAATTATTGGGTAATCGTCGAATGGAATCGCAACATCGAACGAAGGGGATCTCTCGGGGTACTTGCTTGGGTTACCGGGCTGGTTCCTCTTCTTCTTGGGTGCCGGGGCCTGCGCTGCCGGAGGAGGCGGCGCCGCCTGCTGCGGCAGCGGCGGCTGCATCTGCGCGTCGCCGAGTCCGAACAGGTGGGCAGCCGCCATGTATCGCGTCGATCTCAGCTAGCTGACGAGTTGATTGGATTGGCACGGCACCAGCACCACCTGCTGCTGCTAGTAGCTAGTAGAGACCGAGAAGCAAGCGAGCTACCGGCCGGTCACACTGGCCAGTCCAAGTCACGGAGTGTGGCAGCGTGACTGCTAGTGTCTCTTCTTAGCTTGGACAGTAGCCTACCTGACTCTCCGGCTTCTTCTGCACGACCGGTCGATCGATCTAAAAGACAAACGAGAGAAGAGGCAAATGGTGTGAGCTTGGCAACAAGTAAGCTGCTTGCACAAAGAAATCCACCATCTAGCTATGCGTGTCTATCCATCCAGGAAGGAAGGACTGACGACAGATAGAGATCGAGATGCAAGTAGTACATGTACTACGACGACACATCACTTGTTGACTGGAGGCTGGAGCATGCATGGACATGGATGGATGGATGCATGGATCTGTGTGTGCTACATACATACAACCCAGAGCCAAAGAGGACAAAGTAAAGTAGCTCCAATCGTCTCTACAAAGCAACAAGGAAACTAAAGCAAGCGGTGAAAAGGGAGAACCGAGGAGGAAGGAAGTCCAAACAAACCTAGCCGCGGTTGTTGCGCTTGCAAACAAGGCGTAAAAGAGGGGAAGCTATGCGTAGCACAAAGGGGGCTAGCGAGCAGGTGCAGAGAGGGCGGCCATGGAGAAAGAACAAGAGATGCAAACGTACATGCAAGAAACCAAAGCATCAACGACGACAAACAACGCATGCACATCTAACGCTAATCAAGAGAGGAATCGAACAAGAGAATTGATAAGATGAGCAAATCGAGGTTGCATCAATAAGCACGAACCGGATGATAATAGTGAATTCTGAAAGGCGGGCGATCGATCGAGGAGGGGGCAGCGCTACGCGGATCGAACTGAAGCTAGCAACCGGAGCACGCGCCCCTCTCTCGCTCTCCCTCTTGGCCGGAACACACACGGAAGGGAAAGAGGAGGAGGAGGTGGAAGGAGAGGGAGGGAGGAGCTAGCGGTGAGTGGTGGTTGGTTATGAGCAATACCCCATCACCTCACACACCCATAATCAGCTATTCAGGTCGATGGGTAAGGCAGCAAGCGCTCGCTGATCCAACTAGGAAAAGGGCTGGGGGTGAGCTAGCCATCGCCCATCGACGACAGTGACCTGGACGGTGGGGCCCGCGTGTGCCCTGTCCGGGACCACCTCAAGAGTCAAGATGCTCATCCCTTTCAACTCCGTAGATAGATGATGTTATATTAATCAGCTGTTCCTTGCATTGCTCATCAGTTACCCTAGCTATTTACAATTAAATCTTTTGAGACACAAATTAAAAGCAGTAGATCTCTATGTTTATACTACTGTAACCAAGATTATTTATATACGGAAAATCGACCTGAAAAAGGGAGGGTTAATGATAACCAGATACTGACTATACATCACAGTACAATGGTCTCTCTAGAGATGCAAGCATGGCCCTGGATAAACCACTGACTGAGAACCACACGAAATTGTTTCCTTTTTCCTTTGTTCCACTTGCACACACGTCCCATCCATGTTCTACGCAATTCCGGACGGGGATAAAAAGACCTCGCAAGCCGATGGTATTTTCTTCTCGTAGGATTGTGCTCCATATATGAAAGTAATTTAAATTAATTTTTGGCTTGACCTCATCGTTTCTTTAGTTACTTCTCATATCCCCATTATCCAGCTACACCAATTACACTATTTGCATGGGTTAATCAAAAATATTGATAGCAAAACTTAACAATTCGATCAAAGCCTTTGCAAAATTTATCTATGTTTTTTCTTGCTGGTTACATGAACATCGTCGTCATGGTGATGTCAATGCCATCCAAGAACACTGTCTAGGTTAACAAATACTAGCTGCCAAATTAAAGGCCCATTAGTTTCCTTTGTTATTTACAAATGAGTTCTTAATAAATACACCGAAAGAGAAGCAAGTAGTGTCTTCTAGCTGTGCAAATTAAGAACAGAAAAGAATATACATACCAATCTGCATCATACAATGCATCGATCAATTCTCGTGACCTTTTTCTCACGACATTCTTTGTCACGTACCATGCATGCTTGTCAGGGGCATGCATAGAGAGAGAGAGAGAGACCCATGTAGCTAGCTATATGATTGCATGTGATACCTGAGAAATTAAATGCAGGAGAAAACAAAACAGCATCAGCTTCATTCGTCTCATCTCCCCAGGAATTCCAAATTTGTTTTAGCGCTAGATCAATCGATGGCAGCGTGCGTGGGAAACGAAGAGAATTACACGGTGGCTAATTAAGATGGCAAGTAAATGACAAGCCATGTACTGTTAACAATATAATGATCGAGAACCGTGTTGTATATATATGTGTACACATGCATGCATGTTGTACTCAGCTACAGGACCAACTAACAATATGTTGCCAAACTTAGCTCTTGTCACGAGGTTCGTTGTACTACGACTCAAGGAGAATCTCTCTCTCTCTCTCTGCCAAGAAATATAATAGCAGAGTTTAAACGTGTGTCCTTACTGGGTGTGTCTCATCTTCATTCAAGAATAAATGGATCGGAATTTATTTTGTAACGGCGACAGTTTTCCTTTCATTTTAAAAGAAATAAATTGTGCAGTGTCTGTGTCCGTGTATATATACAGTGCACTGTTTGAGCTGAATTATCGATAGATCTCAAACATCACATGAGCATTGCGCATTTCTGGCGCCCATTTGGGCCAACCTTATCTTGTTTTGGTCATCTAATAAGAGATTAAAGGCCACTAATAATTCACAGCATATAACTAATAAGTTGAATATATCTGCAATAATCCCCTGCTTTAGTGGTTGGCGATGACCACTCTCCGTAACCCAGCTGACCAAATAGACAATGCAGAAAAGAACATTTTTGATGGCATACCTACTGCCGGCCTTGTGAGGTTAGGTAGCCTTGCATTGCTTTATTTGATTGTACTATATAGTTTTCGACGGGTCGATGCATGTGGAATCATAAGAAAAGGAATCAGCCAAAAAAATTCGATTGAAATAAAACTAGTAGCATGTTAAGCTCCAACCCAATCACTGTATGTAATGAACGCCCAAAAGGGTTGACGTCCTGCCAAAGGGAGAGAGATAAAATATGAAGTGGCATGCATGCCTGTCGTCTTGGGCTAGTCTAGCTAGCTAGGTCGACATGAGCTGAGGACTTGAGGTTCGTGGGGAATGAAGATCTGATGGCAGTGCGATGGACCAATGGTTTACTAGCGATTATTCGGAGATCAGCAGTATCATGAATAAAGTTTAGTGGTGAAAGCTACTTTTTTTTGGAAGGAATAGGGAAGACTACTTCAAATCACAGGCTTAATTTTTGTTTTTCATCAGAGAGAATGAAGCCGGTGACTTTAGCTTGCATGCATGGCCTTGTTGGCATGTTCATCAGAGTCCAAGTCGATGACTTTTTAGTTGGGCATGCAGCATGTCTTGCCATGTTGGGACTTGGCAGTCCACCAAGTCGTCGATGACTTTTTCCACTTCATATATCCTCCGACATAAGCGTGCCCCACTCGGATGTTTTGACCAGGGACGTTGACTTGGTTATTATTGACCATTTTTGTGCTCAATTGCTTATCAACAAATTCAAAGCTGCGGTCCAAATAGCGTCAACAATACTCCAAGGCTCCAACTTGAGTGTACTTTTGGTGCTACAAATCGCATGCAATTAATAGCAACCGACCTGCATCCCAAAATAATGCATGCATGCATCCGCTGCCGGCCGAAATTAAAGAGTTAGCTCCAACAGAGGTCGGTTCACTGCTGAAAAAACGATTTGCAAGGACGTCCTATATTTATATTTTTAGGACGGTCCAAAAAATAATCTGCTAATCTAAATGGAGCGGGATCACTGTAGCAATTCACTCGCCTCTGCAAATATATTTTTTAGGGGTGGCCGATGGCGTTACCCATCCTATAAATGACCATTATTTTTAGGGGTGGTGACGCCATCACCCGCCCCTTGAAATTTTTTTCTTTTTTATTTTTTGCTATTTTTGATTTTTTTTATTTCCTAAAAATTGATTTGTAGAAATCATTTTCAGAGGCGAGCGCATTACCCACCTCTGAAAATAGCATTTCTAGCTGCGAGAAGTAGAGGCAAGTACCGCACCCGCCTCTAAAAATACGTTTTTACCCATCCCTGAAAACACTTTTTGCAGTAGTGGTTTCTTACGTGTTTCATATGTACTTCCTCCGTTCCAAATTATAAATATTATATATGTAGGTATAGTATTTATCTAGTTGTAGAGAAAAAAAATATAACTATAGAAAATGTAAAATAATCTATAATTTGGGATGGAGTGAGTAGTAGGGAATAAGAGCTGGGTGACGACTGACAGTCTATCCTACACTGACAATCTATCATGATTTTTATCTACATACTGTATGTGGTGATAATGATGAACAATTGTCAATGACTAGATTGAGGGAAATCACAACTGGAGTTAAACCCAATGCTGAGAGTAATGATCAAAGTGGCTGATGGGATCAAGTCTTTTTATCCTATGCCCTCTCAGATATTGTTAGTCAGGAATTGTTGGTCTGGGAATCACTTTCACTCTTGGGAAATTGTTCTGTTGTACTAGAATACCGTAGACAACTGCAGCAGAAAACAAGAGGCAAATAAAGCAATCACCCTCGGCCACTTGATTAAAACTCTCAGCAAAACTCACGATTCTTGTAGTCAGTGGCGGAACGTGAGCTAAATTAGGGGGAAGGGGGGAATTTGAAATAATAGTGTGAAATAGCTAAGAAATAAAGAGCACTTGCATGTGTATATGCATGCATGGAGGCATGCAAGAGAGAAATTTTCATTGGAAGGGAGGGCCGGGCCTAGCTTGGCCTCCACTGTGTTCCGCTAGTGCTTGTAGTGTATTATTGATAGTAGTATTGTTGAAGCTTTATATCCCTAACTGTTTTCCATTGTACTCTTGCTTCCGTTTTTCTCAAGGGTTTCCTAGCTTTGTTCATAAGTTCAATATGTAGCCACGATATGAGTATGCAAGCTTGGCCTCGTTAGAAGAGAGGTGGTGTGCTAGATGAATTATCATTGTCCACCTAAAAATCGGTCGAGGCTCATGTTCACCCCTTGTTAATGCTCTTTGTGTGTGCAAATAGATATTTATATTTCTTATAGTGATAATACATGTCTATCCAGTATCTTAAGGGTTGTTTGTTTGGGATTTTGCTTTTCAAAAAATGGCTTCTATGGAGGTGTTCAATGCAAAGAGAGGATGTTATTGTGGATTGGCTTATTTTCAGTCAATCAAATATATAGTTCATGTAATAATATATCTCAAAACATACCATAAAAGCCAGTAAAAGCACCTCCGGGCCAGTTTTTATTTTAGCTTCTAATCCAAATACGTACAGGTTTAATTAAGTACTTCTTAGAATACTATTAATTTCAAAAGCATGCTATTGTTTTTAGAAGCCAAAAACAAAATAGGAAAAAAACAGGACCTCATCCATGGGTATATATGAATGAATGGACTGCAATAACCGGTAGTCTTTTGATAGGAGGATTTAGATGAGCTAGCATGAAGAGGGTGGAGGTACCGTCACAAAAGTTTTTTGATCGATGAATCAAGAAACGTGAAATGTGGTACGTTGTATAAGAATAATTTTAATACTATTATGATGAAAATGTATCTGCGTTCATGGAACGAGGAACTTGGCATGGTACCACGTTCTCTCTGACTGTGGGTGGAGGAAGGAAGGAAGGAAGGGATAAAAGAAGCCGATGAGCGACAGTGATCGGGTGGCTACGACGGCATGCATTGTTCTGACGAGGGATGGAAATTAGTCTGCGGGGCCCAGCAGGATGACACGTACGCAGATGGGGAATCCCGGCCGGCCGGGAAAGTGCATGCGACGGCATCCAAGGCAAAGACAGTGACGCAGCACCACCTTTCCAGGGCTCATCTTGCATTGGCGGCCCCTCTCCTTCTTCTCCTTGCTTGCAATGGTGCCAGCAGGGACAGACGGACAGTGATGTTACGTACACCATCCTCCTCTACCTAACCTAGCTATCGATATGATCCTTGCTACCTAGCCCCCCTGTGCTGCCCGTGCACAGTGGTCGACGATCTCTGATGATGAAGTGATGCATCGATTGACACATCGTCCAGAAGCTAATTAAGACATGTGTGCTGGGAACTGTTTGGGCAGGCCGTGATCGATGATAGATAGATGCTACGTGATGCATATGCATGTGCAGATTGAACACAAACACACAAGATTGGCCTATGAGATCAGCCCCTAAAAGGCACCGGCCGGTTTCATGATCCGGAGCTCGAGAATTGCATTGCTCTTGTACGAGTACTGTCAGCAGTACTTTTTTTTTGTTTCTTTTTTTCCTTGTGTGTTGTTGTTTATTTGCATTGGATCGACGATGCCCCCTCTGCTAGTACTACTTTAAACTATGTTGAATTTAGCTTGCATATTGCCGATTTCTTCCTTTTTCTCGCTTTTATTTCCTCAAGAGAAGGTCATCAGGCATGCGTTTATAATGTTTCTTTTTACTTTTAGTTTGTTAGGATTTCTGTCAGATCATCTGTTCGTTAATCGGTCATGCCTTCATCACTTAATACTCTTCGATTGTCAGTTATCAGGGTAGTTTCAGAGATTGTGGTTAATTAGGTGTATTATATTTTTTGGAGGAAACATTATTAGATGCAAACAAGATCATCTTATCTTAATACCGGAGGTGGAATGCAATTTGCATTGTTGGCTGCAAGGTTCTGAAAGTGTGCGCACACTTATTGTTTTTGCAGCCATTTGCTAGCTGGACAATCCAGAAAGCCAGAAAACAAAAGAAAAAAAGACAGTCTGCTGAAATAATTTGTATGTAAGACATGTTCTATTAGCTAGAATATGTTGGGACAAGTCTTTGTAGTGTTGGTCTTTATGGTCCTCGGCGTGGTGATCTTACTGCTCCAACCAAGACAGGATTTAGCATCTTAGACTAGCTTTTAAGGACAGCATCCAGGACAATATATTAGACTAAGCATCACTAGCTTTTAGACTAACATCTCGGCATATGCTTGGCTGTCTTGGCCAACTATAAATATGTACCCCCAACCCCTCAGGTTGGTATGGCATTATGTGAGAAATAAATCAGAAAATTGCCCCAACTCCTAATGTCATCCTCTCGATAAGAGTAAGAGTTTTTGATACTAACAACTGATATCAGAGCCATTCTATCCTGTAGCTTAAACATCTCCCGCTCATCTCCTTCCCACGCCTCCCTTTATCCTCAGCCGGCAGCAGGAACATCCTCAACCGGCAACAGGAACATCGACTGTCCCTGCTCATCCCTCTTCCCCTGCGCAGACGGGCAGCAGCTCGTCTAAGGCAACCTCTTCCCCACGCAGCAGCCCCCATTAGCGCGCCATGTCCGAAGCACAGTCTTAGCGCTCGGTCGCCTCGAGTGCGCGGCACCGGTAGGAGGCCGAGCTCGCTGCGGCAGAGGAATGCGAGCGAGTGGTGGCAGAGACCGCTGCGACGGCGGCGAGGGTGTCAAGGCTGGCGGCAGAGGAACTAGCAGCAGCAAGGGCGGAAGTGAAAGCGGCGGCGGCAGTGGAGATCAAGGCTCTACGTGGTAGTAGCGTCAGCAGCTCTGCCTCTGCTGACGGCAGCACCGACGTGGAACTCAAGCTGGCGAGGGAAGCGGCGGGAGGGCGGGTGGCGCAGTGAGCAGCCGCGCACCCCACGGGCGCGGTGGCGGCAGTCCAGACGGGCGTGGACGACATGGCAGCGCTCCTGACAGGCGCGTGCGCAGCGACCGCGCTCCCGGTGGTGGCAGCCCAGACGGGCGTGGACGCGCGCGGCAGCCGCGCTCCCGGCGGCGGCGGCCAGATCGACAGAGATCGCGACCTTTACAGGCGGTGCGGCTCTCCCTCCACGGACCGGTGCCATGGTCACCACGGGATCCAAGCTGTTGTCAGAGAAGTTAGCCCCAACGGTGGGTGGTCTACCCTCAGCAAGACCAACTATATCGAGTGGGCCGCGGTGATGAGAGTAAGGCTCCAGGTGCGGCATATGTGGAAGGCAGTTCGGTACGGCGACGTCGACTACAACGAGGATCGACGGGCGCTGGATGCTCTCATTGCTGCAGTCCCGCCCGAGATGCAGTTCTCGCTTTCCAAGAAGCGAACTGGAGGCCTGAGACACTATCGCTGCGGCATGCATCGGCAGCGACCGCGCCCGCAAGTCCACACTTCAAGCACTTCGCAAGGAGTGGGAGAATCTGGCCTTCAAGCTAGGTGAGAACGTTGATGACTTTGCTCTCCATCTCAACACTTTGCTGCAGAATATGGTGCAGCACGGCGATGGCACCTACGACGAGAAGAGAGCTGTTGAGAAACTCTCCCGCTGCGTGCGGAGAAGTACAAGCAGATCGCTTGTTCCATGAGCTGGTTTATTTCTTTGATGTATGCACCAGTACCATGCATGGTCTTTCGAAAACGTTGGGATTTACTATGTATCATGCATTCTTTTCGGTTAAAGGTTGTGAAATGTAGTTTGTGGATTGTGGAAAGCTCAAGACAGGGGAGCGGTATTTACGGATCAGGCCCACAGGCTCTTGGAACTAGTAGATACTACGGCCTCTCTGCATGCGTGAGCATGGAGCTCACCGGCGGCCTAGCTAGCCTGAACCTGAATCATCATCATGAATGACTGCATGACGCACGCAGCTTTTCTCTAGCTATCTCTCTCACGCATCTGCTGTCTCACCTCACGCATCAGCCAGGCAGCCAGCAGCCATTACCCCCACCGAGAGGCGAGAGCTGCTCATCATCAGGCAGCTAGCTGCTGCTGCAGCGTCGTCAGCTCGTAGCGGCCAGCCGCTGTCTCTCTCTTGGTAGCTTTACGACGACCTTTCTTCGCTTGGCGTTTCGCCGCAGCCAGCGCCGCTGCAGTCGCCGGCCGGCAGAGGCTGCACGCCGCCGCCTGTCTCTGCCTGCCTGCTCGAAGCAGCTAGCTAGCCGCTCCAATTCCAATCCGTCGCTACTGTTACTATACGTTGTTCACGAGGCAGCATGATGCCCCCATCGATCAGTGCTGCTGCAGGATTCAGGATGAATTCAGAGCCGTCGTCAGAGCTAGCTGGGGCGGATGCATGTAGGTGTAGGTAGCTGGCGGCCGGCCGTAGCGTATCGATCGACCTGCATGCATGCCTGTCGTCTGAGCTGTGGCCGGCGGGCAGGGTTTGGTTGACGGCTACTGCGCGGACGCATGCGCTCTCGCCTCGTTACCCTTGCCCCTTTTCTCTCCAATAATTCCGGCCGCGCCCAGAGCAGAGCACACGGGTACATTCCGACGTCTTGTCGTCCGCCATGGCCGGCCTCGGAGGCCGAGCCTTCCCAGGACTGCCGCCATGTCCTGGAAGGCGCTGTAGCAGCAGCCTAGCTAGGAGATGGATCGATCGATCGATTCATTGTAGATGCAGAGATGGCTCACGAGCTCGTACTCCCATGGACGCAGACGCAGACGCAGGCATGCAAGGGTCACTCGCTGCTACTGCTGCTGCTGGTTGACGTGTCGGGGACGGTCAGATGAGAGGTCAGCAGCTAGCTTCTAGCTAGGCCGGCCTCCCTCTAGCTCGAGCTGCATGCCTGAACGGGGGAGATGACCATGCAGGGCTGTCGTCCGGCCAACAGTGCTCGAGCTAGCTACTACACCCAGGGTGACGATTCCATGCATCCATGGATTGTTCTTGTTCAGTGTCCATCCACCATCCACAATACGACCATGCATGTCCTACATACTCAGATATTAGCATGCCTGCATGTACATGGCTATTCCTAGCATGTCTGCATGTACATGTCGACATGCATGCATTGTCCAGATACTGTTGGTCTATATGAAAACATGGAAGCTAGCTAGCTAGGTACATCCATACGCACGTACCAGATCTGAACCTACAGATCTGCCTACTTCTCTCATTGTGTTTACTATAGAGTTTAACAATTGTACTGACCAGGTCACTGGCTCCAAAGCAGTATGTAATAAGCTAATAGCTAGGATAAAGCTACCTTGAGCAAGCAAGTATACAGTAGTTCTACTGTAACTTAAATTACATATCTTAATTTGTAAAAAGATACTAATAACTAGTAAATAATATGAACAAAAAAATCACTATGCAAGCGTCGTCCGTGCTTGTCCGGGTGTTGGAACAGGGGGTCAAACACGAGTACTATGCATGCGGAGCTGGCTATCTGCAAATGCAGGGAGAGGGAACATGTCCATGTCTCTTCTCTCGTTTTTTTTTCTGAAAAGAAAAACGCAGGCTTTTGAGAAGAGAAGGGAACAATCAAAAGCCACTGCATACATGCATACTATATGATCGAAGTCATTCTTGTGTGATGTGATGACTAATATAAACAAATGAATGAAAGGGGGAAAAAGGCAATGGAGGGACTATGAGGTGATGATTGGGCTTTGATGATGCCGGCTGCTGCGATGCTAGCTGGTCGAAGAAGCAGCCAGCAGCTGAGAGCCTGAGAGATGATGAGGTGAGTGATGAGGGCGTCCGAGACAGAAAGCCCACAAAAAATCGCATCGATCACAACTTTCTGAATACTATAGTGTAGTACTAGATAGTTTCTCTCTCTCACTCACTCATCACCTTTTCTCACCTAAAAGATGGCAGTGGCTTCAGCGTGGACGACCTAGCGCTCTGGTGCACGTCCGATCAATGGACGAACCCTAGCTCACTGCAAAAAATGGTCATTTGTAATATCTTTTTTTTAAAAAAAAATGATGAACACAAGACATGCATGTTGGGGGTGTTTGGTTGGGTACATACATGCCCCACCCAGGCCCATGGAATGCTACGATGTGGTCATTCTGAGAACGAGGTGGTATTGTACGTGTCGTCCTTGGAGTTAATTAGCTTGGAGTAGGAACCGAAGCTTATTCAAGCTCATGCTTTGTTGAAGATCAGTAGCCATTTGTAGGATGAATCGAGTGCGGCTCAGTTGCCTAGGTTTTTCGAAACAAAATAAAGCCACTTGATTCAAAGTCCCAGGTTTAGCATGGATGTTTGCTTTTTATTTAATCTATTAAAGATTAGATCCCAGGAACAATTAGTACATGACCATCTGATGATATTCTTTTCGTACTTATGATGATACCCTTTCTGATTTTAACAAACATAAATGTTGTCATTTTCAACCAATTTCACAATCGTTGTTTACCATTTTAACAAAACATAAATGGAGTAGGTTACAATGGTTATAGCGTCCCACATGATGCATGGAACTAGTAGGCCTCCCATCTTTCTGATCAGAAGATGGGTGGGTGCAGTGTGCTTCAAATGACTTTTTTTTGAAAGGCACCCAGAAGAGTGCTTCATATCTTATATTTATAAAAAAAACATAGTTGGTACAGAAGGATCACTAGACACAAAACGACCTCTAAAGAAATAAAATTACACTGAAGAGCTCTATGGTGCTTCGAGTGACTTAATGTGTTTCATGTGCATCCAACTTGTGTAAAACAGTTGCAATGGAAATTAAAGGATACTCACTATATACATTATCCAGCAGTGTGCTTTGCTACCTGAACCCTTTGTTTTACAGGATACAACAGGCCGGTCCTTCTATGAGCATGCCTGACCACTGTTTGCCATGGTCAGTAAATTAGAACCGTAAATCTGAGCATCAATCATACATGAGGCTAGCTAGCAGGCCCATCTTCCTGCATGCGGCCGCTGATGAGTTTCAGAGGCACCACATTGCTTGGCATGCATGCGGCTTGGAGTGTGAGCTGCATCTGCAGGGCATATATGCTACGGCATTATTTAACGAATGCCAGTGCAGGGATAGTGTAGGCGTTGTTCTTGTTGTCTCGCCTTGGACTCGACTGCTTGGGTTCACCTGCTTGCTCCTTTTCCCTTTACCGGATCTCCGATCCCTCACTTGCTGGTCCTGCAGCAGCAGCATGCCCTAGCCTCCCTGCTGCTAGTATACTAACAAAATGTCGATCAGAATGAATCATCCCCACACCCACCTTTTTGAGTTTTGTCCACACACTCCGTGCATGCTAACCGTTAGTAAAACCCACGCCTCGTAGACCGTGCTAGTGTAATTCAGTTATCTAGCTACTTTTGCACTGCAAATGTTAAACTGATGGAAGTAATTGATGATGGCTAATCTGAAATTCCGCAGCTAGCTACTCTCCAAGAATTGCAAAAGTCCCCCCTCTCTCTCTCTCTCTAGTTCAAAGAAGTTCAAATGAACCTTGATTGGTTTTCTCTTTTAAATTCACTATATACTGCAAAGTTTTGGTCGTCGAATGCCTTGAACTGTGAAGCAAACTGATGGAGCTGTGCTACTGCTGAACCCTGTACTGCTGCCCATTCTTGGTGACTCATCATCAATCTGGGCCATCGTTTGCAGACTCGTCAGCGAACGGCCCACCGCTGGAGCCGAGCAAGCCCACACGCGCACAGCTGGTCGGCCTGAATTCTGTCTGGCCCGTTCACTGTTTCTTATTGGGCCGGCGGCCTGTTTATCCTCGGTGCATTCTGTTCAAGTCTCGGGGTCCGTTGGGAGGAAGGGGGCCAGCGACAGTGAGGTGTGGGACGACTCGTCTTCTTCCATTCCAGTAGCCACTTGAGAGGAGGGAGGGAGCGCCTCCGCTTCAGATCCGCCGACGAGTCTCCGAGCCCCACCAGCCTCCCACCCATGCGGCTGCCGGCGATGCTGCGCTGGGCCGCGGTGGCGCTCGCGCTCGCGGCCGCGGCGCTCCTCGCCGCGCCGGCCGCCGCCTTCTACCTCCCCGGCGTCGCGCCCAACGACTTCCAGAAGGTCCCCGCTCCCTTTCTTCTTCCCTCACTCGTAACGGTTCTCTCCGTTCCTTCCCGCCGGATCTCGACGGCCAGATCCAGCGTGCCACGTTTGTTGGCTGCACGTTACTGTCGGGTTGGGGGCCGTGGGGTTCGGGATCTAGGCATCCTGCTGGCTGTTTTGCTTCTGTGCGGAATAGAGTAATCTCGCGAATTGCATTTGGCTAGGTCACTTGTTTCGAATCTCTATGTTGAGGCGAAAAACGTTAAGTACTCTATAGTGTTTGCTTAACGTTATCGAATCTACATTTGAACTTTGATAGCACTCAAACTGAACAGTGCTGTGAGTACACTAGAATGTGAGGGCGCATGTTTTATTGTAAATGATACTTATGGTTTGAGTTTAGCAGCTTCAGGTGGTGTTTCTTCAACTATAGCCCTTTGTATCCCAAACCCTTTCTTGTTCTGTTTCTCTTGTTCAGTATTAAAGGGTAGAAGACAACTATAAGACATTAGCGTTTATGTGTCCATGCACTCTAGTAAATTCACATCTACTTCTAATGAACGATATGAGAACCCAGTATTTTCAGATCCTTAAGTATTGATCATGTATGTGCGACGAATAATGTTTATGGAAGCAAGTGTCAAATGTGTTAAAATATTTTGAGCAATAGGGCAAAAAATAATGTATCCCTCTTATGACCAGAGCTTCACACTCAACTCTTGATTTGTAGCCTTTTACTGAGAGATACATGTTGCATGTGCTCTAACTGGTATATACATAATTGTCTGCAGAAAGATCCACTTTTGGTGAAGGTGAATAAGCTGACATCCACAAAGACACAACTTCCCTACTCCTATTACTCTCTTCCTTTCTGCAAGCCAGACACGATTGTTGACAGCGCAGAGAATCTTGGAGAAGTTCTGCGTGGTGACCGCATTGAGAACTCCCCTTATGTGGTTAGTAATAGTTTACTGCTTGTCATGTATTCACCTTTGACATTTGTAATGTACCAAATCACTGAGTGTCGTCTATTCTGTTGTTTGGGCTGTAGTTTGAGATGAGGGAGCCCAAGATGTGCCAGATTGTCTGCAGAGTATCAATTGATGATAAACAAGCAAAGGAGCTCAAGGAAAAGATAGAGGATGAGTATCGGGTGAACATGTATGGATTTTATTTGTGATCCTGTGATTTTGATTGCATGACAAATGCTGGAGTTACAATGATGAAAATTTCTTCACAGGATTCTTGACAACCTCCCGCTAGTTGTTCCTATCGCAAGGCAGGACAGGGATGCTATTGTTTATCAGGGTGGATATCATGTTGGTGTCAAGGGCCAATATGCTGGTGTAAGTTTGTGTGCTCAGCTGACCGTTTTAGTTTTAACAGTGTATCGGTCTCCCTTTTTTTTAGCAGGTGCAGTTATCTTATTTGAAAATATATATGTTACAGAGCAAGGATGAGAAGGTCTTTATCCACAACCACTTGACATTTTTAGTTAAATACCACAAGGATGAAACTACAGAACTCTCTAGAATTGTTGGATTTGAGGTCAAACCATTCAGGTTTGTTTTAAGTTATTCTTGCCATATTTTATTTGTTTGACATCTGTTACACGCTGACACTATTTTGTTTACTCCCTTGTGTGTCTTTGTTATACTTCTGGTGCCAGTATTAACCATCAGTTTGAAGGCCAATGGAATGATAAAAACACTCGTTTGATCACATGTGATCCTCATGCCAGCAAGCTTGTGACAAACTCAGATACTCCTCAGGAGGTTGAAGCTGGAAAGGAAATCATATTTACCTATGATGTTGGCTTTGAGGTAATGTTTTTACGGCTTTTCTCCTTCTCTTTTGCAGTGTAACTCCCTTCATTAATAGTTAGTGATACATTCTAATGTTGAGTCCATTTTTAACATTTTCTGATTTCCTTGGCATTTCTTTACAGGAGAGTGATGTCAAGTGGGCTTCTCGCTGGGACACCTACCTGTTAATGACAGATGATCAAATTCACTGGTTTTCCATTGTGAACTCTCTCATGATCGTACTCTTCTTATCTGGGATGGTGGCCATGATTATGCTCCGCACTCTGTATAGAGATATCTCCAGGTACAACCAGCTCGAAACTGAAGAAGAAGCCCAAGAGGAGACAGGATGGAAGCTTGTTCATGGAGATGTGTTCCGCCCTCCTGCAAACTCTGACTTACTCTGTGTCTGCGTTGGGACTGGTGTTCAGTTCTTTGGTATGCTGCTAGTAACCATGATTTTCGCCGTTCTGGGATTCCTTTCGCCATCAAACCGAGGAGGGCTGATGACTGCCATGCTGCTCACTTGGGTCCTGATGGGATTGTTTGCTGGATATGCTTCTTCACGCTTCTATAAGATGTTTAAAGGATCAGAGTGGAAGAGTATCACCCTAAGGACTGCTTTCCTGTTTCCCGGGATTGCTTTCGGTATTTTCTTCATCCTGAATGCTCTTATATGGGGGGAGAAGTCGTCTGGTGCTGTTCCTTTCACCACAATGTTTGCCTTGGTCCTCCTTTGGTTTGGTATCTCTGTTCCTCTTGTATTTGTTGGGAGCTACCTGGGCTTCAAGCAACCTGCCATTGAGGCTCCAGTGAAGACTAACAAGATCCCAAGACAGGTCCCTGAGCAGGCTTGGTACATGAACCCTGCCTTCACCATTCTTATTGGTGGCATTCTTCCATTTGGGGCAGTCTTCATTGAGCTCTTCTTCATCCTCACGTCAATTTGGCTTCACCAGTTCTACTACATCTTTGGCTTCCTTTTCCTGGTGTTCATTATCCTGATCATCACCTGTGCGGAGATTACGATCGTGCTGTGCTATTTCCAACTGTGCAGTGAGGACTATAACTGGTGGTGGAGGTCCTATCTCACCTCGGGATCATCTGCAATCTACCTCTTCCTATATGCCGGGTTCTACTTCTTCACAAAGCTGCAGATCACCAAACTGGTGTCAGGCATACTGTACTTTGGCTACATGCTTCTGGCCTCGTTTGCATTCTGTGTGCTCACCGGTACAATTGGGTTCTGCGCCTGCTTCTGGTTCACGAGATTGATCTACTCATCTGTGAAGATTGACTAGGCTGGATGACATGAGACTGCAGATAGTTTGCTGTACGGTTATGGTGAAGCGGCCTCCATTTTCCACCCTGCGTTTTCGTGAATTCAGGAACTCTGTATTTTAGGTGTTATTAACAGCATAAACCATTTATGTCCACTGTGGTTCAGATCTGAGATGATACATCTGTCGCTATGGAGTTGTGTAAGGATAGAACACTACTGTCAGCTTCATATGGGGCAATTTTTCCTTGTATTGTAATGAACTGCTGTATAAATTCAATCCATAGCTACGCGCTCATAATTGTCTGTTATCTCTTTCTACCTCTGCATGATGATGGTGATACTGTTCTAATTATGGTTCTGGCTTCGTCAAGAAACTTTTGTGTGCAGTTCTAATGTCTAGCTTTTCAGAGATGGTTTGTTGAACTCTGCAATCTGTATGCTAAGTAGCGTTCATGTCGAAATTCAGAAACTAGTGATGAAATTGGCGCATGACCACACTGTTAGAATTGAGAATTGTCCGGGTAGTCGTCGCCAACAGAAGAACAAAACTACCAGAGCATCTCAAACAAATTGGTGATCTCCAATCGACAACAATGGCAGGCTGCTGTGTCAATTTGAGTCGGCAAACTCACGCTGGAAAGAGATGCTGAGACGAGACTCGATTAACCACTCCGGCCTCCGAGAAGAATAGATTCGTACGAAGCAAAGACGAAGAAAAAGAAAATCTGAATCTCCCTATCTTCATCTGTACTATCTAATGAAGCTTATACTGCTGCAACTTGGCTGCATCAAGAGATGGTCATCGTCTTCTCGCCGTTGCTCCCCTCCTTGGGCGACGACACCACTCCACAGCGATTTCGCCTGGGAGACTGCAAATCCATGTGGCAGTGGATCAGTAATGGCACTGCAATTTCGCCGGGGTCAGGCCTCTTGAGCACGACGATGTGATCGACATGCGCGTCCGGATCGGCGATGTCCCACTGGCACGCCGGCAGCGTCTCGTTCGCCGTGGTCTCCCAGCAGCCGCGCTCGGCCGCGCGCCGCGCCGCCGACAGGTAGTAGTACACCGCGGGCTTCTGGCACGGGCTGCGCGTATCTGGAGCACCGTACCGTTCCGCCAGTTCCGATCTCTCATCTCTTCTCCGGCGCGTCCCGTTCCGCCGGTGCCGAGCTCTTCTCCGGCGGCGCCCGCCGTCGCCGTGCGCTGGTAGCCAGAGGCACACCAGGGTCTAACCCGGAATCAGGGGGGTTTCTGAAAATATTGGGATCGCGATTAATAGTCGCAATCCGGTTAAGGGGGTTTTGTGTAAATATTTGGATCGCGATTAGTAATCGCGATCCGATTAAGGGCTTTGTGTAAATATTAAGGGGGGTTTATGTAAAATAGTCTGACCACGGTCTTGTTCCATCGGCTTCACCCTCCTCTCCCGCGAGCCCGCGCCGCGGCGTTCGCCATGACTCCTCCCGCTTCCTCCCGCCCGCCAACGCCGACGGCTTCAGCGGCGACGGCCACCACTTCGTCGCGGATAGACTCGCCGTCTCTCAAGGCCGCCCTCGCTATGGCTCTCATCCACTACAACCGCCTCCCCGGCAAAGCCGCCGCCATCGTCACCGCCGCCTCAGCCTCCGCCTCCGCCGGCACAACATCCCCGCCTCTCGTCCACTGGAAGCGCAAGGTCTCTTTCCCCTAGCCGCAGCACCCCTTGTACTGGGACCCTAACCTCCCCTCTCACGCTCAGTATCCTTCCGCGCAGGCCAAAGACCGGAAGCGCGAAATCATCCGCCTCCGGGAGGAGCTCAAGCTCCTCCAAGGTATGTACGTACGCGAGCGCCAATCCATCCGCCGCTCTTGTTCGATTGACCAACTCCCATTGCCGGCTCGTGTAAATTCAATGTGTTGTGGGATCAGACGGGGCGCGCGGGGAGGAGATGGAGCCGCCGGTCGCATCGTGCCGGTGCCACTTCTTCGACGGGTGCGGGGACCTGCTGCCGCAGCCGGGCGGCGGCGGTGGGGAGCACTGGGTCGACGAGGTGCTGAGAAGGAGGTTCCTCAGACTGGGTATGGCTTCGATTGTGTTTGATGTGCTAGTTTTTTGAATTTTATGTGGGGTTTTATTAGAATATACGCTTCTGTTCTGATGTAACAGTGAGGTGGAAGGAGAAGCGACGGCGAGTGGATCGATCACTTCCGAGGAGTAGTTTGATTGGTTAGTGTAACATGAATTTACTGAGTCATAATTTGATGTTGTGCATCCAATATTTTAAGTAACAACCTTACTTTGGAATGCAGTTCTTCTGCACCCCGTCAAAATACAGTAGAAAATTTTGCCCTGTTAACTTCTACAATAGGGTTGCAAGAGAAAATGTGATAATTGCTTGAGCTGTAGTTTCAATTGTTTCATTTGTGC
This sequence comes from Panicum hallii, assembly GCF_002211085.1. Lineage (NCBI taxonomy): Eukaryota > Viridiplantae > Streptophyta > Magnoliopsida > Poales > Poaceae > Panicum > Panicum hallii. The sequence continues at coordinate 45,007,037 of NC_038047.1, forward strand.
AGATTTCAACAGTGAGGATGAGGTGCAGCAGCTTTGCATGTCGACTGATTTCCTCGTGGAGCTATCAGACAGCATTTTTGCCAAAGTAAAATTCTATCGACTGCTCATAACAAAGATTTCTTATTCTTCATTTCTAAAGTTAGGTTTACTTATGCAGAAAGAAGCTGCCCCCTCATTTGCTACATTTTCTCACCAGGCAGTGGACTTCATTCTTGGTAAGTTACAATCGAGCTGTTGTGTCATTGTGTGTTTAATGAATCTGACCATTAGTCTGATATAAAAATGTGATGCCATGGCCTTTATGGTATTCAATGACAAAGTTATATACCCACGTTATCTATTCAATCTATAATTTTTTCGACGAACTATTCAACCTATATTTGATTGAAACGATCTTTGGTTAATGAGCTTCACTGAATCACTATATTTGATTCAACCTATATTTGATTGAATCACTTCGCCTGCTCAGCTTCACTGAAGAACATTCTATCATCAGAAAGGGAGAAGGAGCTAGTTGGCGAGATAATCGATGATTTAGTGACTCGTTTGATGAAAAGGATGTGCACTGTCCCTGAAAATGCTGATACTTCAGATTCAGGTGACACTTGATACATTCTTAATGAGCTTCATGTATTTTGTGTATGTTTTTCCGCAGCAGTTTGATGTGAAATGGCATTTTTGGTTGATTCATTTTTTTATTCTGTTCATTGAAAGGCATGCGGCTCTTTGGTCGAGATAAACAAAATTTTAGGGCAGTGGACTTGATGTTCAATCAACTTGATTGGAGTTTGGGCACCACAGTTGCTGATTTTTTTTCATATTTTGTTGTGGCCACAGGCCTAGGCCCCATTGTTCTGTAGTAGAGCACAAGGTGCTTGATGCTCCAAGGATTTTTTTTTAATTTCCTGTGGACATATCTTCCTTATGAGAGTGTTAAGTTAAACTTGTGAAGTCACAGACGATATTCTCCGTGAGATACCAAATGCAAAATAAACTATGCCTTTTCCTTAATATTTCAGTTTGCAATACACCAGGATGCATTGCAGCTTGCAAGTTCCTCTGAACTGAGATTAGTATAAGTGATTATCTGTGCTTTACATATGTTCCACAAAGTAACATCGAGTACAATTTAGGTAACAATTGATTCATAATCCTCATGAAAGTGCAACCAAGTATGATAAATTGGTTGGAGGCTTCATTGCATTTATATTGCTTACTTAATTATATGCAAAACTTCTTAGTGTTTTTTTCATGATGATATAGATTGGATTAGAAATGAGAAAGGCAAGACATGGAGCCTTCAACGGAGGCTCTTAGCAGGTAGTTTAAGGGGAATCAAATTAACTGTTACTTATAGAACCAGTACTAAAAGCCAAACCAACAAGCTAACAAACTAGCTAACTTAATCCCCTAGCTAATAGATAATCTGACCAAACTGAAAGACAAAGCCTACCTTACACTTTTGCTGCAGTTTTGGGCGCCAACGTAGCATTGCCATGCTTCTTGCAGTGCTGGTACGTCCAACCGCCAATGGTGTCCCCAACACATGATTACTCTTATTCATGCTTTATTTTGCTCAGATCTGCTATCTATGTGGTCATATTATTACACTTTTCCTTCCTGTATGATCAATAGCATATTGATTTGTGTTCCTTTCGTTTTGTTCAATACTTTGCAGGATCAATCGACTGCTCAGATGCCCAATTCTCAGTGCAGCACTTGTTCCATAAGTTAGGAAAGGAGGAGTTCATTGGTCAGCGGGTAATCCTTGCAGTTTCTCAAAAGATCTCGAGTACATCAGAAAGGTTACTTCTGGTGGATCCATTTGATGATGCTTTCCCTGATATGCATGGCAATATATTCATCATGTAAGCTGACTTTCAATTCATTCTGATTTTTATTTCATTGGAAGAGTCCTGACTCCTTAAGTCAATCTTGATTGTCCAGTGTGTTCATTTTAACTTTCTCACTTGAGAGTCAAGAACAAACATTTGACTCCGTTGGCATTGAATTATGAATGAAAATTTAATCAACAGTTCGCATGTCACCTATTTCCTGATGCACAGTAATCCATATTTCTTTTCTTTTCTCGAATAATACTTCATATTTTAATTACGTGTCAGACTGTCACTGATCTGGTTCTCTGTATGTATCGGTAAGGCCTGCATTTTACTATTTGCCTTTTTTTGCAAGTTCTTTTAAGATTCACTCAAATATCTGAATATTATTTCCTTTTTGTTGGCTTCAGTCATGAATTTTCATTTAAAACAAGCTATCTCTGATATTTCGAGTTTTAGAACTAGAACATCTCTGAAGAAAATTCTATTGATGTATGATTGTTATTGTTTATCCGGATGGGATTCTTTCTATTTCCCATTAGAATTAGTAGTTGTACTCTAACTATATCACTGTATTTTGTGCCTGATCATTTTCTCCCATGTTGCAGGGTTCAGTTAATCGAGTTCCTAATATCTGATTACATGAAAGATTGGCTATGTCGCGAGCATTTTGACAAAAGTTAGTGCTTTTGTGCCCTTGACGGTCCTATTTTCTATTTGCTATGCTGTATGAATTGCATCAGTCGCTCAACATGATAGTGTAAACATCAACTCACTTGAGCTGAGGAAAACACATCATATCCGTTGGTTTTTACTTTGCTAAACTCTTCTGGTTGAAATGGCTGTAGTGAAATACCTTTCATTTATGTATTATGCTACTGTTGAAAGTACATTGATTGAATATTATGTTCCTAATCACAAATCTGAATGGGCAATTACTGAAATATTCAGGCAACCAATGCCATTGCAAATACTGCTCTATCATTGTGTGATATGTCTCACTAGAAGTGCCTAATTAATCTTAAATAAAATGTTCAGGACTTTTTGAAGAATGTGCCAGATCTATTCTCAAGGCACGCAATGATTTGCAAATCCTGGAAAACATGAACGGGCTGTATGTGGTGTATATTGAGCGTGTGATCGGAAGGTTGGCAAGGGAGGTGGCTCCTGCTGCACATCAGGGGAAGCTGGACCTAGAAGTCTTCTCTAAACTCATGTGCTGAGAATGTCTGCCTCTGACTTTTCAATGTATTTGCACACAAGTCATTCATTTTAAAGATCTCGCTACTTGTTTCTCCATTACCACTCGCATCTCACCTTCTGCATGTTGATTTCAGGTTGATTATCTAAAAAAGGCTGATCCAGCAAGTAGCTATATTCTTCAGTGACTGATTGGTAACCAAGGCATAGTCAAAACTGAAAAATATGTTTTATTAACTCCAATGTGTGAATGAGTAGTTACTGCAAACAAATGTGCTCTAATCCAAGCCATGATATAGATGATCCACTTAGACTATCACATATTTAAATTTTGGTTTATAAGAGAAACTTGGAATCAGTTAGTGGATCTATCTGTGTGGCCTGGCTTCGTTTCATGTCTATTGATAGTTGATTACTTTCTTTTTGCTGACTTCACTTCATACCATGTGAGTTTCTATAGATATGCTTTGCATTATCTGCAGATTATATTGGTGCATCTATAATTTCTGCACTCTGGTTCTTTACTATTTGCAGTTCAAAGAGAATAAAAGCATACAGTATTCTAAAAGTAAAAAAATGTAAGTTTTTACTCAAATACACATAAGCCATTCATATTCATTGGTATGCTTGCGCATGTTGTATCTGCTATCCCATAGTACTTATCTTGGCTTAGAACACGTGGTCACCTTGGAGCCTAGCTATTTCTTTGTGCTGTGCAGAGAGTGCTTGTTGTCTGTTACCTTTGGCTGTCATGTTGCTTTCACAATTTTCGTAACTTGTGAGACCGAAAGAAACTTACCATAGGCATGTCTTGGGGCTTTTAGTCAACAATTAACACCCCTTTCACACTTGTGATCTCATCTGAGTGCTCCTTGTGGCCAACTACATGATGACTTTCCAGAATTAACTAGGGTTGGCTTACACCTTGAGTAACTGGGAGAATAGAGCAATCTGGGACTGTGATCTGTACTTGTTCAATATATAGGTATTGCTACTTGTATTTTTTTTTGGGGGGGGGGCAAACAATTTTGAGCTGATAAGCTTTCATTCAGAATACTGATAAAGTTTTCGACCATATGAGACCCTAAATCTGTGTTTTATCTCCCTTCTTGAAAGTGGATGATATCTCAATTCTTTAACTTGAAGGGGTTTAATAAGGTTCAGAATTTCTCTGGAGTACAAGCTCCATTGCTGTTGCAGTAACATGCTAAGGACGACAAACACATTGGAAGATCAGGGAGAAATCAATTGTGCTCAAAGAACATAAGATTCTAGAAATGAGAAGCCTAAGTACCCTAAGAATGCCGGTGTGCTTTCAGTCCCATTTTGGGAAAGAATGTGCTTGCACTCTTCACCCTAAGACAAGGTGACAACCCTGACCAGCTTAGCTGCCAAATCTATGCTTGAGTAGTTACATCACCCTTTTAGTCAGCAACTATCATATCTCCCTGTCTCCACCTGTATAACAGCAACAACTAACATAAAACAAGGTACTGATAATTGAATTATCTCAGGCTCTTCCATGACTTTATCTTGGATAAGCTCAACCGCCCTCTTCGTCCATTGACAAGCCATTGTGCCTGATCAATGCAAGGTCCTTTTCATGGAGACCAATCCCATGCAGAGTTGTCTTGTGTCCTTTCCGATTTGCAATGACGTACACAGCTGTTTCATAGCCTGAATCTGTCCTTCAGCCTTTCTTCCTCAACGGTGAAAGATCTGAATCCAGGTTCCCCGTTTTATAGCCATCTTACCTTCAACGTGACTGAACCCAAACGGGTGCACACTACTTCAAAGCTTGAAGGTTAACTCGCTATTGAGCTGACCTAACTGGGTGATGAGTGAGGTGAAAACCTATCTGATGATCATCAGATTGCCCTTGACGAGCTCTCTGGAGTGATGGAGGTGGTTTATGTACTAACCATATTAATGCTTGATGTTCTAAATATGGAATTGACTATTAGGTTTTACCATATAATATATATTTGTAAAATCTAATATTGTTTTTGGGACTACATGCTATATGATAAGCTGGTCTACTGAGACAAGTCAAATATACCGATCTGTCCATAGCAATATATGGAAGTTGCAAGCATGCAGATAGAATTGGATTATGCACTGTGTGCCACTACCAGTGCAAGTGAGTAGTGACCTACAAGAAGATCAAGCTAAGAGAGGAGGCCACAAACACACAGGAACCTTTTTGTTTCTGATGTGTTTTTTGTGGTGTGTATGTGTTCAGCTGGCTGGCGTGCCGTACGTGCCTGCACATGTCATACGTAAAGATGTGAGCACAACAGAGAGATGATGGGTGTGAGATGACATGTTAGCTCTGAGCTCTTGATGGGGAGCTATATATGCTCATCGGTGACGAAGGAATCAGCTGGACTTTTGCCAAAAGTTGCTTTTAGTTAGTAGGCCATGCATGCATTGTCCTTCGTTTCTTGCATTATATTTTATCTTGATATATATAGCCACATGCCGCCTCCTTCATCAATCCAATTAGCATCATTTGGAAAGAAAAGAAATTGTAGCCACATGCATGGTATATAGGATTATTGTTGAGCAAAAAGATGGAGGCCAAAAAAAAAATATAGGATTACTAGTATCGATCAGGTTTATATAGTTTTCCATCCGGCCCGAGGCTCATATAGTTTTCCATCCGGCCCGAGGCTCGTGGGCCAGCCCACGACCTGGCTTTTTGGCGTGGTACGGGCCTTGTGCCGTGCCTGGGCCGACGCCTCGGCACATGGGCTGGCTCGGCCTGACACGATTAAGCCTCGGCCTGACCAAGCACGCGGGCCGGCCCGTCCCGATATGATTAAGCCTCGGCTTGACCAAGCACGTAAGGCCCACTAAGGTCCGGGAGTCTATGTGTATATGTATGTTTGAATGTGTATGTGTGAAAGAAAGTGTTTGAATTTGAGAATGTGTTAAGATTTCAATAAATTTCTTTTCAAATTTGAAATTTTGAGAAAATTCTGGATTAAAGGAGTTAATGGCTACATGGGCTCACGAGCTGGTCTGGCACGCATAGCCCGTATGGGATATCAGGCCGGGCCGGCATAGATAATAGACCTTCGTACCATACCTGGGCTAAGGCCTTACCATATCTGGGCTAAGGCCTTGGCACGTGGGCCGGCCTGTCCTAGCACGAATAATAATCAGGCCAATCAGACCGGGCCTAATCGTGCCAGGCTGAGTCGGGCCCGGGCCGTGCCGGACCGTCCCGGGCCGGACGGTCCGAATGGCCAACTATAATCAGATTTGCCTCTTGCTTTGCCTTTTGATGGAAGAGAACCATTATCTACTTTGATCGTCAGTTGAAAGCTATAAGAGTACTTACTGCTGCTAATAAACTGTCCATGCTGTAGTAGTATTATTCAAGTGAATCAATCTTAAATCCTAATCTCATGGAACGTACTAATTACTCCCTTCCTCCCAAATGATTAATTGTTTTGACTTTTCTAGATGCATAATTTTTACTATGCATCTAGATATATATTATCTCTAGATATATAATAAAATCTATGTATGTAGAAAAAGCTAAAACTACTAATTTGAGATAGAAATTATGGCGATGGCGACAAGATCAGAGAATGTAAATGAACGTGGCTGTCACAGGTGTTTGGAATTACTAGGCTGGGCAGGCGTTGATTGGAGCAGTGCAGCGTCCAGGAGCATCACAAGTGTACGTCCATCAGCGGATCTTGTGGTTGCATATACTAGTATATACATCACTTTTAAAAAGCCATGAAAGGTAATGCCTGCCAAGGAAGGATCACATGCAGATGCAGATCGATGGAGACCAACCTGTATCGTGCCATTTTTCGTCCTGTTTATATTACCTGTTTTATTTGTATATGTAGGCATGTACCGTGTACATATTCCTATGCTTGTTACTTTTTATATTGGGCACTTATGAAAAGCAAATCTTTTGTTTTTGTTCAGGGAAAAACATGAATCATTTTCATATGCAGGACATCTGGCATGTAATTATTAAGCATCTGATGATGCAAACTCCTCTAGTACACTCTTAGCTGGTCTACTGCATTTGGCTTGACGCGTGAGATGATTTAGCATGCCGTTTCCCAAAAATGACATTGCAACATGCATGTATACTCGTCCTGTGAGTGGGAGTGCTGGCTAATTCTCTTGCATGCTTAACATTTAAGAGAGCAATTAAGATTTGCGTGTCGTAACCATACTTAATTACTTGCCATCGCCCTGTCAAGGCATGCAAATCTAACTTTTTGCTCTTGCTTGCTAGCTTACTGGTTTTGAAGAATGAACTAGTATACTGTATATGGCCCAAGCAACTGAAATGATCCTGATTCACATGACAAACCGCGGTTTAAATAACTTCGTGTATATATACTACTTGACTTTACGTGTTTGATTCTTTCTAATCAGCTTTGATTTAATTGTTTATGGCCATTAAAAAAAACTTCAAACTAAAAAAGAACACACAGAATTAAACTACAAGGTATACATACATAATTAAGCCGAGTAACATAACAGAAGCTAGTATATGCATCACTCGCAACAGGAGGAAATAATCCAGCATGTAAACAATCCATCAGGCAGCGCTACAGCAATGGATCTTATAAATACTAGTGTTCTTTTGCTTGCCTTTCTTGGATGTGCTAGCTAGCTCATGCGGTTAGCACTGCACGATCAAAGCTTCCAATCATGGCATGAGCTGATCCAATTAATCATCCTATGTTACTGTACTGGTAGTACTGATCTGATGATTAATCGGACACTAAAGCAACCAGCAAGCTGCAAGAACCTAATTTAAAGCAGTTGACGAAATCAAAGCAAGCTTGCGAGTTGGATGCATGCGGCGATGCTTGAGCGCGCGTGCACTGATCGGCTAGCTAGCTAGCTAGCTTACAGCTTGAGCGAGAGGTCGATGTCGTCGGCGCCGTCGCCGGCCGCGGCGGCGGCCTGCACGCGGTACGCGTGCCGGCGCCCGCCGTCGGCGATCCAGCTCACGACGGCCGCGGTGGCGGCGGCCTGGTCCCCCGCGCCCCAGGCGTGCGGCGCCGGGTACCAGCTGCCGATCTCGGAGGCCGCCGCGCCCACGGAGGAGGAGGAGGAGGAGACGGCCGCGCCGGCCGCGACGGCGCCGGAGAGCTCGCGGCTGCGCTTGGCGAGGCTGCGCTCCAGCTTGTGCGCGTTCTGGTGGCCGCCCAGCGCCTGCGAGCTGAAGAATTTGCGCCGGCAGTAGGTGCACGAGAAGGTGCGGTCGGGCTCGTTGGCGGCGGCAGCCGGAGACGGCAGGTCGCGGTGCCTGCGGGACGCCGCCGCCGGGTGGTGGACGAGGCGCAGGTCCAGGTTGACGTCGTTGCCGGCCGCCGGCTGCTTCTCCATGAGAGCTTTCTTGGTGGCGATCGAGCAGAGCCGAGCGGTGAGCGAGCTGAGGTTGCTTAGCCTCTGGAGGATGCAATTCATCCACCTGCAACTGCAACGCGGCGCGGCGGTGCGTGGCACGCATATAAAGCTAGCCATGGTTGATTTGGTAGACGGCGTCAGCTGCCTGGACGTCTCACGTCTTTGTTGGTTAATTTGGCATTTTTGTCATGTCGACCGCCGTTGTAAAAGCCAAGCATTTAGGTTTCAGATACTCTATTATTCTCTTTAGCTAAAGTGTCAGGTTTAAAGGTCTCGTTACGTTTTCTTAATTAAGATCTATCCATCGTGCATGGTTTCCTACAAAGTCACTGTGAGAATCTTAAGCTCTAGATGGTGGAGAGTCTAATCATATATACCCTAATTGAAATAAACCTTTGTCTTGTATGATCAATCGATCGAAACTTATACTGACAGATGCCTTGATCCTAGCTACTAATTTGTACTTGAGATTGTCTCAGCTCTGCATCTTTGATACAACGTGATAGCCGCTACTACACACGTACAGCAAAAAGTTTTAGCTAGGCACCCCTGAATTCCAATATCGATCGATCTACCATACCATATGTGATGGTGATAGGAGAGATGAGCAGAGAATCCAAGAGTTAAAGGCTACTTACTATACACGGGTCAGGATTCAGGAAATGGACTTCAGGTGCAATGGCCTGCCCCTCGCTCGCTTGCTGCTGACCTGAGGTCAAGCTAAGCCATGCATAAAGCCAAGTAGCCGGCCGGCGCCTAGCCCTAGCGTGGAAAAGAATTATTAAGAGAGTTCAGCTTAGCCATGCATCTAACCCTACCAAAACAAGGGTTGCTTTATTTCCTGCTGCATCGCTAGCTAATTAAACCAATTCCATGGCAAGCTAAATGATTCAGAAGCTAAGTTACCTAGAGTTAGAAGGAATGTGTACTGCTGATTGTGGCTTAGTAGGACTATACATTTTTTTTCCTTCAAAAAAGGACTGTACATATTTTAAGGAAATTCGCAAATTACTTCTTTATGCATCAGATAAATTTGGTTGCTGTAGCATGCATGGGCAAAAAAATACAGCGGCTGCTGTCTATTAGTACGTACGTATTTCTGCATGTCTGTTAATTTGATCGAGCGCATCTCACTGCATACTAGGCAATCTCCGTGCTGACGTCATGCGAATCCATCAGTCGTAGAACAGGTAGAGATGTTCAGAGATGCCCGTGCAGGCTGTGTTGACGTAACGTGTAACCGTGATCGATTGACGTGAGAGAGGTGAAGTGAAGGACTGAAGGTCGCTGAAGATCTGCATTCTGCAGAGCGCAGTGCCCTGTGCCCAGCAGTGTGCTACACTGCCACAGGTGCGGATGGCCATTCGGACCGCTCGGCACGGGCACGAACTGATCGGGCTAGGGCCGGCACGACCAGATTATTGGGTCGTGTCGTGCCGCATCCTCAGTCCAAGCACGAGCCCACGACCCCATTTTTGCGCCGGCCCGGCTCGAAAAGCACTTATGTTTTAGCGTGCCGGGCTATCCTGGAGCCTATAAAGACCAAAACACCTTCCTCAGCCCCAAATTTTACAGTGAAGATATTAAATAGGATAAATATATAAATAAACACATGTAAATGTCTAAATATTCTAGTGCTGTAGCCCTCCCTTAACCGGCGATGCGTCGCCTCGCCGCCTCGGCGACTCCGTCCCTCAACAGCGCGCGGCCCCGCGCCGCACCAGCTAGAAGCAACACATACGCAAGACCTAGAAGAAGCAGAAGAAGGGAGGAGATCAGATCGAGGTGAATCACGAGTTCACGACACTAAAACCTAGATCTAGACTTAGGGTTAGGGTTTACTTTACCTGCACAGCCGGAGCTCGGAGCTAGAGAGAACGGCTGCTGCGACACTAGCCCGGAGCTTAAGAGGACGAGGGCCAACGGCGGCGAGAGTCCGAGCTGCAGTGTGGAGGTCGAAGCACGAGAAGAGGATGGGGAGATCTGAGAGAAGTAGAGGACAAACGAGGAAGAGAGAGGAGATGCGGAGTCTAGGAGAGTAGGAGACCTCACCGGAGCAGAGGAGGCGAAAGCAAGAGTGCGGTGGCCGGCAGCGGCGCAGAGGAGCAGAGCCGAGAGGGCGAGAGGAAAGAGGTGAAGATGAAGAGGCAGAGGCGTGGAGGCGGAAGGCGGAGGAAATGAGCTAGGGTTCGGGAATGGGGGGCGGCCGTCAGCCTGGGGGAGTTATATATGACTCCCCTAGGTAATAGGCCGGACCAGGCCGGTCGTTGGTTTATGGCCGTGCTAGGCCACCCGTCGTGTTGGGGTGACATCCTAAGCACGGCACGGGGTATCAGGCCGGGCCGGCACGAACATGAATTACTTGGGCCGAGCCGGGTTTGGGCCGGGCCCAAAAATTGGGCTCCGTGCCGGACTCACGGGCTTCGCACCAAATGGAAATCTATAGCTACATGAGGTTCTTGCTTTCTACTCAGGTGCAACAAAACACATATATTGCAGCAGTTGCATATCCATCGATATGGACCGACCTAAATGATAGTTTGAGAAGAAGGATACGTTTTTTATATGAATCTTTTTTAAAAATGATATTTTTCCATATCATGCTTGTTCGTGTTTAGATTATACTAATATAGTAATTAATATGTGTCCTTGCTCAATTATTTGACATGTTCAGGTATCCTAGACATGACGCCAACAGTAAGGAGGTTCATTCAATTATTTGGATGTTCACAAATTAGAGGAGGAAATTCGGTATTACGTATCTATCTATGTTCATGCATGCGTCGTCTTCTCTGTTTTTTTTTTCATTCTGAGGCAGATACATGGGCTACGTGTACCATGCTCCCTGCATCTGCATGGCTGAATGAATAGAGAACAGCAAGCAGACTAGCTAGGCAAGAGATCGAGGATAGAATAATTGCCTGTTGGTACTGATGTGTTGATACTACTGTTCATGGATGACATGCAGGAACTATCCAGCGATGCTTACATAGTTACAGTATACTATACATTTTTCTGACATTTTACTCCTACTATGCTTAATTTGTAGAGTAGTAGATGGATGCCGCCCTACACATAGTGCTCAGACGTACAGAAAACACTGTGGACACATGCAAGCATGAGCATGAACACCCTGACACTACAGTAGTGTCAGAGAACAAGTGCATGTACGCACGGTGACATGGACGTGTACTGAGAAGAGTCGAAGAGAAACCTAAAGCTGTGTAGCGCCCATTCCAAACTGTCCGGCAGCTAGCAGGCCCTAGCTTGTCTGCAACTAACCCTGGCATCTAGCAAAGTGTAAAATTACCAAGCATGAAGCATCGATAGCATCATCAGGTCATAGAGATCTTCTTCAGATGCCTTCCCATCTTATTTTGTTTTAAAATAAGATGAGTCGCAACTTTGCAATATCCTATTTTAACTTGTGCAAGTGCATTATATCGAGCGACTAGAGCTAGCTACCAAGGCCAATAATGATTCATGCATATATAGCCTATGCTCTAGTGCTTTTCTTTGTTCTAAAAAAAACTATGTCCAAGAAAAAAATAAAGAAACCATGGATATATAGAAATGAGTAGCTAGTATTTCATATGATGGTACATGGAAGAATCAAAGTATAATGCCACTAGCTATCTGGCTATCCCTATCCTGTTGTCAATCTATCACTCAATCATCTGGCTGAGGCTAGGCTAGGCTATATATAGGCAGCAGCTGCATGCCAGGATTGTACCGGCATGGGGGAGTCTCCCCTGCTAGATATTCAGAATCAGGAAAGGAATCCAATACCATCACTTATATTGCACAGCGATGAGGTGACATGCTCACATGCATGGTACTGTGCTGTACTTACACTGGTCACATATCACCAGCACCGATCTCAGCTGCATGCACACCTACACTAGTAGGCTGCTATAGTAGGGAGTAGTGCAGTAGCTAGCAAGTCCAGTCAGGTAGTGACGCTCCTCTCTGCCTATCCTGTATACTACTGTAGTTGACTAGATCTTCCGTCCATTGATGTACCACAGCAGCAGTTTCAGCCCATGAGACATATCAAAGGTAAAGGCCGTAGAACGACGCCCGTTACAAATATCCATGAGGCTGCTCCCGCCGGTCACGCTAGCATATGGTAGCAGCCAACTCGTACCTGACAGTCCAACTTTCTATTCACGTCTCGCTTAGTTATACACGTTCATACATGTTATTCGCTCAGGGATATAGGAAAGTGGAAGCGCCCATTATTAACTTCTGCCGTCCAGTCGCTTCATCTTCCACTGCAAGCTTCGTATTCCGCCTATAAGGCTGACTCCAGCGACGTCCGGTAAAGGATCCGGTTCTCTATTAACCGAGGATACTGTAACACCATATCACTCCAGCGCTATTCTCCAACGCGTGCTGTAAAATGGAGTCCATCGCCTGCGTCCCGCACAGACGAAGCCAGTACGGGCGTCCTCCATCGCGCTCGCCCAAATCGCATCTCCACGCGCGCGGGCTGCGGGGCGGGGCTGCTCGGGGCGGCTCGGGGCGGGGCGGCGCGGGACGGCGGCGCTGCGGGGCGCGGGGAGGAGGGGTCCGGCACGCGGGAGGAGGAGGAGGAGGAGGAGGGGCGGCGGAGCGGCTCGGGGCGGCGGCGGGACGGCGCGGGAGGAGGGGCGGCGGGACGGCGCGGGGAGGAGGGGTCCGGCACGCGGGAGGAGGAGGAGGAGGAGGAGGAGGAGGAGGAGGAGGAGGGGCGGCTTGGGGCGGCGGCGGGACGGCGCGGGAGGAGGGGCGGCGGGACGGCGCGGGGAGGAGGGGTCCGGCACGCGGGCGGAGGAGGAGGAGGAGGAGGAGGGGCGGGCGCGAAGGAGCGGCGGAGGAGGGGGCGGCGGAGGAGGGCGGGCGGCGGAGGAGGAGGGGCGGCGGGCTCGGAGGAGGGGCGCGGGCGGCGGAGGAGGGGCGGGCGGCGGAGGAGGAGGGGGGGCGGGCGGAGGAGGAGGGGGAGGGGTGGGCGGCGGAGGATGAGGAGGGGTGGGGGGCGGAGGAGGAGGAGGAGGGGGCGGGCGGAGGAGGAGGACGAGGGGCGGGCGGAGGCAGAGGGGCGGGCGGAGGAGGAGGAGGAGGGGGGCGGGCGGTTGGAAAAAAAGAAAAAAAATTGAGATTGTGGGGTATAGAAGATGGAAATAGAGGATGTTGTTGGAGTTAAGTTTGGTATAGAGAATGAAGTTGATGTGGAGGAAAAGGATAGGGGATGAGATTTAGAGGATATCGTTGGAGATAGCCTAAGGCTATCTCCAACCGTCATTCTTTATATCCTTCTCCATATTCTTCATTTACAGAATTCTCTACAAGATTCTCTCCTCTATATCTCATTTCTCTCCAACAACGTTCTCTAAATCTCGTTCTCTATACATTAAATCCTATATTAGAAACGTATTTTGTTCCAAATTTTTGTACGTACGTATTTATCATACCTCAAATGCTATGGACATATTTTATTTTTATTTAATTCAGTGTTTAAAATGTAAAGAAAAATAGAGAAGATGAGAGAGAATATCTATACATAGTGGAAACCTGTAGCGTTCTCTATTTTAAAGGACCATTTAGAGAACGCTGCTGGAGCAATAGAGAACGGAATCTTCTCTATATATAGGGTAGAGAACGGTTTAGAGGGCATCGTTGGAGATAGCCTAAGACCGTCTCCAGCAGTACCCGCATCGCCTCTCGTTTCCGCAAAATGGGGCACGGGGGGTACTGTTGGACCGTCCAGCAGGCCACGGTTTCGGTTTCGCATCGGGCGAGAGGGCTCCCCACGCCCCCCATTTTGCCGATATGCACGAGGCCTCGCAACGGATAGCGACCAACGGCCACTCCAGTCGGAGCAGAGGCGGCGCGCTGGATCTTCGCCGAGCAACCTCGATCTGCAGGGGTCCTCCTGGAGGCAGAATCCGTGCCGGTGTTGGATCAAGCCGCAAGCGAAGGAGGGCCGCATCATCCCCCGGCTCGCAGTCTCCCCCAAGCTGTGGTTCGTCCTCCAGTCGTCGTTCCCCACTCCGTCCCCGATGAGATTTCCGCCGCCTCTCTCTTTCGCCCACATCCGCTGCGTAGATAATTGCTCCCGTTGACGAAAGAGTCGTATAGCCGATTTGTTTCCTGAGATTCGGTAGACAGCTGTCGCGGGCGTCTCATTCGTACCTCCACAGATGGCTTCCATTCCCCCCACGTTCTTGCTTGGGTTGTTAAGCAGATCGAGAAGCATGTTGCCGAGGTGGAGAAGGCGCTCATGGATGCAACATCCATGGTGGGAGCCAACCCAGCAGATGCGCTTCACACGGCGGCCCACCAGATCCTTGACGCCACGGCTCACATGAACTAGGTTGCAATCTACTGCAACTGGTACATGGAGCACAGGTTGAGCGTGGCCAAGAGCACCCCTCCTGCTGGTCCCAATACGGACTCTGGTTTCGTGGTTCACCATGGCATCAAGTTGAATGAGCCGACGGTCGACGACTTGGCTTGTGACGCTCGCATCACTGAAGACGATCTAGCAGAGGCCAGGGAGATGGAGTCCAGTCCCAGCCCCGAGCACCGTCCCCTTTGGAAGGTGCTGAAGGACATGGGGATCGACTACGACAGCAACCAATCCAGAGGTTGTTGAAAGCAGGAATTGCATGTCCCTAGAGCACAAGTAGTGTCCATGTCCGGTGTAGGTAATGTGTAGTTGTGTGTCGTAGAACATGGGGATGCACGATTTTCTATTTTGTAAGTTATATCTGAAGGTGTGCTGATGCTGAAGTCCTGAATGTGCTCTGTTATGAATGTGATGTACTAAATATATGCTGCTCATGACTGTCTCGTGTTAAATGAAATAAGTTATTATGCATGTGTGCTGATCTGCCTATACGTGTTTCTTTGAGCCATGACGACTGAAACTTTGGGTTCTGCGGCATCACGCAGGTCTGCAATGGACAATATGTGGGAACAAGGTAACGACATGTGCTACACTGACCTACTGAAAGGACAAGGTTTCCATGGAAATATGCAACCCAGGAGCGAAGAGGTTGAAGGAGTGGTCGGTCAGTGTCAGCCTGCGTTGCCTAAAGCTTTAGGAAGACAGTCAGTTTGTCGAGGGAGAGGTGCTTCGAAGAGGAACAAAAACTTCTCCATTTCTGAGGATGAGGTTCTATGTTCTGCTTATCTAAACGTAAGCAAAGATCCAATAGTTGGAGTGAATCAGCCTGTAGGTTGTTACTGGTCCAGGATGGAGCAACGGTACAATGAGCACAAGAAGACAGCACAGGCAAGAACCATGTCTTCATTGCAGCATAGATGGGGGGACATCCAAAGGGACACATCAAGATTCTGTGGCTTCTTTGCTAAAGTTGAAAGAAGGAATGCAAGTGGCAAGAGTGAAGATGACAAGGTTAATCGTTCACGCATACTTATATAGTACCTTCATCCATTGTGACGTTACTGATCTGTACCGACCATGTGCAGGTAAAAGATGCTCTGGAAATGTACGAAGGCATTGTTGAACATCCCGCACCAGTGCTTGATGACACACTACCAGCAAGGATTGAGAGGCCAATGGGGCGGGACAAGGCAAAGAAGCAACGTAGTGGCACGTCCTCATCGAGCTCTTCTGCATGTTTAGAGGTGTTGCAAAAACTTTCAATGGACCGGTATGCCCAGGCTGAGAGGGCCGAGGAAGCAAACAAGCGTGAAGCTATGGACTTCGCTTCTAGGTCAGAAAGGAAGCTTCGTATCCAGGAGCAGCAATTGGAGCTTTCGAAAAGATCAATTGTGCTACAAGAGAAGATGATCCAGTTGCAGGAGAAGGATCGAACTGATCGTGTAATGACCCTAGATGTTGAGAAGATGACGCCGTGGGTAAGGGAGTACTACATCAACCAACAGAAACAAATTGCAGCACAAAGCATGAGTACTGGTCCTTCTGCTCCTTCCGGTAGTGATCCATCCAACAATATGTGACCACCTCCATGTGCATGTAATAATTGTCATCATAGAACTGTATTTGATTCAGAACTGTTTGTATGTTTCTTGGGACCGTTGTAATGTGCTCGTGTCGGAACTACTGTCGTTTGTTTGTAATAGAGGTTGCTGCTCGTCTTCGTTTTACAAACCGTTGGCCTCTGTTTTTATCTTTCAAAATGTTGAATACGTGCTTTCTCAGATTATACCACTAGTAGTACTGGCTTCAGTATCATACTAAAAAAGAGATCTATTTCTTTCTTGGTTGGATTATCAGGCTTTGTTGAATATTATCACGAAGATTAAATAGAAACTGGTAAAAGATGAACCAAAACCAAATCATACCTCCTTGATTATTTCGTGATTATTTGCATGTCAAAGAGTTCCCTCTATCTAGTTGCATGTAATCAACCGAAGCCGGCGATATGCGGCCACTTCATGTAACCATAGTACATACATTTCATACACATACGTACATATCGATGGCATACTCTTGTGGGATGCAGTGTGTGGACACTGTCCCTCCATGATTAACTAGTCCAGCTCATCACTAATTACAATTACATTCAGAACCTGATAACTTGCTTTGGATGGCTTCCGTGTTTGCCCATGGCCTTCTCCAGAGCCAAACTGAAATCACTCAACGGGTTCACCTCCATCGTGCAAATGTGTTTCAGAAAGATTCACTTCTCTCTTTGTACCTATACGAGAGCATTTATCAACAACCGAGAATAAGACTAGAGCATTTCACGTACTGAAACAAACAGAACAGATGGCAATAATCAACAAAGCCTGATAATCCAAGACAGTTCACGCAAATGCAGTGGAATAGCAACCGAATACTACCACGGAAAACAGACCGTTGCCCAATTTCAGAATATTTGTACAAGAAAACACCAGACACAACATAGAACATTAAGCATCGAAATTCCAAAACAAGCACAACATACTACTTCAATTACAGATGGTAGTTCAAATACATAATAGTTCAATTACATAAGTAGTTCAAATACATGGTAGTTCAAGTACATTCTCACAACCACAACATCTCCACCCCATCTTCACAGCCTAGGTCGATCCATTGAAATTCCAAACATGCTCGATGAGGTCAGCTTTCAACTCTTCGTTTGCAGCACGGCTTTGAATGAGCTTGTGACCTTCTATCAACCTGGCAATCTCTGAAATATTTCGAGTACCAGGTAATGAAATAGTTGCCTCATCACTGAAACTTTGATACTCTTCATTGGAAATGTGTTCCATGTTGGCCTCATACTGAATGCCCATGTTGTTTAGGATCACAACGCACTCCACAATGCAGTTGAGGTCAACAGGGTTCCACAGCCTGGCAGGACCTTTCATAATCCCCCACATGGACTGGATTCGACCAAAGGCACACTCCACATCTTTCCTATATTCAGATTGCTTCTGTGTGAAGTATTTGTGCTTGTTGCTTTGTGGTCTGGGTACACCATTAATCAGAGTTGCCCATGAAGGGTAAATGCCATCGGCCAAATAGTAACCCATATTGTACTCATTACCATTAACAAAGTAAGTCACAGGAGGGCCAGTTCCACTTGCAATGCTATCAAAAACAGGGGAACGATGAAGAACATTGATATCATTGCAAGACCCAGGCATTCCAAAAAATGCATGCCACATCCACCTATCATAGCTTGCAACTGCTTCAAGAATAATGGTGGGTTTCTTATGGTGCCCTCGGTACTGTCCATGCCATGAAGTTGGACACTTCTCCCACTCCCAATGCATGCAATCTATACTACCTAGCATACCAGGGAAGCCTCTTTGTTCAGCTTTGTGCAATAACCTAGCAATGTCATCGTCATTTGGCTGTCTACGGTAAGTGTCTCCATACTTCTCTATCACTGCTCTAGTGAAATGGTTTAAGCACTCGATCATGGTGCTCTCCCTCATTCTAACATACTCATCAAACATATCTGCAGCACCACCGTAAGCAAGCATACGAACCGCAGCTGTTACCTTTTGAATTATTGCGAAACCAGGCACCCCGGCATGGTTTGACCACCTTTGGAAGTACTCGAAATCTTGATTAAGGTCGTTGCTGATGTCTAGGAACATGGCTTTGCACATTCGGAACCTGACAGCAGGTGAAGTACAAGTGAACCCATGAACGAGGTGTACAACGGAGAAGACTATGACAATCAGGATTGCACAATACCTTCTACGGAAGATGTCCTCTGCAAAGACAGGAACATGTGCGAAATAATCGACCATGAGCCGGTGGTAACCAGAGAACCTATCTCTTGGAATGAATCTACACCCGACGAAGGAGCTGCGTCGCCGCTGCTCGTCTTCGGTGGTGCACAGGATAATGGTCACACTCATCTCGATGTCTACGGTGTCCTCGTCCTCCACTTGCTGGCGTCGACGGGCTCGCCTTCTCCACCACGACATGGTCACCACCGGCACCTGTACAAGTACGAATAGGTAACCCTACGCTGCTTCCTTGCCGGCGGCCAGAGACACTGTATCTACGTAAATCAAGGTAAAATCTAGGTAAAATGCAAGGCAAATCAAGTAGGGGTACCTCGGATCTGAGGTTCTAGAGCCGGAGATGGCCGGGCCGCCTCCTTCTCAGGCTACACCGCCACCTGGGCTCCCCGCCTCACGATGTCGATGAAAGACCGAACTCGTTGCTGCGGACTTCCAGACCATATACCGAGCACGTCTCGCCTTGGATCTGGCGACGGAGATGGCGCCGGCGCCGGCGTCGTCGCCTTCGCTTCACAGGCCTGGCGGGAGCCAACGACCTGTTGCCATTTGCGAAACCGGGATGGCAACCTGCTAGAGACCGAGCTCGATGGGGATTGCCTGTCGCGTGGGCCCCACGTCGCACGTTGCGGACTATGCGGAAGCGAGACCGATAATTGCTGGAGACGGTCTAAGTAGAGAACTGGTCGATCTCATATCTTATCTCCCCTTTCTTGGTCAACCAGCAACATTTGTTATTTCTCTCTTCACCTTCAATTTTCATTGCTCTGATCCGTTTTGCAAGACAACAGATTTTAAATTTTGGGCAATTTTCTAGCATTTGCTTTGATTGTATTGTTATATATAATCAAGATCCGAGGATCGTACAGGGGGAGCAGAGCATGGCCTTTGCCAGACCACCATCACCAGTCGAGGTGATCATCTCTAACCGGGTCATCCAGTAGTTGAGAGTGTGGAGCGGACAGCAGGACTGCGTCCTCACTGCCTACGTGACAAGGGAGCACTTCGAGCTATTCGTCACCACCAGCATCGTCGTCAAGCATGTCATCAGCGACTACAGCTGTCGGATCGTCTACGACGACAATTCTGGCTTAATCTTCTACGTGCGGCTTCCATACCCGTAGGATGTGGACAAGTTCCATGGTCACGCATGGAACTGGTGGGGAGAGTACGTGTCCCTCCGCCGTGTCAGTCAACTCCAAGAAGCTTTGTATAGGAACCTGTTGAATGATCGCCTCCCTCGACAGCTGCATTAGTCTGTAATCCTGTTCGATCAGTCGCATTAGTTTGTTCTATGTCTAATTTCATGTTATCTGGATATCTGTAATACGAATAAATTTTCTTTAAGTGTGCTAATTAATTCAAACGAATATACATTTTCAAGTGCATCATATGTGGTAACATTTTAAGAGATGAAGCTGCATGATATTGCTGATGCACTTGAAAAAGAACAATGTCACAGTAAAAAATAAGTGCTAACGGGCTTCATATGAAGCCTGTTACTGATGATTTCAAAGATAACGGGTGTCATATGATGACCGTCACTGATGACTTGTCAAAGGTAACGGGCTTCATATGACGCCCATTACTTATCAAAGGTAACAGGCGTCATATGAAGTCCGTTACCGATGACTTATCAAAGGTACGGTTGTCATATGATACATGTTACTGATAATGTCATGGGTAATGGATATATAATGATGCCCGTTGCAAATGTCAGATGATAGGTCAAGCTTTGTAGTAGCTTTGGTGTAGTGCTGTTTGATTGATGCCCTTGTAGTGTTTAGCTTTGTAGTGGATTTGTTGAGTTGTTGATTGTCTTGTAACCAAAACTAGAATATTTGGATCTTCTTAGTTGGGGTCTTAGCATCTTAACAAGTTCGCAACCTAAGCATCTAAGTATCTTAACAAGTTCACCAAATATTCCCCATCAAGGGCAAAAGATAATTAGTACAAACTAATCCTGAGATCAAACTAATCATCTAGCTACGGCATGTCGTACATATAGCTAGCATGCATCTAGTAAAAACTAATCCTACCTTCTAACTACGACATGCCGACTCCTCGTGTAAAGATTGATCACCATCTTCCGCGCACGATCAATTTCTGCAAGTCCCGACTCCTTGCGGCGTGCCTTGCATCGGGCCTGCCGAACTTTATCTTCATCAGTGCCGTAGACAGCCACATACTTAGCACGTATACGAGCCATATGGATCCACGCTAGTGCAAAACTCGCATGACGCATATGTTCCCGGGCACGAATGCTTAGAAGCCCGGCACGATCTACCGCTCTAATGACAATAGGGTCATACCCTGCACGCGTAATCCGTAGACGTGCCAAGCCCGATGCTCCAATGCTCGAGGCCAAACCATTGCTGCAAATAAATGGCAACAAGATTAATATATGAAATTTTGCAGTACATTTATTCATCTTTTTCATAGCATATCCATGTACCTTTTCATCACTAACATTGTTCTAATCATACCATGAATAGCACATTGTTCCAGCCCCATGAACTAACATTCATTTAACATCCATCATATCACAGCACATTCATCCATCCATGCATCCATAGGGCATACGTAGAAGGACTCACCTCGGTGGAGCATGCCGAGGCGCACCCAGTCGGAATGAAGGCGCGCTGGTGTGTGTGAGGGGGGGGAGCGGCGGAGGAGGCGCATCAGTGGAGGAGGCCGAGCCGGTGATGGAGGCTCGTTGGTGGAGGAGGCTGTCAGTGGAGGATGCCGAGTCAGTGATGGAGGCATGTCGGTGGAGGAGGCCGTTAGTGGAGGATGCCGAGCCGGTGATGGAGGCGCGTCGGTGGAGGAGGCCGAACGGGTGGAGGAGCCGGTCGAACCGGGTCCGCGTCGGGGAGGGGCTCCGCTGGTGAATGAGGAGCGGCAAGGCCCGCACGCCAGATCTACCACGCACGGGAATATCCGAGATAAAGAAGCGCCTCCATATATCCTGAAATGAACTCATTGTAACGGGCAAAGAAAGACCATTACCATTGTTCACCACATCGGTAACGGGTGTTAACAAACACCGTTACCACCAAATGCTCCTCGGTAACGGACGTCAAATGCCCATTACCATAGTTTAACAGATTGATAACAAGCGATAATATTGCCTGTTACCAATAATAATTGTAACAGGCACCGATACACTCTGTTACGAATATCTTATTGGTAAAGGGTTTTATTGTTGATCATACCAGGCGCGGACCTGAGGGTCTCATTAGTAATGGTCTTTATGAAAGTCCGTTACCGTTAATGTTTCATGTAGTGGACAATTTATGCCCGTTGCAAATACCACGTTACCTAATTTCGCTTTTTACGGAGTGGAAAGAGGGTGTACCTGTTGATGACGTCTCTTGTGAACTCAGGGACCAAATATGTATGTCACCGGTTCCGTTGTCAGGCAATGAGGCGATCAGAGTTCAGAGAAGCAAGCAGTCATAGCCCAGCAGTACACTTCTACGTCGTCGGTCGGTCGGTCGTCCGTCGTCATGCAATGTGAGATGGGACTGCAGAGCAGATGGACACATGATGCAATGCAACTTGTCAGGGCGATGCCTCCTGTGTTGTGCGATTGGTAAAGTTGATGGTCAGTTTGATCCATCGGTCTCGAAGCCTCGTTGTTGGATCGATGGACGCATCCACAGTTCGTTCCTTCTCTGATGAAACTTCTGCGTGCTGTCATGCAAATTAAAGATGGAGCAGGTCGATCAGACACGCAGAGGAACAAGCATGGTCGTCGTCCGGTGGTCTGTGGGAGAATCTGGCAGAGATCTGGCCGGCATGCAGCAGCCAGCAGCCACCAGGTCAGAGGTGCATTATTCATCCATGCTCGATCAACATGGAGATCACCAGATCAGACGTCGGCACGGCATGGCTGTGAATGCATCATCATCATCATCTACCCATCTACAACTTCGAGGGTAGCTAGCTGGCTGGCTTCTTGATAGATAGATTATTATCTCAAAGATGTCACTTCACTCCCGACCGAGTTTTCTCTAATTCTTTTTCCATGCCTGTATTCAAGTGCATCAAGTGCAGTGGAGGAATGGGGTGGGGGCATATGTAGCTAGGGTTGGCTCAGTACGTTAACAGCTCGCCAGCCAGTGCATTAACCCAAAAAAAACTAGTAAAGCCTGCAACCAATACAATTAATCGTGTAAACTGCTAAAAAATACAATCATGTAAACTGCTAAAAAAATACAATCATGTAAACCAATACAGCTCGAGATACTGCCAACAGTTTTCAGCGCTAGCGGTTTCGGCCTGCTGGCACGACCTTTTTCACCCGGTTTTTTTCTAAAAAGGGGATTAAAAAAATTCGAAAAAGGGGTGCCAGTTGGGGAAATTTAGAGAAATGGGTACCTCCCGCCCGCTGAACGAGCGGAAAGGGGCCTCCCGCCCAACCATAGGGCGGGAGGCTCAAAAAAAAATTTTCAGGGACCTCTTCGCGAATAAGAAAACTTTTCTTATTCGCGAAGAGGTCCCTGAAGTAGGCCTCCCGCCCGGCCAGTAGGCGGGAGGCCTCCCGCCCGGCCACTGGGCGGGATGCCTACCGCCCGGCCAGTGGGCGGCATGCTCCTGGTCCATTTTTGTTATATTTTTTCTTAGATTTTTTGTTTCAGAAACTATTTGAAATTCAGAGTTTTTTCAAATATAAGATTTATTCGCCATACTCTTATGTATGCATATAAAATTTTAATTCAATTTTACGAAGAAGATTACGGTATCTAAAACTCGTACGAAGATAGTTAAACGATAACGTTTGCAACGTAGAATCTAAATATTACGATAGTACAATACATGAAGCCATTAAAAATAAAATAATATGATAATGAACATTACAAATATTACAAATACATGAATCCAAATATTGTGTCTTCAGTCAATGCGGCAAATATTACAAATACGCATCCAGGTCTGATAGAATCTCAACGCAGCAAATATTACATATGAGCAAACAACGTTTAAATAAAATTACAACTAAATGATGCCTGATGACGTACTAGCACTCGATCGGCGACGTCTCCCACTTCTTGATGCAACCGGAGGTCTTCCATCTGTAGCATCACCTGTAGGGCCAGCTTCAGCACAACTGGGGTCAGCATCATTGGTTGGACAACGTTTATACGTGTGTCCAATCTGATTACATGCACTGCAGCGTTGTATTCTCGGACGGAGCTCTGACTCATCCATATCATTACGAATACGCCGTGACTGACGGCGCCCTCTCTTAACCCGTGATGATCTTGGATCTGGAATATATATAACAGGATTCGCTGTCTCAGTGAACGATCCAACCAAACGGAATCCATAGATCTCATACTGCCAGGTGCTAGCAATTGTCTCCTTTCTGAAGTAATGTGAAACATATATATCGACAGGATGTTCAATATCCGCACAAACAACCATTACATGAGAACAAGGTAAGTGCAGCAACTTGGGCCTCATGCATGAGCAACAACAAGTTCCATCAAACTTGAGAATGCACTCCTTTACAGGAGTTTGACGTCTCATGCCATGTCGCGCCCTGTCTTTAGGAGATACCTCAAACTTGAGCTCCTGTGTTCCACATTGCCGTACATGGTGTAGCCGGGCGCTTTCTGCCTTCTTAGTCATATATTCTGTTACCTTGAATCCAAAATTTCTGTCTGGATCTCGCATGAATACCTGATTTTTAGTGAACCGCTCCCGAAAGTAATCGGTACACCCGCGGACAATGAATTCAACAATTGCAACCAGTGGAAGCCCACGAACACCTCGCAGCACCCAATTGTAAACTTCGGCGAAGTTGGTGGTCATTATACCGTACCTTGCACCATCGGTATCATAAAGTAACGCCCACTTCTCCTTAGGTTCATTCTCAATCCATTCAGAAAATTTTTTCACCGCTGACCCAGACCTTCTGCGAGTACGTGCAGTATCTGTTAGCAAAGGGCACAAAGCCTCTGCTTCATCCTGTGCAGTTATGTTTTTTGATGCGTCCTCGGCTCTTTTCTTCCCGGTCAGTTCATCAAGTTTCAGCCACTGCTTGTTAAATTTTTGCTGATTCGTTTCCTTGCATAGCCTCTTGAACATATCCATAAGGTGCTTGTTCTTGAATTGCCTGAAAAAGTTTGCACCGATATGCCTCATGCACCACCTACTGCGAATATCACGCCACTTGGGCGGCTCTCCGATCTCCACACACCCCTGCTGCAAATCTAGAATTGCCCTCAGTATGCCGGCGTGACGATCATGAATCAGGCAGACATCTTCCCTATCCCGAACGACTGCAAGCTTAACCCGTTCCAGAAACCAGTACCAACTGTCTGTGTTCTCACTCTCAACAAAAGCAAAAGCAACAGGCAGCAATTGATTGTTTCCATCCACTCCAATAGCTGTCAGCATTTGCAATCTATACTTTCCTGTGAGAAAGGTCCCGTCGATGCACAGGATAGGCCGGCAGTGATGGAATGCGTTAATGCATGGACCCAAGCTGAAAAAGACCCGCTGCAATGTGTGGGGCGGACCTTCTCCTCTGTCTAGAGTTTTCAGGTCATAGTAACTTTCAGGATTTCTCTGACATAGGACGGCCAGCATTCGAGAAACATTATCATATGCTGCCTCGAACGTACCAAACCTCATCTCCAACACTTTTTGTTTTGCACTCCACGTCTTGCTGTATGAGATGGTATACTTGTACTTTTCCTGAATGTACCTGATAATAGACTTTGGTTCATATGACAAGTTCTCTACTATCGTCCCGTACATCTCATTTGCGATGTATTGCGACGTGAGGTTGCGATGGCTCTTCTGCACCCCAGGCAAATGACAAGTGTGCTGAGTGACAATGGAGCATTCCCAATAATCTTTCCATTTACCCTTATAGGCATGCACCCGCCATGGACAACCATCCTTCACACATACCACATCGTACTTACGAGATTTGCACTCGACTGTCTTAAACTCTCGCATAAGAGAGAGAGACCAGCACTTAACAGCTTCCTTCACCTCTTCAATTGAGTGGTACCTTGCACCCTGGATAATTTCATTCTCCCTGCAATCCGAAGGCCAGCTACATCCGTCATCTACGACAAGATGACTGAAGTCGCTGCTTACCCAATCTTGAGGCACATCATCGTCATCATCAGACGAATCGGCATTCATTGCTTCATCCAATTCACGTTCTTCATCTTGCAGCTGTTCAACAATAAAGGGTATGTTCTCCCCCTCATCAGCCACGCATTGAGGTGCTGCGGTGCCACCTGCCTCAATGTTTGCCTCCTCAACTTCTTCATCAATATTTTCATCCCCTGGAGCAGCTTCAATGTTTATCAAAGGGTTTTGGTGCACACTGACAAGGAGTACCAGTGGCCACTGCCAATGACTTGCATTTTGCAGATAAGTTAACCAGTCCTCGTTGCTTGCAAGTGGCATAAGCTCCCAGATCAAAGCGTGAGTGGTACGATTTATGACGCATTGAACACTCACAGTGTGTGTCTTCTGATTAATCCTTAATCCCCTCATTAACCAGTTGCATAGGGATTCAAATGTCCTCTCGTGCGGTCTGGTAATTCCTCTGACCGCACGGTTGAATTCACTTAAATCTACCCCATTCGGCCCATAAATCACATTTCTTTCTCCGTAATATATACTGAAAATACCCTTCTCGGAAGACATATCTGTCAATCATTAATAAACTAGTTATACTACATATTAATACACAACGAACGACGATCCTAAATTTCAGCAACTCTCAGATTATATTTTACAGATTCTAAACTATTCAGATTATAAATTATACTAAAAACAAATGAAAATACTAAAAACTATTCAAAACATAACTACTCTAAGAAATATTTCCTAAATTATAGTTATTTTCAAGTACTTATATGGCTAGAATGAGAATATACCTCAAAATCGACGTGTGGACAGGGCTTCGCCGCTTCCTCTTCTCTCTTCCTCTCCTCTCTTTCTCTTTTTTCTGATTTTTGCTGGATAAAATGGTATTTTTAGGGCAGGTTGCGGTTTATATAGCCTGTGGGGGGACCTCCCGCCCTACCAAAGGGCGGGATGCCCCTCAGCACAACATCCTGCCCTTTGGTTGGGCGGGATACGCTCCCAGGGACCTCTTCGCGAAGAAATTGTTTGCGAAGAGGCCCTCGGGGGACATCCGCCCGCTGGGTGGGCGGGATGTCCCCGGCCCGACGCGTCCCGCCCGTTCAGCGGGCGGGAGGCACCCATTTCTCTAAATTTTCCCAACTGGCACCCCTTTTTCGAATTTTAGTTTTTTTAATCCCTTTTTTGAAAAAAAGTCTTTTCAGCCACTCGTACAAATTGGGCCAGCACCAGCATATCGATTGGCAATCACGATCGGCCCAGCTATTCGGCGGGTGGGCCATCGTCTGCCTCCCTCCTCGTGGGCGAACGGCCCGACTTCTAAATCGTCGAGCGAAACAAGCCCATATTCGATGGTCATGCGGCTTAACGCGCGCTGGGGGGCCCAGCCACAGTAGCGGTGGACAGCCAGCCAGAGGGAGCGCCTCCGCTCCGCTCGCTTCAGATCCGCCGAGTCCCCCGAGCCCACCAGCCTCCCGCCCATGCGGCCGCCGGCGATGCTCCGCTGGGCCGGGGCGGCGCTCGCGCTCCTCGCCGCCGCGCCGGCCGCCGCCTTCTACCTCCCCGGCGTCGCGCCCAACGACTTCCAGAAGGTCCCGCTCCCTTCTCCTCCCCCCCCCCCTCCTCACCGAGTAACGGCTCTCTACGTCCCTTCCGCCCCGGATCTCGACGGCCGGATCCAGTGTGCCGCGTTGGTTGGGCTGCCTGTTTCCTTTCGGGATACGGGCGGTGGGGTTCGGGATCTGGGCTTCCTGCTGGCTGTTGCTTCTGTGGAGAGTAGGGTAGTCTCACGAATTGCATTTGGCTAGGTCCCTTGTTTCAAACCCCTAATCTATGCGACGAACCCTAAATACTATACGTAGTTGGCCTAACGTTGTCGAATTGTATATTTGAACTTTAATAGCACCGAAATGAGCCGTGCTGTGAGTACTCTACAATGTACCCACTTGTATTCAAAATGCCTGGTCGGTCCAATTGGTACCAGATTGTGAGGTCACATGCTTCATTGTACATGATGCTTATGGTTTCAGTTTAGCAGCTTCAGGTGGTGTTTTCTTCAACTTTAAGACTCTGTAACCCAAACCCTTTTTTGTTTCTGTTTCTGCTGTTCAGTGTTGCCTGGTGTAATAAGACAACTATAAGACATCAGTGTCTGACAGTCATTTATGTGTCCATGCACTAGCTAAATCTACTTCTACTTCTGGTGAATGATTTGACAATCCGGTATTTTTGAAACCTCAAGTATTGAGCATGCATGTGCTATGTATGGAAGCAAGTATCAAATGGTGTGTTGAAATCTTTTGAGCTATGGGGCAAAAAATAATCTATCCCTGTTATAACCAGAGCTTTACATTCACCTCCTGATTTGTAGCCTTTACCTGGGATATGTGTTGCATGTGTGCTCTGACCCGTACATACATAATTGTCTGCAGAAAGATCCACTTTTGGTGAAGGTGAACAAGCTGACATCCACAAAGACACAACTTCCCTACTCCTATTACTCTCTTCCTTTCTGCAAGCCGGACACGATAGTTGACAGCGCAGAGAATCTTGGAGAAGTTCTGCGCGGTGATCGCATTGAGAACTCCCCTTATGTGGTTAGTACATGTTTCGTGTTCGACATGTATTTTCATATTCACTTTTGTAATTTGTAATGTACCAAATCACTGAGTGTCGTCTATTCTGTTGTTCGGGCTGTAGTTTGAGATGAGGGAGCCCAAGATGTGCCAGATTGTCTGCAGAGCATCAATTGATGATAAACAAGCAAAGGAGCTCAAGGAAAAGATAGGTGATGAGTATCGGGTGAACATGTATGTATTTATATGTGATACTGTAATGTATTTTATATGCGATACTGTAATTTTGATTGCATGATAAATGCTGGAGTTACATGACGAAAATTTCTTCACAGGATTCTTGACAACCTCCCGTTAGTTGTTCCTATCGCATGGCAGGATAGGGATGCTGTTGTTTATCAGGGTGGATATCATGTTGGTGTCAAGGGCCAGTATGCTGGTGTAAGTTTGTGTGCTCAGATGATCGTTTTAGTTTCAACAGTCTATAGGTCTCCCCTTTTTTTGAGTGGGTGCAGTTATCTTATTTGAAAATATATATGTTATAGAGCAAGGACGAGAAGGTCTTTATCCACAACCACTTGACTTTTTTAGTTAAATACCACAAGGATGAAACTACAGAACTCTCTAGAATTGTTGGATTTGAGGTCAAACCATTCAGGTTTGTTTTAAGTTATTCTTGCCATATTTTATTTGTTTGACACTATTTTGTTCACTCCCTTATTTATCTTTGTTATACTTCTGGTGCCAGTATTAACCATCAGTTTGAAGGCCAATGGAATGATAAAAACACTCATTTGATCACGTGCGATCCTCATGCCAGCAAGCTTGTGACAAACTCAGATACTCCTCAGGAGGTTGAAGCTGGAAAGGAAATCATATTTACCTATGATGTTGGCTTTGAGGTAATGTTTCTTATGGCTTTTCTCCTTCTCTTTTGTAGTGTAATTCCCTTAGTTAATAATACAATCTAAGGTTGAGTCCATTTTTAACATTTTCTGATTTCCTTGGCATTTCTTTACAGGAAAGTGATGTCAAGTGGGCTTCTCGCTGGGACACCTACCTGTTAATGACAGATGATCAAATTCACTGGTTTTCCATTGTGAACTCTCTCATGATCGTACTCTTCTTATCTGGGATGGTGGCCATGATTATGCTCCGCACTCTGTATAGAGATATCTCCAGGTACAACCAGCTCGAAAATGAAGAAGAAGCCCAAGAGGAGACAGGATGGAAGCTTGTTCATGGAGATGTGTTCCGCCCTCCTGCAAACTCTGACTTACTCTGTGTCTGCGTTGGGACTGGTGTTCAGTTCTTTGGTATGCTGCTAGTAACCATGATTTTCGCTGTTCTGGGATTCCTTTCGCCATCAAACCGAGGAGGGCTGATGACTGCCATGCTGCTCACTTGGGTCCTGATGGGATTGTTTGCTGGATATGCTTCTTCACGCTTCTATAAGATGTTTAAAGGATCAGAGTGGAAGAGTATCACCCTAAGGACTGCTTTCCTGTTTCCCGGGATTGCTTTCGGTATTTTCTTCATCCTGAATGCTCTTATATGGGGGGAGAAGTCGTCTGGTGCTGTTCCTTTCACCACAATGTTTGCCTTGGTCCTCCTTTGGTTTGGTATCTCTGTTCCTCTTGTATTTGTTGGGAGCTACCTGGGCTTCAAGCAACCTGCCATTGAGGCTCCAGTGAAGACTAACAAGATCCCAAGACAGGTCCCTGAGCAGGCTTGGTACATGAACCCTGCCTTCACCATTCTTATTGGTGGCATTCTTCCATTTGGGGCAGTCTTCATTGAGCTCTTCTTCATCCTCACGTCAATTTGGCTTCACCAGTTCTACTACATCTTTGGCTTCCTTTTCCTGGTGTTCATTATCCTGATCATCACCTGTGCGGAGATTACGATCGTGCTGTGCTATTTCCAACTGTGCAGTGAGGACTATAACTGGTGGTGGAGGTCCTATCTCACCTCGGGATCATCTGCAATCTACCTCTTCCTATATGCCGGGTTCTACTTCTTCACAAAGCTGCAGATCACCAAACTGGTGTCAGGCATACTGTACTTTGGCTACATGCTTCTGGCCTCGTTTGCATTCTGTGTGCTCACCGGTACAATTGGGTTCTGCGCCTGCTTCTGGTTCACGAGATTGATCTACTCATCCGTGAAGATTGACTAGGCTGGATGACATGAGACTGCAGATAGTTTGCTGTACGGTTATGGTGAAGCGGCCTCCATTTTCCACCCTGCGTTTTCGTGAATTCAGGAACTCTGTATTTTAGGTGTTATTAACAGCATAAACCATTTATGTCCACTGTGGTTCAGATCTGAGATGATACATCTGTCGCTATGGAGTTGTGTAAGGATAGAACACTACTGTCAGCTTCATATGGGGCAATTTTTCCTTGTATTGTAATGAACTGCTGTATAAATTCAATTCATAGCTACGCGCTCATAATTGTCTGTTATCTCTTTCTACCTCTGCATGATGATGGTGATACTGTTCTAATTATGGTGATACTGTTCTACTTCTTCACAAAGCTGCAGATCACAAAACTGGTGTCAGGCAAACTGTACTTTGGCTACATGCTTCTCGCCTCGTTTGCATTCTGTGTGCTCACCGGTGCAATCGGCTTCTGCGCCTGCTTCTGGTTCACGAGATTGATCTACTCATCTGTGAAGATCGACTAGGCTTGCTGACATGAGACTGCAGAGTTTGCTGTACGGTTATGGTGAAGCAGCCTCCATTTTCCACCTTGCATTCCTGAGTTTTCAGGAAAGCTGTATTGTAGGTGTTAATGGCGTGCACAATTTATGTCCACTATGATCTAGAGCTGAAGATGATATACATCGTCACTACGGAGCAATTTTTCCTTGTATTGTTACGAACTACTGTATAAATTTAATTCATAGCTACTCGTTCATAATTGTCTGTCATCTATCTCTACCTCTGCATGAATCGATTGTGTGGTCCACTGAACACATGGTCCTGGTTGCCACAAGCCATAAAATTGTTCTGAAATTACAATAAGAACATAGCTCGGTTTAGAAGAATGTGTTCCGTTTGGTCATCTTCTCCTGAAAGTTAGAGATCCTTAGTGATGCTGTTTAAGAAGCAGAGGCATGTATGTTACATAGCCAGCTGATGTAGCGATCCTGATAATAGAGGTAGTGTATGCTAATAGTTTTGTCTTTCCAAACAAAGTCAGGCAGTGAGAGTTCAACTTGAGCAAACGGCGGACCGCGATGCTGAAAACGTTCAGAACTTTTGGTTACTACATATATTCAGAGATGGTTTGTTGATCTCTGCAGTCTGAATGCTACATAGACTTCATACTAGTATCCATTCAGAATCAAGTCATGAAATTGTGGTATCACCAAGGCCTTGTTCGGGTAGTCGTCAGCAGAAGAACAAAATTACTAGGACATCTCGCAAACAAATTGGTGGCCGCCCCGTGCTTGATTTGATGTCCACCACGCCCGCCCGCGCTCCAGCTTGGCGAGGCTGCCCGACGAGGAGGGCGGCTGGCGAAGCTCCCGCGCTCCCGTGCTCCCCGTCAGTGCGGGAGCTCGTGCTCCCACCGCGCAGCTCGCTGGCCAGTGCGGCGCGCCGCCGCAGCACCGAGGCGGAAGCCTCTGCCGCACAGGCCCGCGACATCCCCGTCCTCCGGTAACGACCTGGAGCCCCGTGCCCTGCGCGACAGGACCCGGAACTTGTACCAGCGCGACAGGAGCCGTCGTGCGTGGCGAACCGGTCGACCATTCCGCGGAGGACGGCGCGCGGGCAGGATACGCAGCGCGAGGCACCGGGCGCCGTCGTCGGCCGCGGCGGCGACGTAGCCGCGCCAGCACGCGTGGCAGTAGCGGTGCGGCGCCCACACTTCCGCCACCGCCTTTGCGAAGTTCTCGAGGCACGCCGGCGTCGTGCTTGTCAGCATCCAGAGCTCCTCGTGGTTATCCTCCAGTTCCATCCAATCCGCCGCCGCCGCTCCAGCACGGCATCGGCCTCGCCGCGCCAGTACTCGAACAGCCTCCCGGAGGCCCCGCCCGTGCGCGCAGGCGTTGCCCAGCACGCGGCGGCCCGCCGCCACCTGCTCCTACGCCTCCGCTGTTGGGTTATTTGGGTCTAATGGTGCAAAGGCCCGTTACGTAAATTCAAACAATTTCAATAAAATTTCAAAGATCCATTAATGCAAAGGTGTATGGCAACAAGTTAATCCCACCTTACCAGTGGAGTTGGAGGAAATCCAACTTAAATAGTTGGATGCTCTCCATGCTCGTGCAAATGTGGGTGAGAGGAAGAAGGAAGAACACGCGCCCTCACTTCGCCGGGCCGGGCCCGGCACGGGCTTCGAGCGAAGGGCGCGCGCACGCGACGTGCGTGTGAATGGTCCGCCAAAATTCAGACCAATCCTTGCGGAAATGCGGTTTACTTTTGCAGATTTGATACGCATGGGTGCCGGCTAGAATAGAATATAACAGACGATGCACAACACGCCTCGACCTGCCTGCTGCGCCGCCGCGTACGCTACTTCATCCCGTTCGTCGGCGTGCACCGGCGATCGGGAGAGCAGGTCTCCGAAATCTCGTCCTCAGCGATCCTGCACCGGGAGAGGGCGAATAAGGTTTTTGGGAAGCGCTCTGCGCGACTGCTCGAACGTTTCCACATCACCGTCCTCGTCGCCACGGCCGTCTTCCTCCTCGTCAGTGGGGCGCGACTCGGCGTCGTCAAGCGCGCGGAGGTGCTGATCGTCGCTGTCGTCTTCTTTACCCCGTTATTCCAGTCAGCCTAGAGACGTACGGTTTTCTATCCCTAACTATATTTTTCATACCTAGTATGATCTGGTTAGGGTTGATCTTGCTGCTGCAATATTTTATCTTAAATCACTTGATCAGAATGTTTACATATGCTCGTTTTCTGTACGCAATTTTCGTCATGGTTATGATTTATCTTCGGATTAATTTAAAACTAAAACTCTTTTTTCTATCAATCCAAAAACCTTATTATAGTAATTTCAGTTTCATGGCTGGATTTGTTGATGCTCTGGGGTCCGAGAAGTTCTCTGACGAGCACTTTAAGAGATGGCAAACGAGAGTGATTCTGTGGCTCTCTGCCATGAACGTGTTGTGGGTGTCCAAGGGCAAACTTGAGGGGCCTGTTACCCCTGAGCAGGAGAAGACCTTTACCGAGGCCAACACACTTTTTGTGGACGCTGTGATCGGTACACTTATAGATCGTCTACAGGATGTGTACCTTCATCACGTAGACGCTAAAAAGTTGTGGGACGCCCTGGAGGTCGACTATAGCGGCATAGATGCAGGTGCTGAGCTGTACATCATGGAGCAGTACCATGACTATAAGATGATCGATGGAAAATCTGTAGTCGAGCAGGCTCATGAGATACAGTGCATGACCAAGGAGCTTGAGCACCTCAAGATCAATCTACCCGACAAGTTTGTGGTTGGTGGCATCATTGCCAAGTTGCCTCCTTCGTGAAGGGATTTCACCACAACTCTCAAACACAAGAGGATAGAGATATCAGTGCCTGATCTGATAGCATCCCTTGATGTTGAGGAAAAAGTTCGGGCCAAGGATGGGCGATCTAAGGCTGCTGAGGGCCAAACTAGTGCCAACATGATCCAGAAGTCTCACGGCAAAGGTAAGGGCAAGGGAAAAAAAGACTAAGCCGCAGCCTACCACTACTTTCAAGAAGAAGTTCAAGAAAGGTCAAGGCTGTTTTGTGTGTGGATCTACCGATCATTAGGCAAAGAAGTGCCCACACCGCAAACGAAGGAAGTCTTCACCTGAGCAGAAGACTGCGAACACGGTCACCATGGCTGGAGTGGAAACCAGTGGGTATAATTCTTTACCTTTGGTCTTTTCAGTATTTCAATATACTAGTTGGTGGCTCGATACTGGTGCAAATATTCATATGTGTTCTGATACTACCTTATTTTCTTCTTACCAGACCGCTCGGGATTCTACAGTGATGATGGGCAATGGGTCGCATGCTACTGTCCGTGGTGTTGGCATGGTCGATCTGAAGCTTACTTCGGAAAGATCGTGCAGCTGAAGAACGTGCAGCATGTCCCTACTATCGGCAAGAATCTAGTTAGTGGCTCCCTTTTATGTAGGGATTGTTTTAAAGTAGTGATTGTGTCCAATAAATTTGTCATGTCTAAGTGTGGACAATTTATCGGTAAAGGCTATGAGTGCGGAGGCTTGTTCCGTTTTTCAGTTTCAGATTACTGTAATAAGTCCGTGAACTTAATTTATGATGGTATAAATGAAAGCGATGCATTTGTTTGGCACTCGTGTTTATGTCATCTAGATTTTGGCTCTATGTATCGACTTTCCACCATGAGTTTAATTTCGAATTTTTCCATAGTCAAAGGTTCTAAGTTCCATAGTTGTGTGGAATCTAAGCAACCTCAAAAACCTCACAAGGTGGCAGAGGAGAGATATTTGGCACCTCTAAAACTAGTCCATTCAGATATCTGTGAGATGAATGGCGTGTTAACAGAAGGTGGAAAAAGATATTTCATGACCTTGATTGACGATGCAACTAGATTTTGCTATGTGTACTTGTTGAAAACGAAAGATGAGGCTCTTAACTGCTTTAAAATCTATAAGGCTGAAGTAGAAACCCAACTTAAGAAAAAGATCAAACGACTTAGATCCGATCGAGGAGGTGAATATTTCTCTAACAATTTTGACTTATTCTGTGAGGAACACGGTATTATTCATGAGAGGGTGCCTCCCTATTCACCCCAATCAAACGGGGTTGCCGAAAAAAAGAATTGCACGTTGTCTGACTTGGTTAACGCCATGTTAGACACCGCTGGATTATCTAAGGCATGGTGGGGGGAGGCAGTATTGATGAAGCGTCCCCCCATCAGGGAAGACTTAAAAGTGTTGCTTTATCAGTCCCAGGAGGCTGATAACACTTTTATTACATCTGATGGTACATCACCGTACAATTCTGCGCGGTAATGGGCAGTGAAGCGCCACTATCGCGAGAATTACAACTAAAACCCACACCACTACACTAGCTACGAAAAGGGGATCATCAGAGTCTTGCACCATGCGGAGTTTCAGCGGTGGCCTTAACCACAGGCAAGACTGGGTGCAGGACGAAACCCTACTCGACGTCTTCGGGGATGTAGTCTGGATCTTCCACTGTAAAAGTAAGAATGAGGTGAGTACAAACGTACTCAGCAAGCCCAATCACACCTGCGGAGGGGGTATAACAGAATTAAATGCACGGGATACTCCAAGGATAAGGTTAAGGTTCATTTGCGGAAAACTCGGTTGTATGCAAAGGTTCGGTTAAAACATTTTCAAAACAAGTTTTCTAGTACCAAGGAGCACGTGTTATTGATCCATACAGGATCCAAGTTTTAAGCTGCTACCGGACTCCCCATCCGCCGTAGCACACGGCACAACTGCCGGACACTTTCCAAACATCTCACACCAATCCAACCATCCCCAGAGAGAAACACTAGTTATGTGACCACACCATAACTTGCCCAATACCGTGGGCACGGCTATTCGAATAGATTTTAACTCTGCAGAGGTGTGCAACTTTACCCACAGGTGGGGTACCACAGCACGATCACCTTAGTGTCGGTGCAGATCCCAGCAAAGCCATTACCCACCTTAGCTAGACCTGACTAGCCACCACGGGATCCATCAAGGGGTCATTCGACCTACCTCCGAGGTTTAACCGGGGCATAAGTCACACAGAGCTTATCCCTTCTCCTTGATCACCCGTTGCTCTCAGCTCTCCTGATGGCTATCGGACTAACTAGTGGGATTTATGCTAAGCCGTTGCCCATACAACGGTCAAGTGGTTTGCACGACAGGAAGCTAGGTGAGATGACACATCAACTCGGTCCTTAGGGGTGACAAGATGGATATCTCCCTTCCTCGCTCAACCACATAGGTACGAGCACACCAACGGCAATTCACACAGAAATGCCATCCATCTCGTCTGACTCATCTTTCAAAACCACATTTTATCCCTTCCCACACACACATTTTCTTTATAAAACCAGGTGGTCAAGGTATGGTTATCACAAACAAGGGTGGCTATCCTATTTTCAACAAGCAAAACAATGCAATTTTATAAAACAGGCCATTGGGTTATGTTTATAAAAATTAGGACAGAAACATCCATCAAAGGGTGGAATTGAACTTGCCATCGTCAAGTCCTTGCGGGAGGTCCTGATCAAAGCACTGTCCCTCGGGTTCGGGGTCGCAGAACTGGTCCTCGTTCGCTTGATCACACTCGGGAACTTCTTCGTTCACTCCGTGTCCTACGACGCAAACAAACAGGCATACAATCAAGCGAAAGAACTAAAAGCTTTTATCGTTGAGCTTGAATCGAAAATAATTTAGTTACGGAGGTAGGGGTAATATTTTTGGGTGGTTTCTTAATGGCATGGCTAGAACTATACTAGAAAGGGCGTGGTAAAGTTTCGGGTCGATCGGAGATCGTTTGGCGCATAAAATGACAAGTTAAAGATGGTTTCGGGGGTTAAACGA
Organism: Panicum hallii; assembly: GCF_002211085.1. Classification (NCBI taxonomy): domain Eukaryota; kingdom Viridiplantae; phylum Streptophyta; class Magnoliopsida; order Poales; family Poaceae; genus Panicum; species Panicum hallii. The sequence continues at coordinate 45,043,936 of NC_038047.1, forward strand.
GGGTCCAGAGACTTGTTCGTAATTATCTAAAGAGGGTAGGGGCTTATTTGCGAACCCTAGAAATATTCATGGTATGCTAAAGGGTGTCGAGTATGATAGGCTTGGTTTGAAATGTTAAAAAGAGCAGGGTCTCTTTAGCAAAGAGGAGTAACTAAGGGAGGGGGGTTCTTTTTGGGGAATACAGGAAAAAGGGGGGGGCTATGGGCAAAATGCCCCCTTCTCCCTCCTCTCCCCGCACAGAACAGAGGAGGGGGGGGTAGGGCGCCGGCGCCAGCCCAATCCGGCCGGCCAGGGCCAAGGCCAGCTCGGGGTGAGGGGGATGAGAGGGAGGGGGTCACGGGGAACCAGTTCCCGGCCTCACCTCGGGCCGGGGTGGCGCGTGGAGGCGTGGCGACGGTGGGCTGCGGGCGGCGGCGGCGCTGGAAGCGAGGGAGGCGGCGGGCGGTGGCAGTGGAGGCTGTGGGGGGAAGAGGAGCGGGGTGGGGGCCTATTTATAGGCGGGATGAGGCGGTGGGGAGGCCGGAGTTAGGCGGAGGCCGGCGAGCGGCACGGAGCGCCATTAATGGTGCTCGGCCGTTTGCTTATGTCGCGATGCGTCGTGCGGCGAGGGCGCCGAGGTGCCGTACGTGGGGCTGTGCTGGCACAGGAGCAAGGAAGCGACGGCGCGCGCGGCGGGGCGGAGTGTTGGCGGCGGGCGGCGCGGCACGCGCGGGGAAGCGCTCGTGCGCGTGCGCGTGCGGCGCGGTGAGGTGCGGGCCGGGGGCGGGGTGCGAGCGACGGGCGGCACGGCGCGGCGCACGGCCACGCGCTGCGCGTGCGCGTGCGTCGCGGCACGGCCGGGCAGGGGGGCTCGCGCGCGGCGCGGCAGGGGCTCGCGCGCGGCCGGGGTGAGCGCGCGGGGGTGCTCGGGCATGCGCGTGTGCGCGGCGCGGGTGCGGTTGACCGGGAGCAGGCGCGCGCGTGCGTGAGGGAAGGAGGGGGGCGGCGTGGCCTGGAAGCCGGAGGCCAGGCGGCGCTCGGGAGCAGGGGAAGAGGAGAAGAGAAGGGAGGAGAAGGGAGGAGGAAAAGAAAGAAAGGAAAGAGAGGGAAAAAGGAAAGAAGAGAGAAAAGAAATGGGAGAGAGAAAAAGGAAAAGAAAAAGGAGAGAGCAAAAGAGAAAAAGAAGGGGAGGGGGGGTCGCGTCGGCGCCGATCGCGGCGGTGACCGCGGTCGGTCGGCCATACGCGTGCGTCATCCGCGCACTGCGCGAGAAAAGAATCGCGCCGGCGTTGATTGCGGAAAAGCGGTCGCGCGTGGTCGTCGGCCGCCGAGCGGTGCGGGATGGGACAACGGTCAAGTCCGGTGTCGGTCAGAGAGGGTTAGGGCTAGGGTTTTGACGACGAATGGCTTTTAAACGAGGCACCCTAGCGCGTGATTTAATTTGGTGAATTTTCAGGGCGTCACAATTGACTGCATGTCATGTCCTGAATAGAGTTTCTATGAAGAATAAGGAAAAGACTCCTTACGAGAAGTGAATTGGGAGAAGATCTTCACTCTCTTACTTGTGCACATGGTGTTGTTTGGCCAAGGTGAATGTGCCAATCAACAAAAAGCGCAAGTTGAGATCTAAAACTGTGGATTGTATCTTTTTAGGTTATGCACACCATAGCATTGCTTATAGATTTCTAGTAGTTAAATCTGAGGTGTCTAATATGCATGTAAATTCATTGTTCGAGTCTCGTGATGCTATTTTCTTTAAGAATATTTTTCCTATGAAAGACTTGCATGTTATATCTTCATTACCTCTGAATGAAACAGTGAATACAACTTCTGAATTTGTTGAATTTTCTGAGCATGATGAACACACACTTGAATCAAATCATGAGGAGATTCACAGTGATGCTCCTAGGAGGAGCAAGAGACAAAAGACTGCAAAGTCTTTTGGTGATAATTTCACTGTTTATCTCATAGATGATTCTCCCAAAACAATCACCGAGGCATTCTCATCTCCTGATGCAGATGATTGGAAAGATGCTGTCCGTAGCGAGATGGACTCCATTCTCTCCAATGGAACTTGGGAGCTGGTCGAAATACTGTATGGTTGCAAACCTGTGAGTTGCAAGTGGGTGTTCAAGAAGAAGTTTAAGCCTGATGGTAATATTGATAGGTACAAGGCTCGTCTTGTGGCTAAGGGTTACACGCAGAAAAAAAGCGAAGATTTCTTTGATAGTTACTCACCTGTTGCGAGATTGATCACTATTTATGTTCTACTCTCCCTGCCTACCTCGCATGGTCTTCTCATCCATTAGATGGATGTTAAGACAGCCTTCCTCAATGGAGAGCTGGAAGAGGAAATCTACATGACACAGCCTGATGGGTTTGTAGTAGAGGGTCATGAGAACAAGGTGTGCAAGTTGTATAAATCTTTGTATGGCCTGAAGCAAGCACCTAAGCAATGGCATGAGAAATTCAACTTGACACTCATATCAGCAGGATTTAGTGTATTACCGCTATGGTGGGGGTCAAGAAGTTATATTCTGTTTGTATGTCGATGACATACTGATCTTTGGGACTAGTCTTGATGTAATCAACGAGGTTAAGATATTCTTATGTCAAAACTTTGATATGAAAGATCTTGGTGAGGCTGATGTTATTCTCAACATCAAGCTGATCAAGGGAGAGAATGGGATTACTCTTTTGCAATCCCATTATGTGGAGAAAATGTTGAAACGGTTTGGCTATAAGGATAGCAAATCTAGTCCAACTTCGAAAGAACAGAAGAATTGGCAGAGACCAATTGAGATATTCACAGATGATTGGCTCACTCATGTATCTTGCGAGTGCAACGAGACCTGACATCTCTTTTGCTGCAAGCAAATTGAGCCGGTTTACTAGCAATCCAGGAGATGATCATTGGCGTGCACTTGAGCGCGTAATGTACTACTTGGTGGATACTATGGAATACGGGATTCACTATTTCAGCTTTCATGCAGTACTAGAAGGATACAGTGATGCTAATTGGATATCGGATCTAGATAAACTGTATGCCACTAGTGGATACGTTTTCACTCTTGGCGGTGCTGCTGTTTCATGGAGATCATGCAAACAGACAATCCTGACGAGATCTACTATGAAGGCAGAACTCACAGCACTAGATACAACTACAGTGGAAGCCGATTGGCTTCGTGAGCTCTTGATGGACTTACCTATTGTCGAGAAATCATTGCCGGCAATAATGATGAACTGTGATAATCAAACGGTGATTGTCAAGGTAGACAGTTCAAAGGACAATACGAAGTTTTCAAGACATATCAAGAGACGGTTAAAATCAGTCAGAAAAATGAGAAACTCCGAAGTTATCACTGTGGGTTATGTCCACACTGAGAAAAATCTGGCTGATCCGTTCACCAAGGGGCTATCACGCAATGTGATAGACAAAGCATCCAAGAAGATGGGTTTGAGACCCGTATAAGCTATTCCCTATTGTTAACCCAACCTTTGTGATCGGAAATCCCGTGAATTAGAATATGGGAAGAACAATCTAGAGGTTAGCATGAGAGTAACCTTTTATACTCACTCGAGAAGGATGCAATACTCTCGATTACTGCATGGCAGGTTGGCATTGGCCTTAATATATTATGTTGGCTTTAATTAGTAAAGACGTTATCCTGGAGAATGTTCTTGAAAGAATACACCTATATGAGCCCGACTGTTGGACGGTCGCAGTCTGTGAGATTCGGGTGATCTCTATTAAGCTCATGAAGAGACCAGGGAGTACGACCTATGTGCTCCAACCGCGAAGTAGCCTACTGGAGGTTAAGTATCAGTTTGACTGTAAGTGAAACTTATTTGCACAAAACTTGCTATTCAAGGCTTAGTCCATTGTTCAATTTGTAAATGAGTGCAACTTACTATTCTAGATAGAAGTTCAACTTAACAGTCTCCATTGAAATACCGGTATATCAAACAACAGTGGGTTGAGACAAAATCATAATGAGACTTTGAGATCTGGTGGGGATTGTTGCAATATTTGGGCCCAATAGTGCAAAGGCCCACTATGTAAATCCAAATAATTCCAATAAAATCTCAAAGGCCCATTAGTGCAAAGGTGTATGGCAACAAGTTAGTCCCACCTTGCTAGTGGAGGTGGAGGAAATTCAACTTAAATAGTTGGATGCTCTCCATGCTCTTGCAAGTGTGGGTGAGAGGAAGAAGGAAGAATACGCGCGAGCTCGCTCGCCTCGCCTCGCCGGGCGCGGCGCGGGCGGGCTTGGGCTTGGGCTTGGGCTTGGGCTTCGGGCGAAGGGCGCACGCACGTGACGTGCGCGTGAATGGTCCGCCAAAATCCGGTCCAATCCTTACGGGAATGCAGCTTCCTTTTGCAGATTTGTTTTGTCACTTTGAATCTGTTACGGATTTCACGCGCGGAATTTTTGGGACTTGTAACCGACTTGGTTTTTGGGACGCCAAAAACCATAGCGGTTCCTTCTTATAAATACGCACGGGTGCCGACTAGAAACAGAATATAATAGGCGACGCACAACACGCCTCGACCTGCCTGCTGCGCCGCCGCGTACGCTACTTCATCCCGTTCGTCGGCGTGCACCGGCGATCGGGAGAGCAGGTCTCCGGAACCTCGTCCTCAGCGATCCTGCACCGGGAGAGGGCGAATAAGGTTTTTGGGAAGCGCTCTGCGCAACTGCTCGAACGCTTCCACATCGCCTTCATCTACGTCCTCGTCGCCACGGCTCGTCTTCCTCCTCGTCAGTGGGGTGCGACTCGGCGTTGTCAAGTGCGCGGAGGCGTGCTGATCGTCGCCGTCGTCTTCTTTACCCGGTTATTCCGGTCAGCCTAGAGACGTACGGTTTTCTTTCCCTAACTATATTTTTCATACCTAGTATGATCTGGTTAGGGTTGATCTTGCTGCTACAATATTTTATCTTAAATCACTTGATCAGCATGTTTACATATGTTCATTTTCGGTACGCAATTTTCGTCATGGTCATGATTTATCTTCGGATTAATTTAAAACTGAAACTCTTATTTTTTCTATCATCCGCCACCACCTCGAGGCTTCCCCTCGGAGGCGTCCCTTCGCCGGCGGAGCCCGCCGTCGCCATGCACCGGACGCACCCCACAGTCTAATCCGGAAATAGGGGGGTTTCTACAAATAAAGGAGGTTTATTGTAAATAATTGGATCGGGATTAATAGTCGCGATCTGATTCATGGGGTTTACTGTAAATATTTGGATCACAATTAATAATCACGATCCGATTTAGGGGGCTTTGTGTAAATATTAGAATTGCGATTAAAAGTCGCCATCCAATTCGGGGGTTAGTGTAAATATTTTAGGGGGGTTCTGTAAACTATATTGACTACGGTCTTCTTCCAGCCCCACTCTCCTCCCGGCTCCGGCGTGCCCGCGCCGCCGCGATCGCCATGGATCCTCCTGTCCCCTCCCGCCCGCCAAAGACGGCGGCTTTGCCGGTGACATCCACCTGCGCGTACGCGTCCCTTCCGGCGCGAGTGGCGAACCACTCCACCATCCTGCGTAGCGCGGCGCGGGAGCACGCCGCGTCGGGGCACGGCAGCGCGAGGCAGCGGGCGCCGCCGCCGTCCAGCGCGGCGGCGACGTAGCTGCGCCAGCACCGCGGCAGTAGCGGTGCGCGCAACCCGCCGAGGCAATGTGCGCAGCGGGCTTCGCTTCCGCGCAAATGCCGCACGCCACGACCTCATCGTCGCGGTCGCCAGGGACGACGGCGAACGGGGTGTCGTCCAGGCTGACGGCGTCGCGGATCTGGTCCTGCTCGGCGAACCACTCCTCGTGCAGCCGCAGCGGGCTCTTCGTCTTCTCGGCGACGTCGTCGCCGCCGCCGTAGACACGCTGACACAGCAGGTCACGGACTTTGGCCCTGTTGCCGTCGGTGAGGTCGTAGACCTCGCCGGAGCAGTTGTCGTGGTCCTTGGCTTCCTTCCCTTGTTTCTAGATATCTTATATATGGCCAAAAATCGCAACAAGAAGATCGTGACATCACTTGATTTTCAACTCCAGCTTCAGATCATATCATAAAATGAACTGCTAAAGGTAGCAAATATGCAACGCTGAAAAGGCCTTAAATATTAGCCTAAAACTATGCTTTTCATTCGCTGTCAGATTATAGCAAGCGCAAATTTCAAATCCTGTCATGAGAGCTCACAAACATGTAAACCTCGCAACCATAAATCACAGGAGCACATGACAGCAAATTAAATGCCCCTCCCAGCAAACATGTATGATTATTGAGCCATTATTACTGTAGTTATCACAACCAGTTCACTTGGATAGCGTTTATGTTTGCTTACATAGGGAGGTGTCCTGCTCAGACATTACCCCAGGAAAAGAAGAAGAAGATAAAACAGTAATAGAACAGTAGATAAACGAGGGATTTTACTTAATAGTAAGCAAAATGGCCTTATTCATTTGCGATCGGACAGGGAGACTTACAGAGGCTTGCACAAAAACTGCAGCTCTCCTTAAGGCTAGCCACTAAGGAATCATCATATGATGCAAAGAGAAGGTGAGAAATACTAGGGAAGGAGGGGGGAAGGAGAAACTATTCAAGAAACTAAAGCTTCCATCCAAGGTTGGCAAAGATCTATCCTAGTGTACATGATTGCTGGACCAAAAGCGCAAGAAGCCATCTTCGCCAATGTCTTTGTTTTCAGCACCAACATCCCTGTATGTGCAGCCCCCAAGATTTTGATCAGGAAGCATGTGGATGATATTTCAAGTACAGCCCAACCGCATCGATCAAGAGTCCCTATGACAAACCACTCTGCTTAACTTCGACTGGCTTCGCAGGAACAGACGGATCACCCCCAGACGCTTTCTCGGACGAAGGGCTTACGGTCTTGGACTCACCAAGCCGCACAGCCTGAGCAAAACTCTTGGTGATATGCCCCACAAGGTCAGTAGGCACAGTCAAGGGCTTCTTGGGTTCAACAGCAATAGAAGTGGATATATGTTGCTGATGCAGCCGTGCCTTATTTTCCTGCAGCGCTTTCTCACGCTCCTCATAAAAGTCAAAGTCGTCAAGGATTGACGCATCATCATCATGGTTCTTAAAGATCTTTAGCATCTCCAGTCCTTGCTCTAGTTTCACCTACAATAGGCTCAAACAAGCACAGGTGTCACACTAAATAGGCAATGCATTAATATAGTCAAATTTCAGTATGAAAGTAAAATGGAAAACAAAGGCACAGAATATTAACAGCTGAAACGGAAGCATGAATGGCACATCCTAGCTAGTACACGATATGTATCTCATGAATAAAGGAGAGCTATGTACAACAAAAATAAAAAATGTAAATTAAGCAAATGGAGATAAGACTAGAGAGAGAGAAATCCAAGTACCTCCTGTGTGTCTCGGCTATTCGTTACAGGTTTATTGTCGTTGTTTTCAAGAATTATATGGCGGAAGAGATTATTGGGGACATCCTTCACTATGTGCCACTTAACAGGAAACTGACCAGTCCACTTATCTTGCTGCCAGTAATCCACACTTTTCTCAAAGTCCACTGGACCAATCATCTCAGCAACACCACAGAATTGTGCACTAGCATTTACCTGTATATTTTTGTATCAACTTTTCATTATTAGCCCGAGATAACAAGATGGGAAGTAAAAAGGACTGACTGACTTAAACAAAACAATAAGTAAGATGATGCTTTAGTTACCGAAAACAACAGAAAAATGGGGCAGTGCTCTTCCTTCTCCTTAGCTTCACGATAAGCTGAGTCCAGTTTCTTGTTTCCATTTGTGGTGCTAGCCCAAACACCATATTTGACGCTCTTGTGCACATTATCTTCACTGTATGATTTTATGATGAAAAATCTGGCATTTGTGTACTCTGTAACAAAGTCAGGCCTATTGTATAACTCACGACCAACTCCTGTAGAAGGCTTCTCATCTTTACTGTCACCCTCTGGTTGCTTCTTAGGCTTAGTAGCGCGCGGACCCCGACTTTGCTCATTGAGAAAGTCAAGCGGGCCATTGCAGCTGCAAATAAGGGCATTACCCCTTCCTCTTCTGCGCCCTTTCTCGATGGAGATGGAACTTCTACCATTAATGCCAAAGCCAGGGAAGGATCCCCCACAATTACTGGCCTGTGGGAACATCCCACCATGAGAGAAACCCCGTCCGTAGGAGTCAGCTGGGGATCCGAAACCGTAAAAGGGCTTCTGGTGAGGTGATGGCTGAAATCGAGGGAACCAAATAAATATCAGAAGGCAGATCTACAAGTAAGCAAATTCAATCATGCAGAAATACATTCCTGTCTCTTAGAAAATGATTTTTCAGTCTTTCTGAACATATGATAAGCATCACCACAAAAACAACAACTTGGAATTCCATGCAATTGTGAGTAACCCCCAAAGCAGTGACAGGTGGATGCAGGCAAGAGCAGAATTTGAGTTGCAGCTGGTGGCTACAATCAAGTCTGAGTTTAAATATCAACGACAGACATAAAACAATGAATATGAAAAGGCACTAGCTGGTATATACTGAAGGTAGGTTTTACATTGTTCTTCGTGGATTTAGTGAAGCTAAGATTTGTTTCTGAAGTGAAAAGCTAACCCCAAGATTCCCATGAGAGATAGTAAATTGTGCAAAAAGCTGCATCCATGAATTCTCAAGTCATATTCGAGGGAAGATAAACATAGGGTTAGCAATGTGAAGACAATACCATTCCTGAAGCCATTGGAAAGTTGCTTTGGCCAAAGGCTCCTGAAACACCACCAGCAGGTTGAGGTGAAGCTGCAGGTGATGGAAATGACCCAGTTCCTTCTGAAGATCTGAACCATTCTGAAAGATATAATCAAAGGGCACAAAGTTAAGGTCTCACCTAGAACACAAAAGACCTAAATCAACTGAACAAAGCACAAAGTTAGATAATAACCAGGTCTTGGGCCAAAAAGGAAGCTGTTCGGACTCAGAGTATGAGTATCAGCAATAAAACCTCCTTGTGTTGGATCAATCGGCATCATTGTCTCACCCTGTGATATTGGAGGAGAGCTTAAATATGGCAGGCCAGGTGGTACTGACTGCTGGTAGTAAGGAGCCGAGAAGGAGAACTGCTGAGGGGTGTAGAGCTGACCATCTCCACTAACAGCAGTAGGTACAGGTGTTGTAATAGGAGAATAATGAGCATATGGGTCATATCCATAGCCACCATGGAACATCAAAGAAGGGTCCTCATTGTACACAACCTTCAAGAAAAGACAAATTTAGAGAAGTGCTCTTTGGAAAAATTTTAACAAAGGAATTTTTTTCTACTTACTGTTGGACCCACTTCCAATCCTTCGACACTCATGTAAGGAGGATATGTGTCCCATTCTTGTGGAGGGTTTTCATATCCTGAGCCTGCTCATAGAGGGTTAACTATGTTATGGATCCAACAAGCATTCATCAATTGCGATGAGAGCTGCAAAATCAACAATATTAAATAAAACAAAATAAGTGACTCAAAGGAGTCCACTGAAAAACAGGTTTACATATTCTATTGATCTATTCCTGACAAGCATAGGTAGTTTCATAGACAAAGACATCAAGAGCACCTCCTAGTACATATGTCTCAAACTTTTGGTATAATTGCTTCTTTATGTTTCCCTAGGTTATTATTTCAAACTATACAGCGCAATGCATAAGTCCATGCTCTGTAACAAAAAGTGACGAGGGAAGGCAAAACATTACGCAAAGTGTGAAGAGAGGCTATAAGCAAGCTGACCTTGGTAATAGAATGGCTGCGCCTGAGAAGCATAAAAGTTGTGTGGATATGCAGCATTATGGTCCACATCTATGTTGGATGTGCCAGCTTGGGTTTGGCCTTCACTTGGTATATCGATAACATTTGAATCAACTGAAATTGGGGGAAAAGTTGCTTTCTCATCCTTGCTGGGAACATGCTGAGGTAGATGGTTGATACAGTCAGCAAACAATGTAAACAAAAAGTAAAGGCAATGTATTGAAAAGTAATTACCTGCTCTTTTGGCTTCTCAGTGAGACCAATCTTTTGATCGACATCAGCTATTGGCTCCTGCTTGTCCATGGAGCCTGAAACAACAAGGTTCAACAAGTGAGGATATCCAATGCTAAGCAGAGTAAATAATATTGCTGCTACCTAGATACCCTTTGTTCTGGCCCTACCAATTTCAATTTTTTTTAAAAAAAGTTGCTATGCCACAGATCTATATGGAGTAAGACTAATGTCTACTTATTTAAGTAGCAAAAAAAGATAATTGCTTCCACAGCATATTTACATCCAGATACCATGTGATCCTACATGCGATGCATGCTGCATTTAATTTCTAAGGAAACATGTCGATCGTAGACAAAAGCATGCATTACAATCACCGGCACTCAAAATTCCCGTACTTTGTTGCACGTGCTTGGCAGTTTAACCTACATGGTTATGACTTTGAAGTTAAGATGCATACACGATGCACACAAATCCTATGATCAGTCGAAACAAGACCAGATCACAACTAAGGCCTCAACTAAGGCCTCTCCAAAAAATCTAGCCTCATGACAGGGATGGACACCCTGCCACAACCCTCTGCTTTACCACGGTCTGCACCAACCATTAACATGACGTACACTCCTGGCTGCTAATTGCTTCTGAAGCCCGTTCAGGCATCTAAAATCACGTCCAACCCACCCGAATTGACTGTGCATCGCTACGGAAAGCACATACACGTGACGCTTTCTACACCGTACCCAACCAATTAAACGTGACATTGATACACCCGATGCGTACGAACCTGTAAACGTCCCGTTGCTCCTAACAAAAAGGACTCGCAATGCGTGAAGCGGAAGCTTGGGCGATTCCGCCGTGCCTTCGCTGCTGGAATCAGGAGCGTACACCATGTCAAGCAAGAAGCCCGATCGACTCAATCGCAGACTCCTGATACCAAGACCGATTTATTCCGTAACTCGAAATCACAACATTGGCGACGCCTGAACCTGAATTCGCATAAGATCTTACGCACGCACAGTGACCCGGGGGGGGGGGGGGGGCAGACGCACAAGAATTCGGCGACAAACCGGATGGATCGAAGAAGAAAGATTTTGGATTTGGAAGCTCCAATCAAATCAAAACAAAAGGATGGTGCATCAAAACGAGAAACGGACAGCCGATCAAAGCGAGGTACAGCTCCCGTACATACCGGCAATAAGAAGGAAGGAGCCGATCAGTCGGGGCTGGGAGGGATCTCCGCTCCAGCGAGCGTCGAGGGCGCCTACTACGATAGGAGGGGGAGGAGGACCGGTGGGAGGACGCCCGGATCGGCGCGGAGGCCGGCGGATCTGGCGATCGGATCGGGCTCGATCGGGATCCCACACCTGTCTGCGGCTCGTGATCTGATGAGCGGATGGAGGTGTCGAGAGGCGACGGGACCTCCCCCTTTTTCTCTCTATTGCGCGGTTTTTTTATTCCTAGTATTACTTATAGGTGGCGTTAGGATTTGGATTTTCAAAAGAGAGAGACAAGAACAAGCATTTATAATACAAAAAACACAACTTCAACTTTCCATTCCACAAGGTACATCCGATCAGAGTAATCCAAAGATTATTCTTGCAAATTTTACTATCTTTCTTTTCAAAGTTGTGATTGATAGTCGAAGTATAGCTATAAACTGACGAATCGTACAATAAATTTGGAACTAGCACAGGTATAATCTAAGTTGGAACAAGCATTTATAATTCACAAATCGAGGTACTGAGTATGTGAGTGCATTTGAAACTAGTGTGGATTCACCATCCAAAATCAATACCCACAAGATCTAAAATCGGATAAGTGTTAATAAGTTACATCATTTTTTGCTTGAACAACTATTAAGTTGGCTGAATTTACTATGAAATTACCAATCGCCAAGTATAATATATACAACGTGTTGCTGACTTAGCCGGGCAGGTAGAGTGTACAACCGTGCAAGTCAAGTCAAGATCCATCCAAGAAGAAGACGCGCCAGATGCAATTAATTTCGAGTAACCTTATCTTTCCGTCCCTTGATCTAGGTTTAGATCCCATCTAGTACGATTGATCTAGCTGTTTAATTAATCCAGATTGGTGGCTGATCGGATCTAACATCCAGGCTTAAAAGTTTCTTAATTTCAATTAACTCCAAAGGTTAAGAAATGAATGCGCAAAGGTACGGCTGTGTGTTGATTAACAGTGTAACTAAAAAAAAAGGAGGACGAGGCCATAAGGTCCAGGCTCAGAAGATCATGACTTACTACTTGTCAATTTCACTGCCGGACAGACGGTGTGAAGTCGCTGAAAACGAAATTTAAGATGACAAGTGTTTTCACTGTAGCATTTCACAGAAAACGAAATTTAAGATGATGGACGTGTTCATTTTACCATTTCACAGAAATCCGTTGTAGTCTAGCTGGTTAGGATACTCGGCTCTCACCCGAGAGACCCGGGTTCGAGTCCCGGCAACGGAATTTTTTTTTCCCGATCTCTCTTTTTGTCCTTTTTGGTGTCCCTTCGTGGGCCGAGGAACAAGCACCCAACAAGAAGACAGGAAAATCTCCGAGGGGCCCAGGCGGCCCAAACCATCATCACTTCCCTCTCCATCCCTCCTGGTCAGCTCTCTCCTCCCCAGCCGCCACCGCCAGCCAGCCATGCTGCGCTAGCTCGCGCAGCCGCGCTACCCATGCCCAACCAATCCTCCTCCCCTCCCCTCAACTCCCGTACTTAATCCCTCCTCGTTCGTGTCGTTGCGTGAGCCGAAGCGCGGCCATTCCCATCCAAATGGCGGAGGCGGGTCCCGGCGGCGACAAGCTCATCCTGCGCGGCCTGCAGTTCCACGGCTTCCACGGCGTGAAGCGGGAGGAGCAGACGCTGGGCCAGAAGTTCGTCGTCGACGTCGACGCCTGGATGGACCTCGCCGCCGCCGGCGAGTCCGACAGCATCGCCGACACCATCAGCTACACCGACATCTACGGGTTAGGTTCCTCTCGCACGGCTGAACCGCTTCGTTCCTGCTTGTTCACCAGCATCGGTTCGTGCTTCTAGTACGGACTGATGACGATGGTTAGGAATTAGAATCACCTTTCGGGGACCTCGATGAACCATGAACATGTATGTGTGGTTACGGTTTGCTTTGCAGTTGGAGACCTTGAATTGAACATGCCTGCAAGTAATTCAGCCTTGCCGTAATGAGCTCAGTTCGTCCTAACCTGCCGTTTAGTATGATTGATGAAGGGCAAGGAGATTATTGTGCTTTGGTGGACATCATTCATTCTTTTGCTGGAAATTTACTCTGTCCATTCAGCTATGCAAGTATTACTCAAAATTTAGGACCTGAAGTTATGGTTTCAGCCTGCAGGCAAACCAAGAGGCTTCATCAGTTGATAAAAAGGGACACCATTTTACAGACAGCCCATGCGTTTCAGAATGATTCGTTTCCAAATTTAGTCACCAAAGTTGGAACCTTACAGTTTCCGGTTGTCACTAACATCAAATGTGTGATTGATTTTACTGTTTACGCCCCTTCTGAAAAGAAATATGTGATTGTTCTTATTTACACCGAACCCAAATGTGTTATGTACTCATGTGTTCCTCTAGCTGGTTATGTAATAACATTTTAACTTGTCGGCGCAGTTTTTAAATTTTGAATGGAACCCCATGAGATAAGAAGAACAAGAAGTCCTGAATGAAACTATTGCCAGGTCTTAAATTTGGCTAGTCCTTTCTTTCCCTTTCCTGGGGAGGGCACAAATACACGCACTTCATTACTTCAGAGTCCAAACTTGTGTCCCCAATAATGTGTCCTCAGAGATTTCCTGATACTGAATAAATCTGCTTTGCGCCTCCTCTGCAGGATTGCTAAGGATGTCGTCGAAGGCACGCCGCACAACCTCTTGGAGTCGGTGTCTCACTCGATCGCAAAGGCCACGCTGCTCAAGTTCCCCCAGATCTCCGCGGTCCGGGTGAAGGTCGGCAAACCTCACGTCGCGGTGCAAGGCGTTGTGGACTATCTGGGCGTGGAGATAACGAGGCACAGAAAGAAAGCGTGAGATGAACAACCTGCTCGATCGGAAGCACGAGACTGATTTGACTGTGGAATGGGACTTGTTTGATTGCTGATAGACGATACTGCTGTTGGTCTTGCTACTGTAATCGAACAGTCCACACTTGTTCGCATCATGTTTGATGAACAAGATTTGGCTGTGCTGTTGTGTGAACTGAAACGGGAATAATCGAATAACAATTACAACAAACATTACTTTTCTATTTTTAAACAAATTGACGCACTTCAAACATCACCTTCTATAGTCCATGGTGGAGTTACAGTTTTGAGATACAAATGAAATGCTTGCGAAATGGTTGGCCCGTGAATACAAATGCGGAGAGAGAGGTGCTTCCATGCTCTTGAGGAAAAAGTATGAGAGGCATTTCAAAAAGAGAGAAGAAAAAGATAGTACCTACCAAAGGAGAAGAAACACAAAATCCATGCTCAAAAAGGCGGCCAATGGTTTTAAAAAGCAGCCCATGGAATGGAAGTGGTTGGGAACTGATCGATCGCCGCTCTTCCCTAATCATTCAATTCCCTCTCGCATTCATCCGTCCTGTTCTGGTCTACCTGTACTGTACCAAGCTCCCTGCCCTACACGTAACATACTGATCAGGACCTCAACTATTCCTCCTGCTCGCATTGGCCTTCATTCTTTAACCATCATTTTACTCCTCCCATCATAAACTCCGCCCCAGGGATATGGTTGTTTATGTGTTGGATTAGAGCATGATTCCCTGCACGCTTTATGGTCAAGGAACAATGTGTGTACTAGTATATTAGTATTAGACATGCTCCTACTATCACTTAAAGCAGCTCAGATCACCTGTTCAGATTATTTTATACCAAATATGTCTACCATTACCATGACACTAGAGTGGAACCATGTACCAAATATTTTCAAGACATACTATTATCTTATAAAAAAATAATGTGAATTGTGGTTAGTAAGTTCCAACCACAATCTTACCGTCTGTTTGTTGCCAAGCGATCACAATTCCAAGACAACAGCCGGACGGGACGCAATCCTCCATTGTCAAACTCAAATCTTTTCTTGGTTGGTTGATCCTCAACTAACCTGCACGAAAATGGCAGCGCAAACCGGCGCAGTCAAAAAAGAAAAACAACCACCAGAAAAGAAGCAAAAAAGAGAGAGGAGAGAGAGTGCGTCCGCTCCTCGGGGTCTTGATTGACTCTTGAGCTACTCTACTCCCCAAAAAGCAGGGCAAAGGACTCCCCTCTCTGGTGCGGTGGTGCCAGAGAGAGACTGGAGAACTGGAGGAAAGTGAAGCGGAAGGGAGGAGTAGCGGCGAGAGGAAGGCGAAGGGGGCCATGGCGAGGAAGCATGGTTGGCAGCTCCCCGCGCACACGCTCCAGGTGCAATTCCCCTCCTCTTCCATCTCCCTTGAGAATTTTACCGCAGGAATTGGCTGAAAAAAAAAAACCAACGTATTCGGTCTCATCAGTTTGGAGATTTGTTTGCGAGTGGTTTTCACTCCTCGGCGTAATCTGTCACAAATTCACAATCCTCAGTTCGTATGTGCTACGGCCTACGGAGAGGGATACGCCTAACGTGGTGTTCAAAATTTAACACGCGGGGTGCAAGTGCAATCCTCGAAACAATGCTGCTGCTATTTTTTTCCCCCACCACGAACGCGCGATTCTGCTTACAGTATAACACTGGGGAGAAGCATCTTAGATACGACACCTCTCGTCTAGCACTTTGATTTCTACTGAAAGAGCTGCAAACGAAAGAAACCCTTTTTTTTTGTTTCAGATATACTACTAGTAACTAGGAGCAAGCTACTCTTAGCTGTAGCTCCAGTAGGGATGGCTTTTGTTCACGTTGTTGGTTTGGTGATTAAGCTACTGCCTGAAGGCCTAGATCATGTCTAACACTGGTGATGGTGAACCTGTTGTATATTCAATGATTATGGAACCACGTACACAGTGCTCTGATGGATAGCTCCATATCTAACTTTCTAACATTTAAAAACTATGTCTCAATACTGCAATCGGTTTGTGCTTCTGACGAATCTTCAGACTGTTTAATATTTTCCAACTATCAATCTGGCAAAAAGAAGGAATGAAGTTACCAATTATTCCCCAAAGGGCAAATATCATCATGCTAAAAAGTTACAGGCATGCATTTATGTTTTATAGTTTACAGTGCTATCTTAAATTAGTTATGTACTGTTAGTTAAAAAAATAAATTGCATGCAGTTATTTTCACCTCTACACAAACATTATGTTATCTGCTCGCCTTTTTTTCCAGGATTATTGTACTCTGATAAAAATCCCAAACTTGTCCAAGACGTTCTGTTTTTCATCTTGCCAACGGTGGCATGACAATTTTCCTAATATATTATGGAACAGGTTGTCGCAATTACGGTTTTCTTGCTTCTGGTGGTTGCATTTTATGCGTTCTTTGCACCATTTCTAGGGAAGCAAGTCCTAGAATATGTTGCAATTGGCACCTATACTTTCGTGGTAAGCCAGCCAAACTGCACCTACATTGTATTTCTTTGTCATTTAAACGCATTGATGGCATTGCTATAATTTTTACTTGCATGAATTCTGCCAGGCATTCGCTGTTTTCATCCTTTATATCCGGTGCACTAGCATAAACCCTGCAGATCCTGGGATCATGTCACAGTTTGAGGATGGCTTCATTGATGCACCTGGAAGTACTGCTGACATACAGGGCAAGGGCACAAATTTGCCAGAAAAAACTGATACTGCTGCTGGAACAAACTCCCCAACTTGTAGGAGCTCTCTAGATGGCTGTTCTAATCGTGGTGGTTTAGCTGCTGGAGACGCAAATATAGATCTAAGGTCCCAACCACCAAGAAATTCAAGGAGCTGCTTACTTGGAGGGCTTGTTTGTGCTTTGTTTATCAAGGAGGATTGTAGGAAATTTGATGATTCAGAGAATCAGGTGGACGGTGAAGATGCCTTGTTTTGCACATTATGTAATGCTGAGGTACATCCATGTGCAGCTGTTCAATGTTTCAACCACACAGCAGCTTTTGCCTTATCCTTAGTCAACACGTCCTATCTGTCTTAGCTGCCACACAACTTGGGTCAAAAGTGAAAACTTGTGTTGTCAGGTCTTGCTGACTTGCAAAGAAAAATTTTCAGGTTCGCAAATTCAGTAAACATTGCAGAAGCTGTGACAAGTGTGTGGACGGATTTGATCATCACTGTCGGGTATTTCTTACACAGAAACTGCACGCACCTTAAAATTTTAATTATGAAAATCTCATGTTTGGATCCTTGGCAGTGGTTAAATAACTGTGTTGGACGAAAGAACTATTTCACTTTTCTCGCTCTGATGACTACCAGTCTCCTATGGGTATGTAAAGTGACTTTGTGTATTATTTAATCTCTAATAATTCAAGTACTTGCTAAACTATTTTATCTTTCGTATTGTAGCTTGCTATTGAAATTGGAGTAGGCATTGCTGTTCTTGTCATATGCTTCATCAACAAGAATTCAGAGAGAATTATTCAAGACAAGCTTGGGAATGGCTTACCTCGTCCTGCCTTTGCTACCATTGTAGTAAGTTCTAGCACATATTGTCAATACTTTAATATTGTAATTTAATCTTGCTACTACATTATCAATTGTAATGAATAGATTTCTAGAACTGTATACTTCTTTAAAAATGTGACAATTCTATAGTCATTGTTTCCTGTTTCCATGACTTTGTTAGACTAAGACTTTGCTATTGGTTGACTGATTGTAAACTTCTTATGTGCAGGCCTTTTTCACTCTTCTTTCTCTAGTTGCTTGTGTACCTTTAGGAGAGCTTTTCTTCTTCCACATGATCTTGATCAGAAAGGTTTGTCTCATAATTTTCACCATGAACAATATGCATAAAGAGGCCATCTTGTTTCTTACTATATTGCTTTTTTTTTCTACGTAGGGGATCACAACTTATGAATATGTTGTTGCAATGAGAGCTATGAGTGAAGCACCTCAAGAGGAAGAAGACCAGGAGGAGGTAAACATTGTTTACTCCCCAACAAATTCAGCCACTACCGGGTTCAGTGGTGCTAGTTCACTTGGTCTTCACTACAAGGGTTCATGGTGCACACCTCCAAGGATTTTTGTTGATCAGGTAATTTTCAATGGTTCAGACTGCTTTGAAAATTTGGGTCCGGCTAAAAAATTGCATACTAACTTTGAACATTGGGTAAGAAGCTGCGTGATGGAAACGATGTGTAACCCAAGAGGTGTTCTTTTCTAATTTTTCTGCACTTCCAACTCTGAAACAGGATGAGGTGATCCCACATTTGGAGCCAGGCATGGTACCATCAACCGTCGACCCTGATGCTGTTGGACACGCTGAAAGAGCAAACAAAGCCAAGAAGCAAGTCAAAATCAGTGCCTGGAAGCTTGCAAAGCTGGACAGCAATGAGGCAATGAAAGCTGCAGCGAAAGCTCGAGCATCATCCTCTGTCCTCAGACATATAGATACCCGCAGAGGTCCAGGGTCTAGCCTTAGCTCTAGCGGCAATGCTAGCATGAGAAGCAGCATGAGTGCTGATTACAGTGGGAGTGCCACAAAGGAAAAATGGGCTGATATAAAGCTGTCGTCTCTTCATAGCTCCTCGTATCCTCAGAGCCTCGCAAGCCAGGACGACTATGAATCAGGCACGCAGAGTGCTAGCAGCATAAGCAGCCCAGTCCGCACACACAAGCCTGCGCCTCACACTCAGATTAGTGTTCCACCTCGTGCGCCCCCACCACCTTCAAGGCCTGCACCAATGGTACCGAGGCCGCCACCTGTTCCAACCACACAGATATCCAACCCTGTGTTCCAGTCAGCAACATCTTATGTCCGGGAGAACAGAAAAGCATCAGTTGTTTGGGATCAAGAGGCCGGCCGGTACGTTTCGGTGGCACCCGCACCCACAAGACCAGGAGCTGCTGGTGGTGATCAAGCAGCAAGAGCACCTCGGTTCTTGGCAAACCCAGGTGGTGAGCTAAGCAATCGCGGGAGAAATCTCGCGCCCGTGAATGCCTCTTCCCCAGCATTGCCATCGGGACAGCCGTCTGAGAGGTTGGCATACACTGGGCAGTCGATATTCTTTGGCGGACCGCTTCTTGGTGCTGCTGCTGCTGCTGGCACTCGGAGGAGTGATGACGCGGGTGCAAGAGCACGACCCGAGGAAAGGAGGGAGCTCACTGCCCACCAACAACCTGACACTGGGGGAGAGAGGAGGCGAACCGCAGAGTCCTTCCCGGTGTTTGCTCCACGAACGTTTCAGAAGAACCCACCACCGTTCAACAGGTGAGCTCAGGGTACTTGTTTGCTGATAGATCACTACCGACAATGGGGGTAAGATGATCGCTGCAGGGTGACATGGTAAGAGTTCTGAACAATTGATCACCAAAGATTGCCAGCAGAGCAGCATCTGTCGGAAATCCATCGGAAAGGGCCAACAGGGCTGATCTTTACAGTGAAGCTTGACTGGAATGAAAACTGGAAGCATGACAGTTAGAAGAACCGATCGGTTGTGATGTAAATTCTTTGCTCGTTAATTACGGGTAGCATTTTTTGTCCAACTTTCTAGTGCTTGAGTGCTCAGGACGAGGGTGTCTGAAATCCATACCATTCCAAGAAATCCTCACAGTTTATAGAGATTGCAATACATCTTATACAAAGCTTTATGGTTTCTTATTCGTTGTCATTGAGCCCCAGTATCTCTTTTACCTCGATTGCTTTTAAATATTCATTAATACTACGTATAATTCTCCTGAGTATTGTAAAAAAAAACACGGTTGTCAGGCCAGTTTGGTTAGGGTGGGTGGCGTCAAAATATACGAGAACAACGGTGGTATTCGAACGTGAATAGTCTGAGCAGAGCTGTTCCAGAAATTCTCTCATTTGCCACGATTAAAATATTGATCGATCTGTACCACTGGTCTGCTAGGCCGTTTATAGATTAATTAATCATATGAATTCTCTGTTTTCTATGGAAACCTAAATTACAGTCAAATTGCCGCATGGAGACAGGATAAAACAAAAATTAGCGCTCCAGGAATTTTTTTTGACTTCAAGCCAAGTTGACTTTTGTTTGACCAAATGGAGCATCAGCATGACGACTTGGTAAGGAAGGGCGGGGACGGGGGAGGCAGTTAGCGAGCGAGGCCGGCAGGCAGCAGCAGGCAGCCATGAGCGGCGGCGGGATGGAGGTGGAGGTCCGCGTGGTGGGCGGCGCGCGGAGCTGCTTCGTCGCGCTCCCGCTCCACCTCATCCACGCCCTGGAGCGCACCTCCGCGTCCGGCGACCTCCCGCCCGTCCTCGCGCTCGAACTCCGCGGCCCCACCGGTGGCCGCTGGTCCCTCGCCTGGTCCGGCGCCGCGTCCCGATCCCGCGCCATCGAGGTGAGCGGCCCCCAACCAGCCCCGCTATCCCGTTCCTTACGGCAGCCGTAGCTTTGTCAGTTGATGTCCGGCAGTCATGAACTACCAGTAAATCCTCTGTTGAATTGATGCCTGCGGTCGGGAATCGGGGATTGTGGATGTCGAATTTATCGACGCTGTGTATAGTAAATTTTGGTACTGGGGAGTGGGCAGAGTGATTCATTGGTCTTAGCTGAATAGCAGTTTGACTAGAGACTTCAGAGTCGCAGGGGATCAAAATCATCGAGCTCTTTCCTACTTCCTTGTCGGTTTTGTACTGCTTTCGGCATCTCTGCATACAGAATTGTGATGACCATCTCTTGTCTGTCCTCAATTTGTTTACCTCGCACACTCTTATGTAGCAAAAGTGCAACCTGGATATCTGCAGTATCATGACATCAAATGGTGTGTCTTGCAGGTTGCACAAGAATTGGCAGACTGCATTTCACTGCCTGATGGAACTATAGCACAGCTGAGCGTAGCTCGCTCTCTGGCCAAAGCTGACTCAGTCAGGATAGAACCATACAGTGAGGATGACTGGGAGATAATAGAGAGCCGTGCTAAGTTGGCTGAAGAAACAATCTTGAAGCAGGTGGTCTTTTGTTTTTCAGAAAAAGAAAATAATCAACTTGTTCTGTTATTCTTGTGTAGTCCATCATGTTGCCACTTTTCACTTTTCGTATAGAAATTTATTTATTTCTTCTTGAAATCAGGTAGGCATTGTTTATGAGGGTATGAAATTCCCCTTGTGGTTGGATGGCCATAATATTTTGAAGTTTGTTGTGATGTCATCTTGCCCAGAGAAGTCAGTTGGTATACTTCTTTTACTTTGTCTGCTAACTTCTACATTTTTGTTACAGCCATTAGTTTTATAATTTGTATTTCTTTCAGTACCCTTTTAACTTATTTCAGTGATAAAAAGTGATGTTTTCTTCATACGCTGTTAATTTTATGTGAAGTTGTTTTGAAATAGGTCAGTGAACACTTGTCAGTAAGTAATTTTGTTGTAATCGAGGTAGAAAACAATTGTTGTGTAGCTTACAAAAAACAAATACTCTTTAGCTTCTGAGTTGTGCTTGCAGAAGTCATTATTTATTTACCTATAAAGTAATTGTGCAGTCCAGAGTCTGTTTTGTTGGCAGAAAGGTTAGATACTTTTAATATCTTCTTGTCTATTTTCACATTTACTCTGAAAACTGGCATGAGTTTGATCCTCTGATATCCTAAGATAACTTCCTACAGCACCTAACCTGGAGCTACCAATCTACAGCATAATTCATGCAGGGTGCCTAATAGGATTATGTTTTGTAAGGTTTATGTTATCTTGAATCAAACATGTTACCTACTTTAACAATCTTACTAGTGTGGAAGCAACTAGATTTCCAAACTCGATATATACTAGTGTGTAAGCAGGGTGCTTAATTAACATCTTTTCCCTTCTTATAAAATGTTTCAGAACTTTAGAATCAAGTTTGATACATTCATGCATGTAAGATGTCTAATGAGTACCTACTAGACCTAATTTATGCCTTAGGAAGAAATACTGAAGATTGTTTAATTCTGGGAAATCATTCCAAAGTTCTATATAACGTTATGTGATTTTAGTAATCTCATAAGAGACAATCTATTCATTAAATGTTTCTACTTTTTTTAAGTTGTCAATTTTAATTTCTTCTTATCTGTTGCTAAAGATCCACTGCGTTTTTCTTTCTTTTAGTTCAACTTGTGCCAGGAACTGAAGTTGCTGTTGCACCCAAAATACGCAAAGAGCCTTCTCAGGATGTGAAAAAGCAAAGTGCACTGGAGGAACAAGTTAAAACAAAGGCATTCCTGCGTGTTCAACCGGCTGATAGGAAGCATATACATACATTCAAATATAAAGGTGTTGACATAGGGGTGGTTCTCAGCTATGCTGTGCTAATACACCCTGATACAGCTACAAGCATTTCGGTTGGCAATCTCCAATTGGTCACTGTTTCACCTAAATCATCAAAGAAAAGACCCGCTCAAAATGGCAAAGAAGTTGCACAAAAGAAGGGAATGTCAGTAGCTAAAGAAAGAACCCACGAAGTTGTGGTTTATATCTTACTCTCAGACTCTGTTGCCAAAGGGCATGTTATGCTCCCCTACTCTATTCGACACTTCATAAGTGCTGGTGTACACTCATGTGAGTGCACATGTCTTTCTTCCATTTACCTAGAAGCATCCGACTTATAGTCTTTGAATTCAGATCTGAGGACAAAGTATTTCCTAATAACTATTTTATCTGTATGCTGTTGCATTTTTTCTGCTCTTTATTTTACAATACTCTGAAAAGGTTTTTGCTGATCCTAGGGGTGTATATTAAGACATACTCAGCTAATGTCACGAAGGATGAGCCCATAGCGACAATATCTTCTTTAAGGTTCAAGATGCATGTGAAAGATGCCCATGGTAACAGCGAATTAGTCACTCAGGATGCAGACACTTCTAAGATAACCAGAATTCCTCCAGAAAATGATGATTTCTTCCAGGAAGCTCATTATGGTGAAAGCAAAAGTCTTCAGGGTGCAGATATCGAGAGCATTTCTGAGTCTGTGTCAAAGCAGAAGTTTTTTATTAAACATTGGCTTCTCGGACAACTTAAGGAAATGGGTTTACATGCTAGCCATACCGAGATAAGTTCAATAGTTTTACCAGCCAATGTTGTGCTCCATTTTGAGGTGGCATATAAAAAACCAAACAGAGGAGTTGAATTACTATACCTGCTCACATTTACTTCTGAAAACTCTAGTTTTGACAATACACAACTCAAGGTTGAGACTGCTTGGAGTGCTCCAATTGGCAGTCCAGAAAATGTGGAACTGCATTTCAGGAAGTTGGAGTTGGGAGAGCCTGTATCTTTTGGTTCCATAATGGATAGTAGTGCGACTGATGATTTCAAGCTGACACGATCTTCTTTAGGCTGGATGGAGAATGCAATGTCAGATGTGACAAAAAGTAATACTCTTTAACCAGATAGCCAAATAGTTCGTTTTATGCATCTATTTGTTGTTTGGCTACTGCAATTCTTGCTGTTGGCAAGCTGACTTGATATGATTCCCTTTCTGAAGGATTATCTGTGCTCTTATCATCAACTAGCCTGAGGTTATTTAACAGACTAAAGTTCCCCTTTCCTGGACATGTTCTTGTCTATGGGCCTCGAGTAAGTAACACCATCTACTTTATGTTGTAAATCTTGACATTATATTGTGTTTTCAGTTTTCATGCATTTGTTATTTACAGCTGTGTGGCTAATTTTCTGTTTCAGGGTTCTGGGAAAACTGCTTTGACCAGGGCATCTGCAAAATACTTTGAAGATCATAAAGAGATATTGGCACACGTGTAAGACACTCTGTGGAATCTTATTGTTCTGAGTTATGTTATATTTCTTCTTTTGAAGAAAGCAACATTGTGACCTAAATCTTAATTATATCATATTTTTTTTCAAAGAGCAGAATATACAGAGATTGTTCCAAACTTGCCCTGGGCAAGGCTAAGGAGACAAGGCAAGCAATTGAGGACAGCATTTCTGAAGCGCTGCTTCATTCACCTTCGATCATCATATTTGATGATCTGGACAGTGTAGTTTCGGTCTCTTCAGATCCTCAAGTTTCTCAATCGTCCAGTTCTTCTGATTCTCTAGTAAGGTATTTGGCTGACATTATGGATGAGTACAAGGTGAGGAGATGTTATGACAATTGTCTTTATTCACATTGTTGAAATTTATTATAAATATGCTTTGATTGCGATTGTCTCAAAGTTTCTTTTCCGATGTTATCTTTTTCCCTGTGATAGTTATTTATTATTTTATTTACTTTTGCTTGCCATAACCACTTTCTAGGATAAGACTCGAAGTACATGTGGATATGGACCTATTGCATTTATGGCTTCAGTTCAATCACTTCAGAGTCTTCCTCAAGACTTAACCTCTTCTGGTTATTTCCTTTTCTACTGTTCTTCAAAGTCCGGTGGTTGAGCCTGAGACTTCAAATGTATAAGAATGTTTTTTTTCCCACAGGTAGATTTGATTTCCACATTGAGCTTCCTGCTCTTGCAGTCCCTCAGCGCAAAGCACTTCTGAAACATCAAGTTGAGGAGCATGAGTTGCAGTGTTCTGAGGAAGTTCTGTCTGAGATAGCATCAAAATGTGAAGGTTATGATGCATATGACTTGGTAATGCTAATTTTTTTTTTCTCAAACTGGTGGGAGAGAAATGCTAATTTTTATCAATACTTTTGTCTCATGAACTTTTTATGATTATAATTATGGAATATTCCTTCAACAAGCAAAAATGGTCTAGCGTACATATTTTTTTTTAATGAATTTGGTGGGTAAAGAATACATCCTGTATATATACTATTTTATTGCAGGAAATTTTGGTTGATAGGGCTGTGCACGCTGCTGCTTCTCGGTTTGTTCTGCCTTCTAATGCCTCTCCGAACTCTGTGAAACCAACTTTGGTGATGGAAGATTTCTCAAAGGCAATGCACCGCTTCCTTCCCGTCGCAATGCGTGATCTTAGAAAATATGCTCCTGATGATAAAGATGGTGGCTGGGAAGATGTTGGAGGGCTAAATGAAGCAGTAACTATTATTAAAGAGGTGCACATTTCTTGCTTTCTTGTTTTAAGGGTGTTCATCTCATCAATATGCTCCTGAAAAACTAACCATTTTTGGACACCTTTCATTTGGTTGCCTGTGTAGATGATCCTACTTATATTTGTATTCCTTCTTGTAGACTCTTGAATTGCCATCCAAATACCCAAATATATTTACCAGGGCACCTGTACGGTTGCGATCAAACATTCTCCTGTATGGACCACCTGGATGTGGCAAAACTCACATTGTGAGAGCTGCAGCCGCAGCTTGTTCTTTGCGATTCATTTCAGTCAAGGGCCCAGAGCTATTGAATAAGTACATCGGTTCATCTGAGCAATCTGTAAGGACGTTTCTTTCCTTTGAGCATTGCATGAATGTTTCATGTTTTTTCCCTTCTTACACTAAAGATATTTGAAGGTGTAGGATATTTCCTTGTCTATTTGAAGGTGTCAGTCATCATGTTTCTAATGTTGATAAACCAATTCCAGGTTCGTGACTTTTTTGCAAAGGCAGCTGCAGCAGCACCTTGCCTGCTATTCTTTGATGAATTTGACTCCATTGCACCCCAGCGAGGAACCCATAGTGCTGGAGTTTCTGATCGTGTTGTTAATCAGGTAACTAACTGTCTCCTTGCCTCTAATATGAAAAAATCTCTAGGTTGATTTTTACTTACAGGAACAAGAACGATCTAAATGTCCATTTGATTGATCATATGCAGTTCTTGACGGAACTAGATGGTGTGGAAACTTTGACTGGAGTATTTGTATTTGCAGCTACGAGGTTAGCTCCGTGCAAGCATGATAAATGTCATAGTTTTTGCAGACCTAGTCTTCAGCTCTTCTATTATGTACTTTTACAAAGGGATGAAATGTGCTGGAGAGTTCCTTTTCTTTTATTGCTATGGACTATATTGACCAGCCACAGAACGTTTTGCTTAAGAGCTTTGCAAAGGGTGAAAATGCTGTGGAGTTTTTCTTTTTGGCTAACGTTAGGGAATTTGACTAAATAGCTAGCTTATTTAGTTAATTTGTGTTGCCTATTCTTATGGGATGGCTTATTATTTTGTGCAGCAAGCCACAACTAATTGATGCTGCACTCTTGCGGCCTGGAAGGTTTGATCGTCTAGTCTTTTGTGATTTTCCTCGATGGGATGAACGTTTGGAAATTCTGAAGGTGCATTCCAGGACGGTGAGTCTTCTCTTGGAAACCTGTGGTTGTTGCTTCTGTCATGTTTTCTTGTGTCTAATTTCACCAAACTTTCCAGGTGCATTTTCTTTGTATGTTGCATCTTTAGAACAATGCTAGCTTTCGTCTTAACCAGTTTTCAGCTTCTCTTAGTTGGGCCTCATTTCTAGTTTTGCTTTTAATTTTCGGAAAGACTTCAAGCTGAGAAGTGTATTTACGCATTTCATGACAGTGTGTTTTTTCATTAAGGTATTAGTATATTGCTTTCAATGCTTGCTTTATGTCTTTTGTTGGTATCAGGTTTCGCTGGCAGGTGATGCCAGTCTGGAAGATGTTGCTTCTCTGACCGAAGGATTTACTGGTGCTGATCTCGCCGCTATTCTAACGGATGCTGGGTTGGCAGCAGTGCATGAACTTTTGGACAACCGGGAGAACGGGGTCCCAGAAAGCGAACCGTGCATCAGCAAAGAACTTCTCATGTCTGTCACTAGGAAGGCTAGACCTTCTACACCTGCAGACGATAAGAGGCGGTATGATAGGGAGTTTGGTGAATTTGTGTCATCCAGGAAGTCTATTTCCACAAAGGTGCACCTCACATCCAATTTACATCATCAAACCATTGATAGCTGTACTGGAAAAAATCGAGAATCCTCTAGTGTTTCTTGTTATGAGATTCCGTGAATAACTAGTGGCAGCATTTGGTGCAGGCAAGAGAGTCGAAAGGCAAAAAGGTCACACTAGCTTGAGTCTCTCCAACACATCAGCGTATTGCGAAATCGATCAGGTAAGGTTGGTCAGGCTATTTATTATCTAATTGGACGGAAGTCCACGAAATATGATGTTGTCGAGCATTTTGATGAACTTCTTTCTACAATGAAGATGCTTATTCAGGTTACTCTTATCTTATGTTCAATGGTGCAGCAGGAGATTGCTAGGCACCATGGTTGTGAAGCAGGAGCTTTGTGCTTGACTTTCCTCCGAAAGAAACAACATATACGAAGACAACTAACCAAGGTTCACTTGTGCTGTATGCCGAGTGGAGGACAGCCATTGAAAAGGAACCAATGGCCGAAGGTGCTCCGACCAGATGTTGATAGCATTGTCACAATTCTTTGTACGACGGGGTATAGTATAGTACATAGAAATGCTAACAGAAAACATACATGTTAATCCTTGGCTCGTCTGTAAAGGATGCTGTGACACAGAGGCACGGAAATGTTGTTTCTCTACGGGTGGAGCTGATTGATCCAGCTATTCTCTGTGCGCCGAATCGGTGATTGATCTAGTTGTGCTCAGCTCGGTGGGGCTTTTACCATGGCCCTCTCTAGCCACGGGATAATGAAGGATTTGCAAGGGTTGAGAGTTGATTGGGGGGAATAAGTGGGTGCCACCACTTAGCTCTCCTGAATAAGCACCAGTTTTGTTGACATTGTAATGATTTTTGGATAGCAGAGCTGGTTGGTGAGTGGCTGCTTTTTGTTTGTATCATATTGGTTTTGTTGTGGTTGTTGCGGAACAAAGAGTTCAGGAACCCTAGAGTCCGCGAGCTCCCCTGTGCTATCAATCTCCATCCTAAAAACTAAACTATAAACTAAACTATGTATTTAAAAAGTCAAAATAAATTGTAATTTAGGATAGAGAGAGTATCGAAGAAGGAGGAGGAGGAGGTTGCTGACGACCGAACCTCCACTCCAGGGGGCTGTTCTTCTGTGATCATCGTCAGGAGCCGGTCGAGCTCTGTTGGTTGGACCCTGCTGGTTTGTGGAGACGGAGAAGGCCCATTGTAAATGCAAAGCCCAAGCAGCAAATAACGTTGGCATTGGCGCGAGAAATGTTGTGGGCCTAATTGTCATCCGGACCGGACCGTGGATTTGGTGGATAGCCCAACAACGCAAATACACGGCCCGCCAGCACCCTATTAGTGGGCCCGCGGTGTCAGTAGGCATCCAAGAGGAGGGAGGCGAGGGCGAGCCGACCCCGACCGCGACCGGCGTGGAGAGAGAGAGAGACGGACACAGGCGCAGCAGCGGAGGGGGAGGGAGAGAGATAAACCAACCAGGCGGAGGGGGAAGGCGAAGGAGCGCTCGTCGGCGATGGCGTCTGGGTGGGGCATCAACGGGAACAAGGGCCGCTGCTACGACTTCTGGCTGGAGTTCAGCGAGTGCATGAGCCGCTGCCGCCAGCCCTCCGACTGCGGCCTCCTCCGCGAGGACTACCTCGAGTGCCTCCACCACTCCAAGGAGGTGAGCTACCCGCCGCGTCCGTCTCGACCCCTCTGCTCCCGCCATTTCGTTCGATTCGTCGCCTCCGACTCCGAACCCTAGCGTCAGATCCCCGCCATCATCGTGTAACTTGTATTCGACCGCCTAGGCTAGATCTGCCGCGTTCTTCACATCCCTTCTATGCCAGGCTCTGATTTCTCGGTCTTGGCCTCTCTTGCCATCACCTCGGTCTCTGTGAATGATAGTGCGGGGAAATGGTTGAGGCGTTTTCGCCTGATTTTGTAGCCGAATTTGTTAACGCAATTCGATTTTGGAGGTTTGACTTCATGCCCATTGTATTGGAAATTCACTATAGCCCTGCTCGGACATCCTAGGGTATTGGATTAATTGGGCTCTGACTCCATTATGGCTTTAATTGGACAGGTTAGCTTGGGGGTTCTACAGTATGTTGCAATTGCTCATGCGCATGGATAAACTTAATAGTAATGGAAAACTCCTGAAATGGAGACATTGCGGTATATTTTCTGTAATATTCTGGAGTGTTGTGGTCCAAATTTCCTAATACAGAGTATTTTGGTTCCTTTCTCTACATATAAGTTGTCAAATCTTGCTTCTTGTGATTGGATAGCTGATTCCAAGGATTAATGTTCCAGGATATGACTAGAAAATGAAAAGGCACAGGAGTAGAAATCACATTCGTCATGGTACTTCTCAGCATAGCATGTCCTCTGAAATGTAAAAATGGATAAACCCCTGATTCCAGAGAACCAAGAAATATTCTGAATTGTTGACTACTGATGAATCCAATTACAAGACAAGTGAGCAACAGATTAGAATACCTATATTTGTCTGAATTCTGTTGTTTCAATAATTGTTATGAGCCTTTTTAGGGGGGAACGAATAATCAAGATGAGCAGATTTCAGAATGTTGACTGAACCCTTTGTGATTCTTCTTCTGCAGTTCCAGCGCAGGAACAGGATCTACAAGGAGGAGCAACGTCAGGTCAGAGCTGCTGCTCGCAAGGCCAAGGAGGAAGCTGAGGGAGCTCCTGCTGTTGCAGCTCATCATTAGTCTCCATGTCAATTTTAACGTGTGTCGTTGTTTTCTGTCTACTCATCTTTGGTTCGGCTGTGATGCTAAGAGCAAAGTAATAATCTTCCATCTTTCTGTTGGACTGCACAGAATTTTTTTTCCCCAGCTCACTCCATGACTTGTTCTATATCAAGACTTTAGTAAAAAGGTCACGGTCATGAAGTTTCTACTTGTTTGGGGATATTGAGCAACAAATGGTGTTTGAATCGAGCATTAAACATTTGCACATTTACATCTCCGATCTCTCTTGATTTTCCTGTGGCATTGGAAGAGAAACATTGTGCCTTTACTCGATATGATGGTTGATTTTTGTGGGATGGGTTCTGGCTGTTGCTTTGCACGCCCATCCCGAAATTGTTCACCAGCCGGAATAGTATCCTAGTTCATCAATTTGGTTCTGAACTTCGAATTATGGTTGAAGATAATGAGAAACGTTTGGCGGTTCTTCAGAAATGTGCTCTGATTGCCACATCATGCCGTTGGATAAAATAATCGCCTACTTATGCCATTTTTATGTTTCAGTCATCCCGATATTTGCAATCGGTTTCACCTGGTGGTGTATTTAATTTTCTCATGGAGGAGACAGAATCGGAGATGAGACCGTAGCAGTTGCAGCTGAGATATTTTAGTTGCTGAACTTTTAGAGATTTAGGGCCTGTTTGGATGGGGTTTAGTCACCCCCTCTTAATCCATTTTTAGTCTTTAGGGAGCCAAACACAGGGACTAAAAAAAGACCTAAAGGCATTAGTCCTTTAGCCCCCAAGGGGGTGACAGGCCCTTAAGACGTCGAAATACAGTTATCAAACCCGAACTGGTAAACATATTGGCAAGATTTACACCTACTGATTGGCTAACAGCATCACTGCATCAGCTCCTAGAAAATTTAATGAGAAAATTTGAGAAAGAAGAAAAAAGGACTCGGAAATTGTACAGCCATTCCACAAGTCCATATTTTCATGTACAACGTTTTATGTCCTTGTTCTCAAGCTAACCTATACAAGACATATGCTATCAGAAAAAAAAAAGTGAAAAGAACTATTATTCTCTTTCCCATTTTGCATTATTTGCTTCTTATATGAATCAATTGCCAAGCTATATACAACACAAGGACTAATTCTCAGTCCCAGTGGTTCCTAACCAATTGCTAACTCCTAATGTACAAGGCCGAATTTCCTCAGAGAAAATTTAGCTGAAGCCCACCAAAGACTATTCGAATACCAATGAAGGAAACTGTTGCTTTCCACGCTTTCTTTTGTTGTTGATGCAGATTTGGAGTAACCAGACACTAAAAGCAAAATCATTGAATGAAGGAATTTGTGAATGCAGCCATGCGGGTCAAATATGCACTGTTGAGTTGCTTTCCAAGTGTTCTTTTACTGTTGATGCAGACCTGGAGGTGCCAACCACTAAAAAAATCCATTGGCAACTGCAGGTACACCTAATACCAACATAAACGGCTAACGATCAACTACTCTGGACCAAAATAGCAGTCTTGTATCGATAACCGATCAAAAGCATCAAAATTTGCCTTCAAACCAACAAACTGGCTTCCAAGCTGTGCACATGGAGCATCTGGCCATCTGCACCCTTCTCTTGTGCGGAAGGGGCACAATGACTCGCAAAAATGGTCCCCCGGTGCTTCTGAGACCAGGCTGTCCTCAATTGCAGAGATTGATACAGAGAAGCCACCATTTTCGTCTTCTTGATCCCTAACATCTGTGCCTCTTCGCAATGAACATGACAGCACTTCAGTTCTATCCTCCTGGTTTCCACTTGTCGAAAATTTGATTGTGCATCCTATAGATTCTATCGCCTTTTTAATGGCAGCATTCTCCCTTTGAGCACTTTGAGCTGTGGCTAAGGCTGTGTTACTTGCACGTTTCTCCCTCTGCAACTCTTGTTTTACAGATTCCATTTTCATTTTGATATCTTTTGCTCTCAATTCGGCGATGTCCTTTGCCTGATCATTCCATCAGAAAATAAACATCAGGGATAGGATATCTGGGGCATATAACTATATAAGCCATTTTTTAACTGAACATCATAATACTTAATTTCACATCAAACCATGAACTTAATTTGTCCTTAGCTCTTGTTCCAATAATTTCACATCAAACCAAACACATGATATGACCTCACCTATGTTGCAATAAAACGGACATAGAATAAAATAAAAGGCTATAGATAATTACCTTCATTGCTTCTGCATATTTTTTAGTCATAGCATGCCACTGGGATTCAAGATCACCACCTTGTGATTCGATGGGGCATGTCCATCTCAAATAAAACTGGGGCCAAAGGGTTGGAGCAAGTGCTGCCGCAGGGGGCAATAGTGCACCATTATGCTTTACTGGGTCATAGAATGGATTGTAGTGCTCATGGAAGCTGCCGCCAGAAGCTCTTAGATCAGCCAAATATGACCACATGCAACGACAAGAGTTCGTGACACCAGATTGCTCCCTTTCCCGCTCACTTTCATTTCAAATCAGAAATTAGCTATGCCGAATATTATACGAGAAACATAAATTAAGAAGTACAGGTGAAAAAAGGAATCTAACACTATTTTATTACCAAGATATATGCAAGTGTGGAACAAAAGAACAACATGCTCTGGGGTTTTGGGAATAGAACTCAGTAAAAGTTAAATCTTGTGGATTACACAATTTGAGAATGGACATGATAGCTTCTAACTAGGATATAACGCTACTGCTGGCCAAGTTAGCACGAGAAATAGAATATGCTGCCTTTTTTCTCCTAATCAAGTAAAGAACGCAGATATATGCTGCATGGTATCATGGAAAACAGTGAGCAACATAGAAATAATTCAAAATGTGAATCATGACTTGTTATAGAGGATTAATAAAAATATAACTTTTAATTCCAAAGGGCATGTCAGGAACAAAAAGAATAAGCTCAAATCAGAAAACAGCCAAGATGGGAAATATTTACCTGTTGCATAAGAAGTTTCCAAAGCGGCATGATAATACACAATCCATAAAATCAACTAGGAATTTCTGCAAAAACGAATCAGTTTAAAGATTATGAATGTTTATGGAGACTTGTAGCCAACCCTTCTAATTGTCAAAGAAAACGAAGACTTACAGAAGAGAACTGAAATGCAGATGGGTACAGACGTAGCAATTGAGAGATGCAGTCGAGCCACTGAAAATGATATACCGTATTACAAGTCAGATCAAAAAAGTTCGCATACTAAAGAAAATAATGGACGTATCCAAAACAGGTAAAAATGCAGGAATAACATAACAGATAGACCAACTGTAGAAAAGAGGGTGTTCCATGTTCATAACGAAGCACTTCACTAATTCCACTAAAAGGCTGGCACTAATGTTCTTTTCTCAATTGGTAATTTTGTAGAAGACTAGTGTTTGACATGCTGCTAAGTGCCAACTAACGTAGTTTCTAAAACAGAAACCTACTGAAGTGCATGGTTTGATCTGCAATGCTGTACTAAAAGCTGAGAAGCATTCAGCCATGAACAAATCCATACATCCATACTGCAGAAGAGCATATCTTAAAGGCAGTAAAGTAAAATAAGTTGTCATCACTGAATCAGAAGTTCAGAATGACAAATTGGCTATCAACACGTCAGAAGATATCAGTTATTCCTTGAGATGCAAGGATAACAATTATTGACAAAGTAAGAAGTAAAAGATAATAGAAAAGTGGAACAGCATTGGCAAGCTACCTGTAACAATATTGGTGAAGAGTTGTTTGATGTCTGGGATTGAGCTGAAGCATTGGAGGATGGTCCTGATGGCCCTAATGCGTTCCTGCTTGGTGAACTGCTTAAATTCCCAAGGGAAGGTTGCCTTAATAGCTCATACTGTGAACCCCCATTCTCAGCTACTGTTGGAACTCCCATCCTCTCTGCAAATGGATGACCAAATGCTAACCAGTCCTTTTCCACAAGGGCCTAAAGCAGTGTGGAAGTGTGTTATCAGTAATAAGGAAGGGAGTAGTGCTGATGCATAATTGAAGCAAAAAAAAAAATCAGATAGCAGTTATCAAGTATTGAGCACTACCAAACAGGAATGTTTAAATAATTTCAAGGCAGATTTATACACTATGAAATACAAGCATATCAACACAAGCAGCAAAATGGGGAAATAAACCATGGTTTTTGTTCCTTTTCCATTTTGGTGGAAAAAAGAAAATAATTGAATCACCATATTTGGATGAAACACTCCAAACAAGACTAAAAGTTACCATCGAAGGATAAATGAGAGAATAGCTATTTTGCCACCATGGGTTTACAGAAATCTATTTACAGTTGGTACCTGGAATCCACTGAAAGTTCGATAATAGGGATCAAGCAATAAGCAAGAAAGTGCAACCAACTGGGTTGTACGGTCCCATCCATCACTGCAGAAATAAAGTAGCAAAAAGAAATGCAATCAATTAGATGCTACAAAGACAAAGGAACAAAGCTATAGAGATCACACAGGATCCTAAGATGACATTCAAAGCTTCATTCATTCAAAAATACACTGAGAGGATTGACAAGGGAAACTGCTGGTTACAGGCGCATCCTAGTTAAAAAAGGACAGAATTTGAATTAAAAAGCTAATAAACTTTAGCAGGGTGATATGTGTTAGATGTATATACATCCTAGTGTATTTTCTCACTAGTGTAGGGTGCTATTTGCACTTTGTACAGAACCATATCTGGCCCTTGTGGGCATGGTAATACACTTGAGTTCCTATTCATAACAATATGATGAATCACCAGGGTCTTTTAATTCCCAGGGGCCTTTTTTTTAACTTGGCATAAACTTACAGCCAGCTTGCAAAAAGGCAGGTGATTTTTCATACAATAACCATACCAACTGTTTGGTCATACATCGGTCTCCATAGAGGTAGAGCTATGGCTTATGTCATCTACACCAAACAAAAAGTCCAAGCACAAGGGTGAATTGTTGGCTCCTTGACTAAACAATTAAAGGTAGATATCCCCAAAATTTTTCAGTGAAGGTTTCTCTTCTCTTCATGGCATATCCAAAAGGCAAAAGATTTTAAAAAAAAAAGTCATGACAAATACACACAAATGCCAGTATTACAGCTAACTTCATAGTTTGTCAAACATGCAGTTAGACGGGATTTCAGTACACTAGTAAGTAATAACCAAGGAAGTGCAGTGGCCACATGATGCAGATTTTAGGGATAACCCTGTTATAGATCAATAAATAATTTATGAGGGTTCCAAACGCTTAGTTAAACAGCTGTTATAGATCAATAAACCTAATCCCTAGGAATCTCACCTAAGCCCACACTGATATGGGTTTGCAATAGATACTCAAATGTCACATTGCATGCGTGCCAGGTCAACACAAGCAAGGAACAACAAATCATCATGGTAATTTCCTCACATTAAATACGTTAATGCAAGTTAGAGATGCTGAGGGATTAAAAACCTGCAATGGACAAGAACTGTTGCTGCTTCTTCCGCAATTTGTGCAGCAATCCACGAAGCACCAACCAGAATATTTTGGATGTGGTTTAGCCATTCCCCTAGCGTTGAAGAAAATGATGTCATGCTATTTAGATTGCCTCCACCCCACGTTGATCCACGATTCCTCTGCCAGAAAATAATTAAAAAAAACTCAGCATGTCGTGTGTGTTTTGTACTTGATGAGCTTGCAGATAATTCAGCAAAATAGTCAAGCCCTTGATATCTGTCAAGCTGTAGTTTCAACTTTTAAGCAAAAGTATAGATTGTCTAACTCGTTTGGGACAGATTACAACAGATAAAAGATGCAACAGCAGCTAGCCTGGTGCTAGGTTACTAGCTTGCAACAGCTGTTCCATAGCATTTCAGAAATATCCATGCAGAGCTATGGGCATGTACAGGCATGACACCACATTCCCAAACAAAGTTCTTGTATGCATTACAGGAACAGATGACAACCTCAAAAGGGCGTACTACATCAGCAAGGCAAACCATCAACTTACCCGATCTCCAACAACAGATACAGCTGAAGGGGTTCCATTTGACGAAATTGAGCCATGAGCATCCACATAGTCCCTAAGGCGAGAAAGACTATCTCTCATTGTGTGGATGTTTTGTATTCCTAGAAAAAGAACCTGGTCCCAGATCCAGTGAATTAAAGAGAATAAATAGTTTCTTCTCTTCACTGTTGATGGAAGAAGAGAAAAAAAAATATGTATAATGCAAAGGTATAGCTGCAAACTAGATAACTATCGCATCTAACATTACCTCAGATCTGGGGTAGTTAGAAGATGACTCTGAACCCCCTCCCTTTGCCCCATTTGCTAAAGCATTTGCTCTTGGCCGGGCATCAATTATGTACAGTTTCCTGTTTTAGAGCAGAAGCAGAACACTATTTAAGTTGTTCATTATGAATATATCTCTAAAAAGGTCAAAGAGTATAAGCATATTCAGAAAGTGCATTAAAGAAAAAAATGTCCCAAGAGTTAGTTGGTATCTGCTCTTATTACTTAACTGATTCCCCTTTGTTAAAGACAAAATTAGGTAAAATGCACACATCCTTTAGATCAGTATGTGCCTCAGTTCTAGTGCTTAGTGCCATAAAAGAAAAAGGGCAAGAAAGCAAAATCTAAAAGCTTAGTATTATCTTTCACAGATTCTTGAAGTCCCTTTTTACACAGAAAACTATGTATCAAGATATATATAGAGTGAACGAGTTATAGGGGATATAGTAAACTTATAGGGTACAATATTTTAATGGATGTCAGTAGTAAGAGAATAGATATAGCATAACATGCATACTACGATTACCTTGGAGATCCTTTATCACCAGTGGTTCTGCTGCTAAGAGCACATACAAGCTTCTCATCAGCATTGCTGCAGAAAGTGTCCTAACATTAGACCAATGAAATCAAAGAATAGACATCATATGTTCCAGACAAATTAGATAGATATAAACTCACTTCCTAAAGTTCATCATCAATCCAACCATTGGCTGAGATGA
The DNA here is from genome assembly GCF_002211085.1 of Panicum hallii. Taxonomy (NCBI): domain Eukaryota; kingdom Viridiplantae; phylum Streptophyta; class Magnoliopsida; order Poales; family Poaceae; genus Panicum; species Panicum hallii. The sequence goes on from NC_038047.1 coordinate 45,080,477, forward strand.
CCTCGCCAGAACAGCTCCAGACCCTGTGATGTAAACAGGTTAAATTTTTTTTCCTCATGTCTGCCTCAAAATTCCTTTTTAACCATTAAAAACTACACACTTTACCCAAAAACGAGTGATTAAATAGAGGTTTGGTCAAGAACATGAAAGGATCCCTTTGAATGTTCTTAAGAAAATCCATTTAACAAAAAAAACTCAAATTTCTAAATACGCTTGAATAATATACTAATACCAATCATCCTTTTTACACAAACCCTACAAAAATCCAACTTACTCATTCAAGCTGGAAATAAGTTGATCAAGCACCAGGATTTTTAAGTTCAAAGTAGCTATTTTGGGGGTTGCTATCTGTTTAAACCAAAAGAATCCCAGGAATAGTTGCACGGATATGATTGCAAGCTACACTACAACAAAAACACTAATAGTGGTGACTGTGGTGGTGCTTGCAAGAAAGTAATGCTACCATCAGGCACAGATATATGTCATTCTAGAAATAGAAGAACTGAGGAACCATGCAGTTTTGAAACATTACATATTGAGATCTTTCCAAATATTTATAAGTGTGTTTTTAATTTCGTAAAGTAAGTATAGATTCGCCTCGAAAAGTAATTTTGTAATATTATAGGTTTACAATATTGATGGGTTTTAATATATTATGGTGGAAATGAAGGATCCAAGTAACATTTGGAGATCATGTCGATGTTCAAAACAATATGTTTTTGTGGCCCAAGGGAATAATTATCAACAATAACAGACAGTATTTCTCAATGGCGAAGTTGCTGACTTTCCGACAAACATGACACATGCATGAGAATTATCGGCCCTCTACAGGTCTATTGAAGTAGGGACCTTAAGATAACAGAGAGGAAAAGATTTATCCGCTAAGGACGATTTTTTTTAAAAAAAACAAAACTTGAGTATACGTACCAGGGTCGCACCATGAAATAACAGGCAAGCGTTTGCCTGATCGAAAAGTAGAAGCTTGAAATAAATCTTCATCACTAAAGGACAGTAGACAAATGGTAGTATCAGTGATTTATAAGTGTGTTTTAAGAGAATAAAACTACCACATGTTATTATCAAGGGCATGAAATACCTTATGCTCCTTGGTACAATCAGTTCAGTGGGGTAAGTTGAACACAATGAATAACTAGAATTAACTCTAGTTAGCCTCCACCAATCGTTAGACAAAGAAACTTCCTCAGCTCCCCGTAACTGCGGTAAACTTTTCCTAAAAAGACGGAAGTATTCTCTCAAGAGCCGCCACTTTGGCTCAGAATCATTCTTAATGGTGGATGGATCACAAGAAAATGCATATAGGTCCCACAAATTAGCAGGTTTAGTGTATCTCCTCAAAGCATCAAACACTTCGTTTTTCTGAAAAGACAAGCATCAAAAGTAAACCACAAAAGATTCAGAATGTGTGGCAAAATAATATGCTCAAAGAAACTACAATTACGTATACAATCAAATCAAAATACCTGCTTTGTTTTGGGAACAAAAGCAAACACAATGATTCTCATGTCTTTGCCTGAACAAAGGACAAAAATCAGTACAAGTTCTTTTAGCAAATGTCGTAAAATAGTAATAGTTAATTATCATTAGAAAGAAAAAATCTGTAGATTCATGAACAAGAATAGAAACAAATTAATTGCAAATATTTATATTATAATGAAAAGCACTACACAAACTTTAAAAACATTGTAAATACAATGTTAAACATTATCATAAGGAGAAAAACTTGTAGATCTGTCAAAATATAAGTAAGTAAACTAATTGTAATCATCATACTTGAAAAGTGTTTCAAGAGAAAAGTTGAAGCTTCTTGCCTCTACCTTTCTAATCCAAATCTTCTGGCCAAAAAGGTTTGATGGGTGCCATTACAATATTATCTCGAGAGACAACATTCCATTTTTCACAAAAAATCTTGAATTAATGACGAGGTAGGGTTGCAGTTGGACATATAACTATGCTCAAAGGTGACTCAGTACAGAATACAAACTTACCGATGACTTGAAGAAGTTCACGGGGCCGGCTCTTATCAGAGAGGTGGGGTAGGGGTTGGAGCTTCACATCCTGCAAAAGAACTGGTTTAGTCAATAATTTATAAGTTTGCATGCGTTGTGGTAGCACAATTTACATAACTATAATCCTGGGCTGATAATGTGAACATGGGAAGAATAAAGAGGCCATACACAGATTACTTATAGACTTACATCATTTAGCTTCTCAATTGTTGTCAGCGGAATGGTACCCAGCTCTATGACACATTTTTTTGCTTGGCTCTGCAAAATGGTCACATGATTAAACAAGAAAGAGGGAAGTTGGACAGCATCTCTGACTGCATGATCAGGATGACCAATTGAAAATATTTAAAAAAAAGGAAGATGTGATCAACGAACAGAGCTGGTCCGAAAAAAGCCAGAAGAAAAATTATCTCTGGAAATCAATATTGCAGGCATAGTGATATTGTATCGAAGTGCAGGAGACATCAAATCACATGAAACTATTATAATCGTCATGATATGATTGCTTACCACAAAGAGAAGTCGGAAATTTGTCACTGAAAGTGTACCAGCCTCACGGATGTTTAGCAGAACAACTCCATGGCCCTAAGTAAGGAAAGGTGAGAGGAATCAAATTCAAGATGGACATATCCAAGTAAAAGGGCAGCGAAATCAATCGGCACAAGGTTGAGGTTTATGTCAGGAAATAAATACGCCATCTTTTTTATGAACTTGAGGTAAGTCACAGATTTCTTTTAAGGAGAAAAAAGTAACTTGGTTACCCCCAAACTCAGTATGACATGGCACGCTATCATGACTATGCGGTTACATTAAGATGTCCCGTATTCTGGGTGTTGAAAAGTAGGCAAATACAGCGAGCATGCTGCACCTACTATCACTGTAAACATGGTATATGACAAGCTTTTGCAACACACCATTAATACTGATTTCAAGTATATACCAGAAAGAAATTCTCAAGGATGGTGTATTCACCAAAAAAAAATGTGCGTTCACTAAAACCTCATCAAATTGTTTTTGGCACATTTGCTCAAACGGAGCATTTATTTGTTGATCTGGTTTTGACAATCGGATTAGTATTTCCGGTTTCATCCCCCGAAAAGACATCATCAGCCATACTCACACCATACAATCAACTCTGGAGGAGCCCTTAATGCTATATGACAGTTTTCCCATCTAACATTAAAATCTACATTAGGTATGTCATTGCTCTGTTAACTCCGAGAGAATCCTCAGCCCCCTTGACGCTGAGGAAGCCAGTGGAAGTCATGAACGATATTTTCTTTTGTTTTGCTTTTTTCCTCCCTAAACTGACACATAGTGCAATGCATGTTATACAGATCTATCTATTGCTCCAACTATAATAATCTCCGCTAGTATAGTAGTATGTAATGATCTGATGGCACCTGCAGTTGCATACGATACATGAAACGGCACACGGATCAAAAGTTGCAGACAACAAAACCTACAATGTTACCATGGTTTTCATTTGCAATTAGGGTAATTGGCAAGTGGTTCCCAGTGACAGGCCAATGTGCATGATGAGGTAACCCGAGGGCAAGGCAACCCGGACAATGAATTGCCGTTACAGAGCACGAATTGACTCATCAGAGCCTCTGGAATTGTAGACCACCAGGTAGGTCAGAAAAATAAAATTGCGGTTACCTGGGCGATAACCGCCTCGTCCTCGAGCAGGAAGTCGTCCATGCTCTCCTTGACGGCCTGGCCCAGCCTCCGCGGTCTCGGATCCTGGAAGGCGAGAATCGGCAGCACCGCATCAGTACGAAATTCCAAACACCACGCGCAAACCAGCCCTAGCGTCAAGCTCCCGCACGCCCGCGGCCGCCCACGCATGCAGCGGGGACTTGCGGGGCGCGCCCGTGGCGTCGGCCCCGTGCCCCCGGCCGTACCGAATTGCGAGCCCCAGCCCCAGCCCCGCCTCCCGCGCAGAACGGGACGCGCAGCGAGGCGCGGGCGCCCAGGCGTTTGCGCGAGCGCGCGGGCAAGGGCGGGGGAGAGGGGCGGGCAAGTGGTGGCGGGGCGCGCCCGAGCGAGAGAGCGGGCGGAGCGGAGCAGGGGAAGGGAAGGATTGGCGTTACCTCGATTTGGTTCCAGTCGATGGCGTCCCAGCTGCCGGAGCCATCCATCTCCGGCGAGCCGCGGCGGCAGCGGGTTCCGTTCCGTGCCCGCGGCGAGAGAGAGGAGGAGAGAAGAGCGGTGGGGACGAAGAGAGAGAAAGAGAAGGAGAGAGGGATGCGTTTGGTCTGTCCGCCCGCCCGGTTCGGGTTGGGTTGGGTTGGGTTTGGCTTGCCCGGTCCGACGGCGGTAGCGTGACGCGGCCAGGAGTTTGGTTCCACCAATCTTGGGCGATGCTACAAGTTTTCGTTCTCCATCTCCTTTTTTTTCTTCCTTTTCCGTACGAAAAGAAAGCTTCTGTTTGGTTTGATGATGGTGATGGGATCTGATCATTGCGGCTGAGTCCTTGAGGGCGTGGTTGGCATTATCAGCGTGGCGAATCGACTTGGGCCACTAACTTAAGTTAGTTACTCACACAGTGATGCATGCGATATAATGGTGAAGAAAATAGATGAAAACAAGAAGAAGAAAAAAAAGAAACAGGGCGACGACCACGATGGGACTCGAACCCACAATCTCCCGCTCCGGAGGCGAGCGCCTTATCCATTAGGCCACGCGGTCGCTGATGGAAAGGCCCGGTAATGAACTTATATAAATGGCAAATCAAATTGTTTCTGAAAGAGACCTAAACTGCATTCTTCTCAGCACAGCCGGACTTGCAGAGGTAGCGCCAGCACCGGCCAAGGACGCACGGCGTCTGGAAGAGCGGTGAGACGGTCAGCGGGATCAGTCAACGGACCCGCAGCCATCGCAAGAGCTTTCTTGCGCTGTCTCGTCAGAGGCGCCATCGATTCGATCCCTTCGTCAGAGCCCGTCCGTCGCCGCGGAGGCCAGAGCCGATCGAACGAACCGAGCAAGTGAAGGTCGGGAGCAAAGCACGCGCGAGCAAGGGCTAGCGAGATAGCCAGCCACTCGCCTCAACGGCGGCGCGGAGAGAAGCCTCTCGCCTGATCCTCCCCGAATCTGATGTGGCCTCTGGGTTGCGCGATCCTCCTGCGAAATCCCGGAATCTGGAAACGTGTAGGAGAAGTAAGGTTAACCACAGCCGGAAATGATTGTGCGCAACGCAACGCGAGGCGGAGTGTGCGCGGCGGCCGCCGGTCCGGGAGCGATATCAAATTTTGAATCCCAGTCTGCCACTCGATGCTTCTTGGGACGGAGCAGAGCCGAGGAGCGGAGCTCTCGTGATCGGGCATGTCCTCAGCAAGGATGGGAGCTTACTTCGGCTGGAACGGATCCTAGGGCGGACGGTGGCGGCGGCGGCGGAGGCGACCAGCCAGGGAGCTTTATGCAAATATTCGCTCGGATTTTTTACAAAAGGACCACCAATTTGGATCGTGATCCAATTTAGAAGATTTTCTGAAAATAGCCTATCCTAAACCTTACAAAATGACCTCTGATTTGGATCGGGATTATGATTTGCAATCCAAACTAGGAGTGTTCTGCAAATATTCCGGACGCGTCGGAGAAGATGATGAGCCCGGCCCACCTGGCAACGGCGAGCTTGTTGGGTATTAACTTTTGTGTGTAGGCAGCATCTAGGATGAAACAGACTAGTCGTAGATTACGGTCACACTACGATTACTGCCTGCATACAGCCCCTGAACTAACGTCCGCTCTCTTATAACTTGTGCCTGGTCTTGTACCCGGCGCTACTTGATTGTATCTTGTTCACTTGGGACATCTATTTAAATCAAAACTCAAAACTCACAGCAGCAACCGGGATCCAGTTGGAGCCGTAGTGCATACAACCTTAAAGATTAAGGTGTATGTTCATCCTTTCCTAGCTTAGTCAAACTGCTCGGTTGAGACCGATAAACCACCCGATCGGAGGCGGATTTCCAACACTCGCACCTCCGCGATGAATCCAGCGGGAGACTCCTGGTCCTACTGCCTACACGCTGCATCCGGCTCCCCTCACGGTCCAAGCTCCTCCGCGGGGTTCGCCACAGCCGGCGGCACCCAGGCAGCTAGATCGATTAGGTGTTTGCCGTTCACCATGTTTCCCTGCAGTTCACCATGTTTGCCGTTGCTACTGACTGATAGCTGATGCCCTGAGACCGTGGCGGTGAAACTGAATCGATTAGGGATTGAAATCCATTTCGGGGAGAAAAGAAGCAGCACCACACCCTGGGAGGGATCTGCAGCTTGCTGCTCGTCACGGAGTCACCTTGTTTCTCAGGGACATTTTGCTTTCCAAGTACCTATGCTTATCATCAGTTCCATTCACCTTCAATTGGGCTAGTATGCGTGGCATTGACAGTGATAGTGAAGAGACCCATGAGACTGATGTCTGCAAGGCATGTGAGGACACCATGGCTTCATTGCCACCAATAGTTAAAAGGGTACAGCACGCAGCATCCACCTGCCACCGCTGATGTTAGTCAAGATAACAAATGCTGGAGCAAGTCTAAGACCAATGGCTTTGATCGAAGTGTCCTGCTGCTGCTGATTTTACCTCCTTGGCCATCACTTAGTTGGGAAGATGAGGTGTTGACGTGAGTTTTGTTGTGATCTTAGTGCCACCATGGCCACCACCACAAGCGCATGTGTTGTTTGGAAGTCCATTACTTTGATGAACATCATTTTTGTGCATTTGGGCAGGAACATCATTTCTCCTTCAGAGATTAGCTCAACTGGTGAAGATAGGCATCTTAACTGTTTCTGATGGGAGGATCATAAGATGCATTTCGGTTGAAGAGCATTTGTGATTAAGCTGCTACCAGGATATGCAGTGTGGAAAATCTTCCTGGGCTGCATCTGCTGGACATAGATATCAATCAAGTCTTGTTCTTCCTCCGAGATACCGAACAAGCTGTTGCCGAGTGACTCTGCATTTGTAGTCTTTATACTAGCTGGAGAAGCGCCCAATCAATGAGCCCGTTACGAGAGAGACCAGAGGCACAAGCCCGGCCCATTGCGGACTGCCCATGGCAGAACATCTCCTGCTGTGATGTAATAACAATGCATGGACGCAGCAGCAGCATGTTCATGCTCGTGCATCAGATCCGAGTGCCGAATTCTTTTGTGGCCCATGCGGTGGTCCTGCTCGGAGCTATTATCATCTCTGCTTGGCGAGTTGTAGCATATTATTAGGCTGTGCCGTTGGACGATCCTTTTTGTGTGGCCTTTGCTGCCGATCGATCCGTATGCGTGAATGTTAGGCCGCGATGAGATAGATACATTCAGAGATGAATATGATCGCGAGCGATGAGATCGATAATTCGATATCCTTCCTGAACATGCTGCTAGCTAGTCTCGACAGGCAAGATTTGCGCCCGTCTTTCGCTGCTTGCCAGATATCCGGCCGGCAGTTTCCCCTTCGTTCTGCCTGTTTCGCTCTCTGTGATCCGAATCCTCGTGAAGGAAGCAATGCAACCAGGCCCCGCGTGACAACTAACGCTGCAGGTGCGGTGGATGCTTCCAATCTTCACCTTGCCCTTGCTTGGGCGTTTCATTCAACCGCCCGGTCTGATCTCATCTCTTAATAATCGATCATGCCACTGGTTTTTCTGGGCATTATTATTAGGTTGGGCATCCAGGCAAATAAAGGAGTGCTAAGACTGATTGGTCGATTGGTTCATTCATGCGTAAAGCTTGGCGCAAACTGATTGATACCGGCCGCCAACACGCCAGAGGATCAGCACGGAAAGGAAGCGAAAGCGACCGTCGTTAGTTCAGGCTAGCACCCAGTGCAAGACCGTATCTCCTCTCTCTGACCTGTGCCCGGATGGATCTGTACATGCCCCTCGCGTAAACGCCTCGCTAATCTGACCATTCCATCCCATCGACCCATTTGGCCACGCATTAATTAATCTCCCGCCGTCCCGTCTGGCTCCGCCACCGAGTTACTACTACTAGTGCTAACACTCGCTGTACGTGCACCTCATGGTGGACCGTGCACGGCGGATCCAAATTAACTCTACTCCTTACTGTTAGTTGTTGCATCTGGCTGCCGCTGTTGTGTACAGGCTTCTCCAATGCAAGTAAGTACTTAATTTCTTTTTCCGAGAATACGCAGAAGAGCTACGTATCATTGCATTAAGAAGAAATATTTACACACGCACACCTCGACCGAATTCAACTTTTTTTTTCAGAAAGAAAATTGAATTGGAAATGTGAATGAACCTTTTTTTTAGAAAAAAAAATGAGTTGGAAATGTAGGTACTGACTGATCGATCGATTTCTTTTACACGAATGAAGCTATTCATTCGTTGATCAAAATCCGGGCATGTCCTTAATTGTGTACTCTGCTCTTGCGTTCACTCGGCTTGGCTCAACACTCGTCATGTACCGGCTCTTGCCCGCACGCAACGTCATCCTCGTCCATGCCACTCACCGTCCCGGGCGGCGGCCGTGCTATATAAGGACCCCCTCGTCGCCATGGCAACCACACCTCCTCACAGCACCGCGCAAGCAAGCAAGCACTGCTCCATTGCCAGCCACACACCTCGATCAAGTCTCCGCTGGTAGTGGTAGTGCTGAGCCAGGCAGCAGTAGCTGCAGCAGCGATGGCGAGAGCGCTGGTGCCGGCGGCCATGGTGGCCGCGCTGCTGCTGCTGCTGGCCGCCGCGGCCCCGGCTCCGGCGGCCGCGGTGGACTTCGGCGCGGAGGACCTGGCGTCGGAGGAGGCGCTGTGGGCGCTGTACGAGCGCTGGCGCGGCGTGCACGCGGTGGCGCGCGACCTGGGCGACAAGTCCCGCCGCTTCAACGTCTTCAAGGAGAACGTGCGCCTCATCCACGACTTCAACCAGCGGGACGAGCCCTACAAGCTCCGCCTCAACCGCTTCGGCGACATGACCGCCGACGAGTTCCGCCGCCACTACGCGGGATCCAGGGTCGCGCACCACCGCATGTTCCGCGGCGACCGCACCGGCGCCGGGTCCTTCAGGTACGCCGCCGCGCGCGACCTCCCGGCCTCCGTCGACTGGCGCCAGAAGGGCGCCGTCACCGACGTCAAGGACCAGGGCCAGTGCGGTGCGTTCCTGATCATCTGATCTTCTTTCCTCGCCGACGTCGTTAGTTAACAGCTGGCTAGCTAGCTAGCATTCAAGCTGATCGACCGACCATGAGTCTATGCAGGGAGCTGCTGGGCGTTCTCGACGATCGCCGCCGTGGAGGGCATCAACGCGATCATGACCAAGAACCTGACGTCGCTGTCGGAGCAGCAGCTGGTGGACTGCGACACCAAGGCCAACGCCGGCTGCAACGGCGGGCTCATGGACTACGCGTTCCAGTACATCGCCAAGCACGGCGGGGTGGCCGCCGAGGACGCGTACCCGTACCGGGCCCGGCAGGCCGCCTGCAAGAAGGCCGCCGCCGCCCCGGCCGTGAGCATCGACGGGTACGAGGACGTGCCGGCCAACGACGAGGCGGCGCTGCGGAAGGCGGTGGCGCACCAGCCGGTGTCGGTGGCCATCGAGGCCAGCGGGTCGCACTTCCAGTTCTACTCGGAGGGCGTGTTCGCGGGGCGGTGCGGGACGGAGCTGGACCACGGCGTGGCGGCGGTCGGGTACGGGGTCGCCGCCGACGGGACCAAGTACTGGGTGGTCAAGAACTCGTGGGGCCCCGAGTGGGGGGAGAAGGGGTACATCCGCATGGCGCGCGACGTGGCCGCCAAGGAGGGTCTCTGCGGCATCGCCATGGAGGCGTCTTACCCCGTCAAGACCTCGCCCAACCCCGTCAAGCCCCGCGCCGCCGCCGCCGGCGACGAGGACCTCCACGACGAGCTCTGAAGTTGCTCGTCATGCATCTGATCGATCGATGGGTCGACTGAATAAGCAGCACTACTTAACTTACCTACTCTATCTAGTTATTGATCGATGTATGCAAGGACTGAAGGACAGACACATCACACCACTATGCAACCCCGTGCATGCATGTAATACGTTCGAGAGGCGATCTACCAGAGTTTACATTATCCAGTATGCAACTCATTAAGACTTTGAAACATCAACACTGCTATCACTACAAAGATGCCGCCTGATGGTTGGTTCACTAGAATGATTAGATGTATTTCTAAAATAAAAAAAAAAGAATCCTTGCTGGTGCTTGGAAGAAAGCATCATGCCTGCGTGTGATAGAGTGTTTGACTCCTCTCTGACTAAAATCCTGGACTTGGGAGGACAACGATGGCAGGATGGGCCGTGTTGGGCTTCAATGGGCCCTGATCTCAGAAAGAGATGGCCGGCCTATCAATTTCCTCCTCTGGGCTCTTCTTCTGCCAAGTCCCCACCTGGCCGCGCCGAGCCATCTGGAATCCTCCTCCTCTCTCCCCGTCTTCTCCGGCCGATTCCTCCTGCTCCTGCCTGCAACCCCCCACCCCACTGCCGGCCGCCCCGAACCACGGAGAAGAATCGAGGCGGTGTGAACCTCTCGATCCTCCCCGTCGACATGGAGGTACTCCGCTCCATCCTCTCCTGCTTCTCCTCCCGCTCTCGCTCCCGCTCCCGCTCCCGCACCCGCGCCCAATCCGTAAGTTTTGGTTCCCTCGTCGTAGCACTGTCCATCGTACTTCCTGGATTGCGTGACGATCGGCCCGTCTGATTCCATCGCGATGCCGAGAAACCCTAGCTTGGCCCTGGCCACGGATTTGTGTTGGGTTTGGGTCTCAACCTCTGCCAGCCCCAACCGCGACTGACTTGTCCAGTAGTAGTTGGAGCAGAATTGCGCTGCTCACCAGTCACAAGTATTAGAACTTGTCTGGCATAGAGTTACACTCACACCTGGTGGATTGGCTGCGCTTGTTAGCCTTGATTGCGCACGGCAGTAGACTAAGATCCTCATGCTCCATCATTTTTCAGATTTGAGTCCACTTGTCAACAATAGAGTCTGTTCTGTTTGCCCCATTTGTTGCTGCTGCGTTGAGAATGCAAAAGAGGGTCAGCAGACTGATCTCGTTCCTCATCCTGCCGCTCCTGGTGCAGCATGCGCTGTGGTCGAGCGGGGCCAGCGACAAGAACAAGTCCATGGTCGAGCAGCTGCAGAGGTACGGGATCATCCGGTCCAGCAAGGTCGCCGAGGTGATGGAGGCAGTGGACAGGGGGCTGTTTGTCCCGCCAGGCGGCTCACCCTACTTCGACAGCCCCATGCCCATTGGGTACAACGCAACGATATCGGCGCCGCACATGCACGCGGCCTGCCTGGAGCTCTTGGAGAAAAATCTTCAGCCGGGGATGCGTGCTCTCGATGTTGGCTCAGGTAAATTTTGTAATGTGTCCAATCTAGTTCGAGTATGCACTTCTAATGCTGTTTCTCAAATCTCAAGGCATAATTCTGTTTTCTTCAACTGCTGCTAGTATGTTAAGGCTCTCAGCACTATGGTCAAGACTCGAGACTCACTAATATATTAGAAAAGACAGTCAATTCTAGTTGTACTTTGTCCCCCTCAGCTGAGAGTTTTAATAACTTAGTTCCTTGTTTCAAGAAAAAATAGTAATTAATTAATTTCACATTGTTACTTGCATCTGTAAATCGACCTCCTCACTAGTACATGGAATCTGTCTTTCCACAAGTCCTTCGCAACTATCACAACTTGCACACTTTAAAGCTGGAAGGTGCAGAGCTATGTGTTGGCATACATGATAGGAGAGCTCATCGTATTTGACCTTTATCCTCCCATTTTATCTTAGGCCATAAAGATTTTTATTTAAACATTCTTTTATGATTTCCTGTTAAATGGATCCAACTATCTTAGTGATGAATGCTGATACTACCAGTTTCATTTATGAATGAAATAGTTGATGCCTTAGATATATGTTTATAGTTGTACTCATTGAGGATGTTTGCTTATGATTTTTTTTTCAGGCACTGGATACCTAACTGCTTGCTTTGCACTGATGGTTGGATCGGAAGGTCGAGCAGTTGGCGTTGAACATATTCCAGAGTTGGTTGCTACTTCTATTGAAAATATCAAGAAAAGTGCAGCAGCCCCACAGCTAAATGATGGATCTCTTAGTATACACATTGCTGGTAAGTATAGAACTCAACCATATGTTGAAGCGGCAAGTATTCAACCTATCCAATGCAGAGATTTTGGTGTGTATATAACGACCTAGCTGTTGATAGCTGAGTTATAGTTCAGATGAAAATATCATTTCCACAGTATTTCTCCTTTTCGCATATTAAATGAATGAACCTGCTTCAGCTAAATGAGGTAGTCCTACCAGCAATGGTTTTTTTTCCTTCTTCTTTTGTTGCTCTTCATACCATGAGGGATCTTCTCTGTTTGTGAGGTGCTGTTCCTTGGATGGGTAATTTTGCAGCAGCTGTAGTATTCCTGAGTCTGGCACTCTGGCTTCATGTGCATTCAGCATTGTTGGTTGTTCTATATACCATCAAGACCTGATGCACTAAACAGATGTTTATAACTGATGCAGATGGCAGGGAAGGTTGGCCAGAGTTGGCACCCTATGATGCCATCCATGTAGGAGCTGCAGCGCCACAGATCCCAGAGGCGCTGATTGAGCAGTTGAAGCCTGGTGGCAGGATGGTGATTCCGGTCGGGACAATGTTCCAGGAGCTCAAGGTGGTGGACAAGAAGCTGGATGGCACAGTCAGCATAAGAGACGAGACGTCTGTGCGCTATGTGCCGCTTACCAGCAAGGAAGCTCAATTGCACGCAAACTGATTGCGCTTAATGCGCCTTGTCAGCTCAGGCCTTCAATGATTCGACTGATCGAATCATTTATTGTTGTACATAAATCGATCCTACTGTGTCTAGTGCGTGCACCTTGGAAATAATGTAAAATGATATCTCATCATGAAGTGATTGTTTCTGTTAAGCTTTCGATCGGTTTACGCTTGCGCAGCTTGTCAATTTGGTTGCAACTGAGAAGAGATGAATGATGAATCCACAGGTATGGTTACATACCCACATCACGACAAACTCGGCTTGCAAATGGTTTCACTAAGAACCTTCAGGATATAGCGATGAGATCTTTTAGGGCATCACCACATCAAGATAGTAGCCTACTTGAACAATATAGCTCATGGTGTCAACAAATTTTAAGACATTAACATCAGCGCCAAAGAGCATAGCATCAAAAGCCGTGTGGCAAGAACCAAACATCAGGAAGCTAAGGGAGGATATCTAGCAACTTGGCACCAGCTCCCGCAAAAGTGTCCCATTGCTCCTCTGTTGTATCTCCATGCTCATTACAAACAAGCAGCCATCTCTCTCATATCGCTGCATCAAAAACCCCTCTGGGGTCGCTCCGCTGCAACATTCACCCGAAGTGGGCGGCCATCCAATTCCTACAGTTCATGGTATGAGATAATTAGCATTAGATTGAGATTTTACGTTAGCCTTGCACACTGATATTTGACTACTACTTGAGAGAGAACATGTGCTTGTTGATGTAATATTTTTCAGTGTATGAATCGCATATCGTGTCGAACTGATGATGTCCTCACCTGCCCGTCGAGGGCGGAAATGGCATCGTCAAGTTCATCCTTTGATGCCATTGTTACAAAACCAAATCCTCGTGAGCGCCCAGTTTCTCTATCATAGACAACTGTAGCATTAACAACTTCTCCATGCTCACTGAACAACTGCACCAGCCTAGAGTCATCGACTTGCCATGGCAGGTTGCCAACATAAGCTCTGAAAGCAGATGCAAATTGTCTAGGAGGTCTCTCCATGCGAGCGCCCCTAGGAGATGCCCTGTTTACATTCAGAAGCCTCCCGCTAATGTCCTGTAAAGAACAATCGGTTAATCAATGTTCAGCTCAATACATGACTTATACATGTTTTTCCTACTAAGTACAGAACTAGAACTGAAGGTGTAATGTATTAAGCAATTGATGGTAAAAACTTAGAATTTATGTAGTCTGCAGGCTTTTGAGTGGTATAAACATACGTGTCCCTTTGGTCTAAGCTAAATTAAAATAAGATGGTCTTAGCAGGACGCCTCTTTTCATCAGAATAAGAGATGTACATTCATCCCAAGTTCTCAACCTCTGAAGACAATTAGACTTTCATGTGTAACGAAAGCATATAATGCAGCAACTTGAAGGTGTTCAAAGCATGAGAGTTACATTGTTCAGTGGATTGCTAGTTTAATTCTAGAGAAGAACTAAGGAATGAGGGGATAGAAATGAGCTTACATAACGGTTGAACATTTCAATGGCCTTGTCAGCTTCTTCAATGGTGCTCATGGTAACAAAGCCAAACCCACGGCTCTGGCCAGACTCTCTGTTGTAGATGACCTAAAAATTGCACAAAGCGATATCACCCTTACAGTCTTAGTGTAACAAAATTTCACCAACTCAAGGAATGTTTCCTAGAATTAACGTTAGCCTGAAAAAGTAGTGAAATTACTCTGACAGTATACTCTACAGCAGGAAGCATAAACATTATATAACTCCTACAGTCATTCCTTGCAACTGTAAAGACAGCAACATACTGGGAGCTAGGATATTTGACACTGAAGTGAAGGGCAGCAACACCAGTACACCCCCACATTGTAGCATATAAAACCATAAGAAATGTACAGTTGTAGACATAGCAAACAAAGTAATAACGACAGCATATATAGAATCAGACTGTAAAGTTTAGCATAGTCTATTACAGGGAGTGACTGGAGCGTGATTATCACTGACCACATGCAACTGCTGTCAATTCTAGCTTTACACAAACACAACAACCAATTGTAACGAACTGAACCTAGCACGTCACAGTTTAAAAATGGGGGGAAATTCGGGCTGCAGCAGCCGGCTCTCACCTCGGCGACCTCGACGACGCCGGCCTGGTCGAAGAGCTGCGCGAGGCCCTCGCTGTCTACATCGTAGGGGAGGTTCCCGACGTAAACCTTGGCCTCCTCGGGCGGCTCGACCGCGGCGTACTCCCCGTCGCCGTCCCCACCCTCCTCCTCCTCGTCGCCAGAGGCCACCACTTCCTCCTCGGCCTCCCCAACCTCCTCGTCGAAGGCATCGCCCACCACCTCCTCCTCCTCGTTGTCGGCCCACTCGACGCCCGCCTCGACAGCGTCGGAGGAGGCGACGAGCGGCGCGAGCGGCAGGCGGCGGTTGGCGCGGAGGAGGAGCGGCGCGGCGCGGGTGGAGGAGGAGAGGAGCGGGAGGGAGACGGTGGGGAGGAGCTTGTGCGCCGGCTGGAGCGCGGCGTCGGCCATGGCCATGGCGAGGGAGCGGAGGGACATGGTGGTGGCCATGGCGAGGGGAGGAGCGGAAGGGAAAGGAAAGGGAGAGGGGAGATAAGGGAGGGAGGAGGGATTGGAGCCTGAGGTTTTTGGTGATGATACCGGTGTTGCTCGTCCATTTTATACGCGCGTTTGGGCTTTTCCGTTGGGCCTGCCGATAACGGGCTTTCCTCTGGACCTGACTTGGAGTTATGGGCCTCGCCCGAAATCTGCGCGTACGATGTTTTTTTTTCCCTTTTATTGGTCCTGTCGCTCTTTTCATTTCTCATCTTCCAAACTCAGACTCCAAGAAGGCCTACATGCAGCTGTACACGGAGAAGCTCGACGACGGCCATTTCGAGGCTTCACTGCGTATGTGATGTGCCCGCTTGGGCTGTCTTATGCGCGAGTAGTCTGTTGAGGGTTGGTCCTACAGGGCATGGGCATTGTTTGCTTCTTAGGGGTACAGAATTCTAGGAGGTGTGAAAGATTAGAACATTCATCAAGTGGTACAGAACAATCTTCAATCAATCAGTACTGCCAATTGCACGAGTTGTTCATCATTTTCGTTGCAGTGGTGTGCGCATTGGTCTGGTAATCTGGTTCATGCAGGTATCAATCACCACCCTATCCGGTACTACTCACTGAGTCACTGGATGATGAGTTGAGCAGCATCTCCGTGCTGGCCATTCGGTCGGAGCCGACGAGCCGGAGACGGTCGGGGTAGACCTCGACGCGGCCGAAGGCGTCGGTGCCCGGCGGGCACTCGAGCGCGGCCTCCAGCGTACGGTGGTGCACGCCGCGGTCGTCCACGGCGTACCCGCCCTTGTGGTCGTGCCCGGCGAGGCACGCCACGACGCACCCCCCGTGCCGCCGCACCACGGCCGCCACCTCCTCATAGTTCCACATGAGCCCCGTGGGCGACGCCGCGCCCGGGTGCACCGGCAGGTGGCTGCACACCACGGCCTTCTCCCGCCGCGCCGCCGCGCCGCGGAGGACGCCGTCCAGCCACCGCAGCTGCGCGCTGCCCACGCCGCCGTTGAACATCACGAACCGCCGGGCCGCGCCCTCCAGCCCGCTCGGGCTGTTCTTGTCGCGGTTCGGGTTCCGCGCCTCCAGGAACCGCCGCGCCGCCGCCGCCACCGGGTCGCCCCGCGCCCGCCCCACGGCGCTGAAGTCGTACGCGTCCAGCACCACGAACCGGTACCCGGGCCACGGCGAGAAGTCGTAGTACGCGCGCCCCGGCGGCGACGGCATCCGCAGCTCCGACACGAGCTCGCTCCGGGGGAGGTTGTACAGGCAGTGGTTGCCGAGCATGTGGTACGCCGGCCCGCCGCGGAAGCCGTCGAACTCGCGCACCACGGCGCGGACGGCCGCCAGCGACCGGTCCCTCGGGCAGAAGCCGTCCACGATGTCGCCGAAGTTGACGCAGAACCGGACGCCCCCGTGGGCGTTCCAGCTCCGGACCGCCCGCCGGAGGACTGCGAGGCTGTGGCGGTAGTAGCGCGGCACGCCGAGGAAGGACCGGCCGTCCGGGATGTCGGCGTACTGCACGTCCGCGATCACGCCGAAGGAGAAGAGCGGCTCCGTCGCCGACGCCGAAGGCCGGACGGCGCCGGCGTTCGGCCGCGCCAGCATGAGCCGGCCGCAGCTGATGGAGCGGCCGGAGCACGCTGTCCTCATCAACTGGACAGACAAGGATGGGGGAGGCGCAAAACTATCTTGCAGGTCCCGTTTTTGTGTGGACGGAGGCCACGGCAAGGGAGGGGCAGCTGGCACAATCAACGGCTGGAGGCCGCGGCAAGGGAGGGATAGCTGGCACAATCAACGGCTGGGATTAAGTCGCCAGTTTTTCCCTTGATAATCCGCTCGAGTAAATCTGAAGGAAGATGATCTATTTCTCTGGGCCCCCAAGCCAAGATGGATGACCGAGCGAGCGAGGCTATTGTATCTTGGGCCTCAAGGAAGGGCCCGCGTGGCCCGTCCGGAAGCCGCGGCGCAAGGCGGACCCACGTGGCAGTGAGACGCCCACAGAGATCGGCACCACCCGCCGGGTCTCGCATCGCGGCACAAAGCCCATCGCATCCCCTCCTCCCCTCCCCTCGCCCATTACCTTTCGCCTCCCTCCCCGCGCCGCCGCTCGCCGGAGCCCGCGCCTCCGCCCGCGCTGCGCCCCTGTAGGTGAGTGCTCGGTACCCCATCTCTCGTTGTTTCCTGCTGGTTCGTCCCCTTCCATGCGTCCGGGGATCCTCGATCTGGTGATCTGCTCTGGTCTCCGGTAGTCGCGGACCGCCCCAGGGTTGGGTCTCGGGTCCTTGGGGCAGTGGGAATCGAGCGTTTAGATCTGTGCGAATCCGATCGATTGAGGCGGCGTAGGCACCCGGGGCTTGACCTCGCGTGCTTCTCCGGAGGCGTCCTCGTCGCCTATGGACTGCAGCAGACTGGAGATCCATCTGTTCCGACTGGAGTCGGTTTCCGTGTCCTTTTGTTGTTGCCTGTTGGGAAGCGCTAGGTTGCTAGTTTTTTCCGTGGAACCATTTATATGTTGTCTCTGATCCCTGAAATGCAAATCTAGTCATTTAGTTTGTTGTGGATTTGGGTATTACACTGACAAAATTAGCGGCAATGCCTCCTGATTGCGTGCTAACAGTGTGATTTTATTCCGCTCCAATTCACTAGAATGATTGATTAGCGCCACTGGGATGCTTATTATTGTTGTGCCAATAACGAGTTTGCATATTTTATTTCTGGCTCTCATGCTTATTGTTGTGCCAACAACACCCCCCCCCCCTCCCCCCTCTCTGTAACTCGAAAACTAAGTCTTGGGTACTGGATTTTGCAGATACCTGAATGGCTGCCGCAAGGGGCATTAACCAGCTTCTGAAGAGAACTCTCCAGAACCAGTCATCTGTAAGTATTATTGGTGAACTCTTTGTTTCTCTGCCAATCTCTTCAAATGGCTACATATCCAATCTACTTAGCTTATGTAGTATAGTCCTTTTCACTTTTGTTAACTGGGCTTTGAGTACTTATCCTAGGTTTGCTGGCTTCCTCCTTTTCCAATCAAGATTATTAGTTTTGGAGTTGATTAAGTTACTTATGATTTATGAGTTTTGGTAGCAAGTTCTATTTTTTTCTATGGGCCATGACCCATGATTTCTGTCTCTAAGATCGTTACCATGTTTTACAGGGTTCATCGCTGCTTTCTTCGTTTCGGGGAAAGCATGAAGAGTCCTCTGCTGGACTGAGAGCATTGGCTCTTCTTGGAGTTGGTGCCTCCGGTCTTTTGAGTTTTGCTACAATAGCATCTGCAGATGAAGCTGAGCATGGCTTGGCAGCCCCAGATTACCCCTGGCCACATGCTGGCATCATGAGCTCTTATGATCATGGATCGTAAGTCAACCATATCCTCTCCTTTTCATGAAGCTTTTTTTTCGTTTGGAATGGCTTGATGTTCACTAGGTTATATAAATTTTATCATGGAATATGGATCATTGCACAGATGACATGTACTGGGGTATATAATTTGCAGATGACATGTTTTACTATAATATAACAATAAACGATTAAGTAGTTTAGTAGTTTTCTTGTTTCCAGGACAAATTCTTATTGAACTGTTAGTACCTTTTTTCTTGTATGCTTCTCTAATCTACAGGGAAAAAAAATTATTGTGCAGGATTCGGCGTGGACACCAAGTTTACACACAAGTTTGTGCCTCTTGTCACTCCATGTCCTTGATTTCGTACCGTGATTTGGTTGGGGTCGCCTATACTGAAGAGGAAACAAAGGCAATGGCTGCTGAGATTGAGGTAGTTGATGGTCCTAATGATGAGGGTGAAATGTTCACCCGCCCTGGTAAACTGAGTGACCGCTTCCCTCAGCCCTATGCCAATGAGCAAGCAGCCCGATTTGCAAATGGTGGTGCATACCCTCCGGACCTCAGTCTTATCACAAAGGTAATTGCAACTAATGGTCTTGCATTGATTGATGTGATCTTTCATGCCTTATGGCTTACTGTTTGCAATGTTTTCATTCAGGCGAGGCACAATGGTCAGAACTACGTTTTTGCTCTTCTTACTGGTTATCGTGACCCACCTGCTGGCGTTCAGGTACTTTCCTTCTTTATGTATTGTTTCAACCTGGTGTGCTTTATGGGTTTGTGATTTGTTATCCATTACCACTGTTTATAAATAAGTTAATAGTAACCTCTTGCTTGATTTACAATCACTTGTATAGCATGATACATTTGAAATAGTCGTATCATACTGACTCCTGATTCATGCTCTGTTTTCTCTGTTAGAAGATGCTAAAACACCGAAATAAAGATTATGCTGCTTTGAGTGCTTATCCTTTTCTGTTCAATGATCAATTGTTAGTCAATAATCTGTGATCAGTTCAATATCACTAGTTTAATCTGTATGTTTACCATGGATAATTCTTTGATTCTAGAATACAGTCAAACACAGTGCCTCATAGATACTGACTAAAATATTACTTGTGAATTGTGATTGTCTATCAAAGGATGAATATTTCACACTCAGCATTCTAGTATCTGCCTTTTACTATCTTCTTATAAGTAAAATAACAATAATAACAACATTGTTGTTTTGCAACCTAGATTCGTGAGGGTCTGCATTACA
This sequence comes from Panicum hallii, assembly GCF_002211085.1. NCBI lineage: Eukaryota > Viridiplantae > Streptophyta > Magnoliopsida > Poales > Poaceae > Panicum > Panicum hallii. The sequence continues at coordinate 45,100,415 of NC_038047.1, forward strand.
ATCCCTACTTCCCTGGTGGTGCCATAGCCATGCCCAAGATGCTTAATGATGGAGCTGTTGAGTATGAGGATGGCACTCCTGCAACTGAAGCCCAGGTAAGCTATTACTGTCATTGTTTATCCATTCAGTTTTGAGGTATGGGACTATGGCTGAAGCTTGACCATTCTCATATTTCCATCACAGATGGGTAAGGATGTTGTATCATTCCTTTCATGGGCAGCTGAGCCTGAGATGGAGGAGAGAAAGCTGGTAACAACGTCGTCACTTAATCACCTGACTGCAGATTTCTTTGTTGCTTTTCAATTTTGGCAGAATCCATGTCCTGACCACAACCCATTCGAAATCCATTGTAGATGGGAGTGAAGTGGATCTTCCTACTGTCGCTAGCGCTTCTCCAAGCTGCCTACTACCGGCGCATGAAGTGGTCAGTCTTTAAGTCGCGCAAGCTGGTCCTGGATGTTGTCAACTGAGGACTACCGTCTGCTTTTTTTTTTAATTTTAAATATGTCGAGCCTTTAAGGGGGAGCATTCAAAATAATGGATCTGTGATGTACAATTTTGCCACTGGAGCTAGGTTCCATGCCTAGAATTTATTTTGTTTTCTCTGCTGTGAAAGCATTATTTTCTCCAAGGAAGCACTTCGGTTCACGGTTTTTGTTTTTGTGGTTAGTCAATGCCTCAATGTTACCAACAATTCTTCGAACTTAACAGCTGATGGGAATCGATAAATTCTTATGCTATGAAACATGCTGTCATGTTTTGTGGCTCGCTTATTCCGTGTTGCATGGACGGATGTCAGGTGGTGCTTTTCTTCTTGGTTGTGGTAAAAACATGCCTCTACTGATCTCTATTTGGACCGAATGCATTGTCCGTGTTTGTAGAGTTTGCAGTATGAAATCTGTGATCCTTTTGAAATGGACATGTGCCAAAATTCGAGTCTGTAACACAAGTAAATAAAGTTTTCGGGTCCAAAAGACATACTAATTCAGAGTGCTTCAAGTTCAAACACACAAGTATGAAATGTTTCAGATAAAAAAAAAACTCAAAGCCCAATAAAGAAAGACCTTCCGCTAATTTTTTTTGAAAAACGACAAACCTAGAGAAGACAGCTGTCCTCCAGTGCCCACTGCCCCGGCTCTTCACTCTTTCTTCTTTCCCACGAAGACCAAGGCACCAACACAACTCGCCCTCCGCTGGAAGAAAAAAAGAAAAGAAGCAGAAGAAGAAGAGCGAAAACCAAAAACCCCAACGAGATGATGCTGCCCCGGCGACCGGAGTGCAGCCGGGACTAGGGGAACCGCCCGTCGCGTCGCCGTCCTCCTGCCGCGCCCTCCCCGCCACTCGCCACCGCCAGCACCCGCTCGTCGCCTCCCGCCACGGTCAGCTTTGTCGCCGCCCGCCTCGGTCAGCTCGTCCCCGACCCCGACCAGTCCTTCCTTCGAGTAATCGAGTCGCCGGCTCCGCCCGCTCCATTGAATCTCGTACGTCTAAAACCACTCGCTCTGACTTTGCAGGAATTTTGGTTGTGCTATTGCTTGCTCTAACTTTAGAATTCCATGTAGCTTTTCGGAAAGAAGAAAAAAAAAGAATTCCATGCACTTTCGACTATTTTTATGAATCCAACATGATCTATCCACAAGTTCACAAGCCTGAAAATCTGAGCCTTGGGGATATTAGTGCCACTATACTTGAAAAGGATCAGAGACAGGTTTTGCTAGGGCAAAAGCAGTGTGTTAGGATAATCTTTTATCCAACTAGCACAAGTGAAACACCAATCCGATTGCTCCAGTAGGGGGTCTTCTTGCATATTTCTCCAAGTGAAATTTTTGCACTTAAAAGAAATAACCCCACATTGCTCACGATCTGATGATCTCCTTGATTCAAATGTCATGGATGTTTCCCCCATGTTCATTGCTGTCCTCCAGTGACCTGTACAGGTCGAAGTCTCTCATTTAGCCACTTAATAAAACTCTCTCTTTGTAACCCCTCGACGAGGTCTGTAAACATTTGTGAGAGTCCATGTAGTTGCACCTGCATTGTGCCTTGCAGTACCTGGAGCAATGAATAATTTGATCAGATAAGACTGAACAATCCCAACCCATTAGCATTCCACCTGAGGCACCTATTGAAGGGGACAATGCAAATTGTTAAAGCTTGCGGGAGAAACTTTTTCATACGAGAACAATACATAGCCTCCAGTTTTCCTGATATACAGAAGATGTGCAAAAGCTTTCTTCATTTTCCCCCCAAACTGCACTACACTTAGATTCAGCATTTAAGCCTCTGGTGTTCCAGTTTAGGATGTTCCGGCTTCTATTGTTGTTATCCATTAGCAGCAGGGGCGGACCCAGGGCCCGACGACCCTGGGCACCGGCCGGGCTCCAAATGAAAGGAGTGCACTGTTTGCAGTTGAGCTGGGCCAAAAAATAACCTTAGGCATGGCCCATGGGCAACTTGCCAAGGCACAAAGCAGGGGCAGCTCTGCCAACTGCAACATATGCCCAGGCTCTACTTACCATCTGGGTCCGCCACTGGTTAGCAGGATGTCTTAATCTTGCGAACTTCTTGCATCTGATGCTTCCGGGCCATCCTCCCTTGTAGCTCAGCAGCTCCGCAGACACTTCCTAAATTTTAAATCTGGACAAGTCTCGGTAGAATTCTCCAGCTCAACCAAACTTGGCAATTTGATAGGACTTAATTAGGGAGGGCAGAGGTGTGGTCATTGCACGACAGCTATGGCAAGATCATTGAGATTTTTCTCTTGGCCTAGCACTCATCCTTTTCTTAGGGACTGTGACAGTGGATTAAGGTACTTTCAACCAAAGGTGTAGAACTAGGCCACTGGGGATTGGCATTGGGGGTGGGCTCGAAGTCTTGAGCGAGATGCTATCATGCACTTATCAGTTGCCACAGACCAGCAGCAGTGACAGTGGTGGCGGTGGTTGAGCATGGTCGGGGGATAGCATGACAGCAGCATGTGACAGTCCTAAAGCGAGAGGGGGAGCTAGTTTTGCCTTCTTCTTCTTTTCTCATGTTTCTAGATACACATATGTGTTTATATATAAAACGTGTCCTGACCTTAATTATTTGCATAAATTTATTTGGTTTTGAACTCTTATGGTCTCGTAGTCTGATTTCGTATGCATTTGAAGGATGATGACAGAGGCCTATCCTGAGATCCCTGTTTCCACAGGAAGGACAGGTAGTTTGTTCTACAAATGCCATCTAATTTCTTTTCAAACATAAGCCCATTCCAGGACTGATTTGGTGTTTTGTTTTTCTTTAGAAGCCTCGCCGTTTGTGAGGTATGATCATTTCATGGATGACTGTAGCTGGGAGGTTTTTAAGGATGGATCAAAGCCCCTTAAAGAATTCAAGAAGATGAAGCCTATGGTGGCAACTGCACCGTGTAACACTGTACGTGAAGGGAGGCTACTTCTAGCAGGTGAACGATATTGATTCACTCGCAGGGTTGCAACTGAATCTAGCAAAAGGTACACCCGAACCCTGCTGAAATGTCTTTGGCAGAATGAAAAGAATGATGAGTGTTTCGGCGACTTCAATGAGGAAAACTTGTATGCCTCTCGCTCGGGCAGAGCAAAATTTATTGAGTGAAGCGCATCAGGCATGATGGCGTGCAGGCAAAGCGAAACCACAACGCTGCACATGATATAATCGCTGCCCTGTTTTCCACCGGCAATGGTAAAGGCATTCCCGAAGATATATTCAGCACTTGCTCAATCTGATTAAGAATTATCCTGCAAAAGGTGGACTATATCATATGCACGCTTCATTGATCCCACTGTCAAAGATGCAAGCAGCCTACTTCAAGATGTATGAACAGCTGACCTACAAGATGGATGAAGAAGCGCAAGCAAACATTCGTCTCAAGCTTCCATATATTGAAGAATGGAGGAAGAGATTTAATGGTAACAGGTTGCCCGAGGGTATCTATTACTTCAAGCCAAAAACATATGAAGTATCTGAACCAGAGCAACAGCCACACCAGCTTACATTCCAGGAGCAGGTTGAGCAAGACAAGAAAAGGAAAAAGAGAAGAATCATAAAAAATGGTCAAGTACCTGAGGCATCGAACTGCTCACAGAATGGAAGGTGTCAAGAAGGAAATAGAGCTTGGGATGGGTGCATATGAGGCAGAGGATACTGAGCTGGTCACAATCCTACGCTATCCCCTATCCTTTGTTTGGCTTCAGGAGGAGTTGTTCGATGCAAATGAACTTCAAGGGTTGAAGATGGATGAGCTATTTTAATTGAACCTACATTGCTCAGCTATTTTAGTGGCATGTACTTCAGGTCTAAAGCCAAACCTGTCATGTAACAATGGCATTTTAGTTTTATTCTCATACATTGGTCAGCTGTTGTTACTCTTATTTTGTTAAGAACGCATTTGACAAACTTGTCTTTGCTGCATGCTTGCTGATGGAATGTTCTTTTGCTGCATGCTTGCTGATGAAGTGTTCTTTTGCTGCATGCTTGCTGATGAAATGTTCATGGCCATGAGTGTTTAAGAGTATTGAATTAAGATATGGTTATTATTTGTGATTGTGCATGAGCTGAAAGTTTCTGTTGAATGGAACAGATCCAAACATCCAATGTAACTTTGGTGGCAATAATTTTTTTTTTTGCCCCATCATGTTATCTAATTGATGAACACCATCGAGTGTACTTTCCACATGGCCTTGTTTGATTATTGCCTTCCCTCTGTGGAATCATTCGTGCGAGATTATCGAGTATCGTTGTATATGTGTGTATGTTCACTTGGTGTTTTCTTATCATGTGTTGTTCTGTTGCTGTTTGGAGGAAGGTTGTGGTAAAGGGCAAGCGATGAAAACGGTGTGCAACTGTGTACAAGAATCAAAAGAAAAAGGAAAGGCAGGATCTTGCAGTTGTACAGAGCATAGTATGCAACAGTAACAAGACATTGATCCTCGAGCAGCTGCAGATGTTTGAGGCATGTTCTTCTGGTATATAGTATACAACTATTTCTGCCTCAGTTTATTGCCCTACTACATCGTTCAACTGCTGTACTGCGTACTCATCAGCAAATATTATGTATTCCAAATATAATGAATATTTCAGGTATGAATATTTCAGAGTATGAGAAGGGCCGGGCAACCGTCTCCCAGCGCGTCGTGGAGGTGAGGGAGGAAGAGGGAGAAGGGTCCGGCGGCCGTCGGCACATCATGGCGGGGAGGGAGGAAGGCCACCTCAGGCTACAGCAGAGAGGAAGGAGGCAGACCGTCACCGCGAAGCTCATGGGCTCATGGCCGGGGCGAAGAATCCGTGCTCACCTTCCGACTTGCGCCGGCACTGACTCCGTAAAAGAAAACATGGCGGAGGTCCCCTTGTGATTTAATAGCGGCATAAATCATCTCCAATAAAATTGAGAGCACCGGAGAGAAGAGGAGGCCATGAGCAATCCATTTTGCTACTTCTTGGTGAGAATTGTTGACCGGTGGTGATGAAATTGGCCTTGGCACCGAACAAGTTGCAAGGGCTCCAGTCACGCAAGTAACTGAATCTGGCTCTGTCTTGTTCCTTTTCCTGCAGAGCTGTCCTGCGCCGCCGCCTGAGCCGAGCGTCACGTCCCCTTTCCACCGTGCACCAGGCCTCCGCCGCGTGCACCCAACCGAGCCGGCCACCTCCACGCCTCCGAGCCGGCTGCTGTCGGCCTGACCGCCGCCATGCGTCGCCTATTGAAGCTAGGAGGGGGCTTGCCAAGGAGAGCGGGAGGGGATTTGGGTTCCTGAGTACGTGAGCGGGTAAGACGGATATTAAGGGCATCCATGGAGGTGATGCTGGACCAGTTCGTCTTCCGCCGTGACGGCGGCGCCAAGCGTTTCCCGGGGAACGCGACGACGGCGGCGGCGGCGGCGCACACCCGCATCGGCGACCCGTTCGGCGTCTGCGTCGACCTCGCCCGGCCCCGGCCATCTCCCGCTTCTACCTGCAGTGGCCTGGCTGGCCCAAGCCAGAGGCTGGCCGGCACTGCCAGATCGTGGCGGCGCACCGCGGCCGCTTCCTCCTCAGGTTCGCCTCTCTCTTCAAGAGCAAGACCTCTCCCCAGGATCTCCAGTGCGCCGACGACTACTTCGTCTACACGCCTGTCATCCCCGGCGGCAAGCCGTCTCTCGCTCGCCATTATATCTGCGCACGCAGCAGGAGAGGAAGAAAGTAGAAAACATGTGAAAGTAGAAAACATGCCGGAGGTGCGGTGGGTGGAGGCGCTGTTGCGGGAGAAGCACGAGGAGCAGCAGATGGCGTTGGGCGTGGATGTGGACCAGGACATCGAGCCCTCGTCTTTGATCCCGGAGAACCTCGGCCTCGTGGGTGTCGGCTGAGCTCTCCATGTTTCGCAGCGATGGTGGTGGCCCTTCTTCTGCTTGGGAGCTCAAGCACTTGCCGCTTGACTACCACCAGGGCATGCGCTGCTTCAGGCCGCAAGCTGTGGTGCCCTTTGGCAGCTGACTGTGTTGGGTCGACTACCGCCGAGGCATGATCCTTGCCGACGACGTGCTGGAGCTAGCACAAGAGCGCCAAGCTCTACTACGTCGTCTTCCCTCGCGTGCCTCCGACCGGATGCGAGGACATGCACCGTGGCGTGTGCGCCACTGATGGTGGAAGGTTACTCAAGTTTGTTGATGTGGTGGCCAACAATCCGCAACGCCGCAATGACACCATTTTCACCTACACGCTGACCAAGACGGAGGCCGGTCGCATGGAGTGGGTCAGGGACGCCGCCGCCCCGACGACGGCCAAGGACCGCATGAGGTTCCCATGTGAGCATGGACAAGCCACACATCATTCACTTCTTGCTCTCAGAGTGCACTGACTACATCGACACGCTGACGTTAGTCACCGTCGACATGGACACTAGGACGGTGCTGTCAGTGCGCCCATACATCAAAGGGGAGCAGGAGCTCTACGGTGAAGATGCTGACCTGGCTCACACAAGATCAAGTCTTTTGCAGCCTTTTCTCCCTGCTGAGTTCTCCCGGTTCAGGTATTTTCTCTACACATACATTCATTCGTGCCAGTGTTATTAACTAATCGTCTCGCTATTGTTTGGCTGGTATGATTATAGAAATCTACTCGTGCTAGCTAGCTAGTTCCTTTCATCAGCATATGCAATATCTATATATTCATCCGAATTGGTGTTAACTAATTGTAGTCTCGCTATTTGTCAACATATGGATAACCTGGCTGACCCACACCGTACCCTTCAAAGTTGAACAGACTGAAATTTCCAAGTACAATCAGTATAAGTTAATCAACCAGTACGCTGAGCAATAGGCAAGGGAGCGAAGGTCCAAAATTTGAAATGATGTCTGTTTATCTGTTAACACTGTAAAATAACATCCACTGTTGGTATAGTAAAACAAGGCATACCATTTTGCCAAGTGACAGCTGTGTTTATTCTTTTTTTCCTAGCTACATCAATTATTCTTGCAAATTAATTGGTCCATAGTGTAACTTTTACAGTTTTACTTCTAAGGGCTAAAGCCCATGCGTTGCTACAGTAAAGAATTCTGAAATGGGACTCGTCGGGTTAATAATCATTAGCTTTAATTTTGTTGGATCAAGCTTGTCTTTTACTCTCTTTTTTTAAGGACATGTTTGGATCCCAGGTTCTAAACCAAAGTGACTAAACAACAAAAAAAATAACTAAAAACGTTTTAGTCCCATTAGCCCCCAAAGAGGAGCTAAAAGGAGGAGTTGGGAGGGCCTGCCCGTCATTTTAGTCACTTTGTTTTGAACTTTAGTTCTTTTAGTCACTTGAGAGGGTTTGACTAAAATTTAGTTACTGCTTTTAGTCATTTTGCTTTTGGTCACTTGATCCAAACAGACCCAAAGCATTGTCTAAATTGTCCTGCCGGATCTTGTCCGAGGTTTGGGCCGCTGGCTGTAGTGCAAAGTCATGTGAACTT